>NW_025999842.1:20630392-20673612 GCF_001458135.2 Marmota marmota marmota | reverse complement strand
TTTTTTTTAAGGTATAGTTGGACACAATGCCTTTATTTTATTTACTTATTTTTATATGGTGCTAAGGATCAAACCCAGGGCCTCGCACAAGCTAGGCAAGCACTCTACCACTGAGCTACAACCCCAGCTCCGACTTTGGTACTAGTCTTAAATTGTAGTGATTACTGTGTGTTACAAATTGCATGACTTATCATTCCTCACTCCTCAGAGAAAGGAACTTTTGATATACTATGTGCTTTTTTATGTGTATTTTATTCTTGGGTGGAAAGAAGATATTGATCTGATATTGTGCTTATTATCTTGAGTTACACAGTCTAGTCTTGATTGGTTTTTGTTTGTTTTCCTAAGCATCAGTTCTTTGTGAATAAGACTGGGAAGATTTGGTTCACATGGCTATATCTCCGTTTGTTTGTCTGTAAGTGGGGTATTAATGTTAATTGGAGGAATGGCTTGAGATTTTACTAATTTGATGTCAGGATTCAGAGCTTTATTCTTTCTGAGCCAAATATTCTGATAGTAATAGCTCAAAGGTATTACTTCTGTATGTACTGAAGAAACATACAAAAATGTATCAAACACCACAAAGGAAGGGAATTAAAGACATCCCAGATGGAAGTGCTGAACTCTTTGTTTATGGCCTTCCAGTAAGACAGCAGTGCCTTTTTTTTTTTTTTAGTTGTAATTGGACACAATATATTTATTGTATTTATTTTATTTTTATGTGGTGCTGAGAATCAAACCCAGGGCCCCGCACATGCTAGATGTGCGATCTACTGCTGAGCCACAATCCCAGCCCCGAGCAGTGCCTTTTAACCACCACCAAACCATGTGAAAAGTGTAGATGTAGTCAATATTTTATCTTTTTCTCTGGTTTATAGGGAAAGCAAGAGAGCTCTGCAGTTACCCCTCGATTTCCCAAATCAAAAGATGAAGGATGGTTCTTGATTTTAGGAGAAGTGGACAAGAGAGAACTTATTGCTTTAAAACGAGTAGGATATGTTCGAAATCATCACATTGCTTCCCTGTCTTTTTTCACCCCTGAAATACCCGGAAGGTAAGCAGAATCTTACCACTAAAGTTATAAAAGAATTAAATGTGACTCTGATTAGAAAAACAGTTTTACATTTTTGTTCTATTTTCATATTCTAGGTATATCTTCACTCTCTATCTCATGAGTGACTGCTACCTTGGTCTGGACCAGCAGTATGACATTTACCTCAACGTCACACAAGCAAGCATTTCCATGCAGGTCAACACAGAGGTCTCTGATGCCTTCACTGACCTGGCAATAAAATAACCTGACCCAAACAATGCATTTGAAAGAATTTGTTAAGGAATCTGGCTGTTCAGTCATCTGGACAAAGTTGAATTACTTGATGTTTGCCTTGACAGAATCAACTCCTAACCTCAAGACATCCAGGAAATTAACAGTGGCTGCAGTATTGACTCCAGTGACACCAAGTTAGCCACAGTGGCCTTTTAACAAATGTTGCCTTTTATAATATTGTCTTCTTTCTTTACATGTAAAATGAATGAGCATGTAGAATAATCTTATAATTTGTGTATATGTGAGGTTATATGAGTTATCAATCAAATTTTACATCTCATAATGTACTGTTTACATGAATACTGGTTTTTCCTTTTTTTAAGACAAACTACATTGAGGTGTGACCATGTTAGGATTTTAACTCTGCATCATAAAATGTATAAATCTATGAGGTGATATACAGTGTGTCTTGTGAGCAAAATTTATACTTTGATCTGATCACAATGAAATGATTTCAAGAATTTCTTATAAATATTAATAATATATGATGTAAAATTATATTACAGAGTCCAATGACAATTAAAAAAAGAGAAAAGAATATACTGATCTTAGAAAAGGTAGATATAATACTGGTGGAAATAAAATATATGGAGTGCCACTTTAAGACAAGCTGACTCAAGTTTTTCTCCTGCTTCTCTCCCTTTATATCCCTTTTTCCTCTTCTGCCCTCTTTTTCTTTCTCTTCTACTTCAACACTATTTCTCTTTTTGACATATTTATTTATGCAAGGAGAAAAATACAGTCTAACTCATGAAGTAACATGTAGAGACAATTTTTGGTCTTTATCATCCACTTCCACAGATAGGTTTCCAAGTATAATAATGGAAATATCTCTATGTCCATAAAGTTCCTTTTTGGAAAAATGTTGTTTGAAACTAAAATGTTGTTAAAGTTCAACATCCATATAGTATACATTATAGTGGAATGCAATTCTGTCTTTGCAAATGATTCCTGAATGAATGATTTTTAAATATTTTTTAATATAACTGTCACAAGTAGTAAAATATAAGTTTTTCTGAATTTGAAATTTATGGTTTATGTATATCTCCTCTTTCATGCTAAAATAAAAAGAAAAGGAGGACGAAGAAATAAAAGTAGCATGAAGGGAACCAGGCAGTCACTTTCCAAAAATAAAATCTAAATAACTGAGATGAACGTGCCAAGTAATGAGGGGTTGAGGTGCCCCAGAAGCTTTAGATAGAGTTCTCTGTGTTTTTCTTTTGGAAGTTTATTTCCTAATTGAGATTTGTGCCTTCTCTATTGTTTTAGTGGAATTTAAAGAAAATGAAGTTTACATGTAGACAACAGTTACCAACCAGTCCATACAGAAACCTGACTGGATACAGCCTCACCTGAAACTTCCTGTTTTTAGCATCATCTCTCTGTTAGGAAGCATGCAGGTTTTGGGAAGTAGGAAATCTGCTTCACTTATCATGACACAGGATGTAGGAGAAATTATATCCATCAGAGAGGAAAATAGTAATATGACAAATCTTTAAGTGTCAAAATAAGGCACAGAGGGTACTAGTAAAGCAGGGTGCACTTTGATACAAAAATTAATCTTATTCTGATGGGTCTATGATGGTATCCACACTGATTACTTACCCAAAATTTTAGTGTTATGTGTGTCATGAATAGGATGTATAATAATCAGATTAGTCCTATTTTCAGATTTATAAATCATAAATTTCTCATAACTTTTCATGACCAAGAAATTCATCAGTATTTAAAATTATTCAAATACTGACTGCTCAGAGAATGATTTGTCCTAAAATTTGTGAGAATTATTTTGTTTTCTTAGGGAGAAATGACAAAAAGATTTCAGGTAATTGCCATAAAATGATTTTCTTAATTAGACTACCCACAGCCCACTTCCCCTCAGATACTGCATCATCTCTGAGCTGGCTATTACATTGTACAACCCTAAAATTCTATGGTGGGTCATTTTCATATTCCTTTGGATTTTATCAATTCAAAATAGTCGAAGTGCTGATCATATGTGTTCTAGGCACCATGTTGGGGACTCTAATGAATTAAAGACATACCCACCCTTCAGACGAGATAGTCTAGTGATGAAAACAAGATGTACATAATTGTGATAAAGTAATCAAAATAGTAATAGGAAGAAAATACTCTGGGGGATTAGAGAAATATTACATAAAAATATTAAGGGATATTTAGACTGGGTTTGTTGTATTTTTATGTTTTACTTTATGCTATTTTTACTGACATTATAATTGTACATCTTTATGGGTGTTTGGAACATTGATACATTGTGTATTGAATAACTCAGGATATGTAGTTATATTTATCCTGTCTGGCTGTGACTTTGTACACATTAACCAATCTCTCCTCCTCAACATCTCCCCTACTCTCCCAACCTCTGATAAACACTATTTTGCCCTCTAGTTTTATAAGCTCCGCTTTTTAAGATTGCACAAGTGAGTGAAATCATGCAGTATTTGTCTTTTTATGCCTGGCTTATTTCACTTAACGTGATCTCCAACATATCTGTGTTGCCACAAATAACAGAATTCCCTTCTTTTATGGCTGAATAATATTTCATTTGTAAGTTTGACATTTTATTTATCAATTCATCCATTGATGGACACAGTTTCAAAATTCCATATTTGAGTATTGTAAATAGTGCTTTAGTAAACATGAAAGTGTAGGTATCTCTTTGATATGCTAATTTCATTTCCTTTGGATGTATATATAGCTAATAGTAATGGGGTTACTATTACATATATTGGTTCAGCTTTTAGTTTTTTGAGGAAACTCCATGCCATTTTTCATAGTGGCTATACTAATTTACATTCTCACCAATAGTGTATAATAGTTTTCTATTCTCCACAATCTCATCAGCATTTGCCTTTTTGTTTTGTTTTTTATTATTATTATAGCGATTCTAACTGGGTTTTTAGATATCTCGTGGTTTTGGTTTGAATATCCCTGACAACCAGTAATATTGAGCAGTTTTTTATGTAATTGTTAGCCATTTGTATATCTTCTTTTGAGATGTCTGCTCAGATCATTTGTCAATCTCATTCACTGTAGCTACAAATAAAATAAAAATACCTAGGGATAAATTTAACCACAGAAGCAAGAGATCTCTACATTGAAAACCATAAAACATTAGTGAAAGAAACTGAAGAGCATAGCAAATAAATGAAGACATTCCATCTTCATGGACTGGAAAAATTAATAGTCCATACTATCCAAAATGATCTATCCATTGAATGCAACTAAAATGCTAAAGTCATACTTAATTGAAGTAGAAAAAAATCCTAAAATTCATAGTCCTATTCATATGCAATCACAAAAGACCTCATATAGCCAATCTTGAGCAAAAAGAACAAAGCTGGAGGCATCACACAACCCAACTTCAAAATATATTATAAAACTCTAGTGACCCAAACTATCTGTGGTGCTAGCACAAATATAGACAAAGACTAATAAAATAGGATTTTCAAATCCAGAAATAAATTCATGCACTTAAAATCAAATTGTTGGCAAAGACACCAAGATCATGCTTTGGGGCAATTACCCTCTTCAGTAAATGCTGTCAAGAAATCTAGATGTCCACACATAGATGTATGAGATTAGATTCCTCTCTCACACCACATTCAAAAATTAACTTTAAATGGATTGAAGACTTACATATGTAAGATCTGATACTATAAAACTATTAGGAAAAAATAGGAGGAACATTACATGACATTGGTCTGGGCAATGATTTTTTTTAAATATTGTTTAGTTTTCAATGGATCTTTATTTTATTTATTTAAATGTGGTGCTGAGAATCTAACCCAGTGCCTCACACATGCTAGGCAAGGACTCTACCACTGAGCCACAATCCCAGCCCCTGGGCAATGATTTTTAAAAAGAAAATAAAGCACAGGCAGCAAAAGTAAAGAAAGGAGAGAGGAAAAAAAAAATGGGATTGCATCAAACTAAAAAGACCATTTTCAGCAAAAGAAATAAGTGAAGAGAAAACCCACAGAATGGGAGAAAATATTTGCAAATTCTTCACCCAACAAGATCTTAATACCAGAATATATAAGGAACTAAAAAAAGAGAGAGAGAGAGAACTAAATTGAAAAGAACACAAATAAATGGAAATACATTCCATCTTCATGGATTGGAAAAATTAATATTGTTAAAATGTCCATATGACCCAAAGTGATCTTACACATTTAATCATTAATGCTGATGATTAGAATTGGGAGGGCAGGATGAAAGAGGATTCCAGTTAAAACAGTATTAGCAAGACTCTGAAATAGCCCAGCCTAGAGTGTCTAGCTGGTCTGCATTTTCTTTTTCTTTCTTTTTTTTTTTTTTTTCCACTGAAGCAAAAGTAGAAAATTTATGGAAAATCAAACAGAAAAATAACCTCAAACAAGTAACAAAGCAAAGACTAAAAGGAAAAATACCTAAATTAAGACAAAGCTCCAAACTATTTCAAAATGATGAAATTATATTGGATATGGTATCTAAAAGATGCAGGTGGGGGATGGGGATCTGATGTGGGTGTGGCTGTCAGCAGAGGACTATGAGAAAATCCTTGCGGGAAAGCAAAGGTCCTTCATTCCTGGAGATGCAGGCAGCCTCTGCACTGGGCTGCAGACGAAGATCCCCATAAATTAGGAAAGAGTGATAAAATTGGCTATGGGCCGGGTCAGCATCAAGGGAAGGAAGTCACCCAGGAACACCCATTCCACTCCTAGACTGGAGACTCAGACACTTCCAGGTGACAAACGACAGGTGGGGACAACAATTAGATGGAATAGTAGCCGGAGTGAGGACCTGTGGAACCTGTGGAATGTGGCAGGTGCAGAACTCCCATCCACTCAGAAATCTGGACCTGATTTGTCTGGGGCTTCAAGGTCACCTTCCTCAGGCTCTGCAGTGAGAGTCTCTTCAAGGCGGCTTCTAGTTCCTCATCCTCTCCCCTGAGGGGCCAGGCACTCTCCTGGGCACCTCCCCGGAGGTTCCCCTGGTTCTTCTTGGGCTGGGGTAGTGGACATCTTTGCAGGATGGGCATGTACAACAGAAGCTAGAACAGGAGGGGTCTGCCCAGGTTGAGTGTGCCCAGGATGAGCGCGAGGGCCTCCCGAGGCGTCCTGCGAATGGGTGATAGCCTCATTCAGAGTTCGGGTATATCTTCTGTTGCACCGTAAACCAATTCTGCACCTGTTGCTCCTCTAGGCCGAGGCTGGAAGCCAGGACCACCATGGTACGGTGGGATGGGAAGGGGTCCTTCAGGAAGTGTGCCTCTAGCTCCTGCATCTGCTGCTTGCTGAGGATCAAAATAGACCAATCCGAGGTCTATGGGCCCAACATATTGCGAAGGCTTTCGATCTCATCCATGGCAGCGGAGGCTCCGTTCAGAGGAAAGGGAGGTTTGCATTTTGAAAGAGTCCAGCAAACAAAAACCGAAGTCTGTGAAGTAACCTTGAGTTAGTAAAAACTGCAAATCTTATGCACATGCATTGGAATTCTTGGAAAATTCACCAGTGGTCACGGCTTGACACTGGAGAAACTTTCTTTAGAAAATTAATCTGATGTACATGTAGGATGGTATGACTAAGAAAGTCAAGAAAAAAACATTCAGAAAATAATTTAATACAGAGTATTACTTAGTAAGGAGTCCTGAGGGGCCAGAGAAGGTTGTGAAAATAACATTTTGAGAGTAGAACAGAGAACCAGTAGAAAGAGGAGACACCCAAGAGCCTAACAGGACAAGCATCCATGTCTGTTGTGGGTAATGGGTACTAAGTAGGCAAGAGGTCAAGGAAGCATGAACTAAGTCAAGGGTCTTTGAGTGTAGTTGTCATTAATGATGGTTAAGTATTTCAACAAAACAGGAAGGCAGAAAGCTTTGAGAGTAGGAGGTAAGGATCTGAGTGGGCAACTAGAAAGGATAGGTAATGAATAAGTAAATTATCTAACTTCACTCCTCAAAGATCCCATGCTATCACCTGTATTGAGGTAAGAGCCCATGCTATCCCCTGTATTTAGGTGGGTGATGATAGGGCAGACACTAATTGGTAAGAATCAGCCTGTTTCCTTCCAATATTTCCCCTTGCAACATCCATTAATGTAAATTAATGTATTTGTGTACATATATCCCCATTATATATTTGTAATTTATTCCTATTACATTTTCTATTATATATATAGGACCAACTAGAATTCAAGATCTGAAACCACCTTCATACTCCATAACTCTTGATATAAGAACACAAAAGCTTTATCAGCATCTAAAGGGGAACATACCTATTTTCTTACACGGATAAAGAACCCTCCTTTTCCTGTTCTTTCAAATTCCACAGATGGCTTTGGTGGGAAGAGGATACAGTGACATGAGATATTTGGTCATCAAAAACATGTTTCCTCTTCTGTTTACACACACAAGTAATACAACAAAGTCAAAACACAAAATCAGCCCTCCCCCTCAAATTTCAACATGCCCTTGTAGTGAATCACCTAATCAGCGTCCTTGGAAAATTGCAGTCGTTTCCCAAGCATATCTTCCACATCTGTCAGCAAACCCTTTCAGCTATACCTTTGAATTTGTCCAGACACCTCCACCACTACCACTCCTCGCACGCTACCTCCTGATGGGCTTCCCACCCATCTTGCCCCTTCACAAATCTTTTCTCTACACAGTTAGCCTTTTGAAACCTAAGTCTTAACATGAGTCTGCTTTGCTCAAGAGATTCCAGTGCCTTTCTCAGAATAAAAACCCAAATCCTTACAATGCCTTCCAAGGCCCTGCATGGTCTGCTGTCTCCTCCCTTCACCTCCTTCTGACTTATCTCATTACTCTCCCTCCTGCTCAGTTCACATCAACCCAGTGGTCACATTGCTGCTTGTTGAAAAGCCTCTGCCCTTTCAGCTCCCTCAGTTGGAAAGCTTTTCCCTGCATTGTTAGGCATGTCTAACCATCTTAGTTTAAATGCCCAGCCCATCAGTCCTATCCATTCTCCTGTCCTGTTTGGTTTTTCTCCATCATTTCTATCACCACTATAAAAATATTCATTGGCTTATTACTTAAGCAGGAGTCTCTCCTGACTAAGATTCAGGAAGGCAGAAATTTTTGTCACTTTTGTCTTTTACTGTATAACCAGGACTTACAACATGTCCTGGCTCGTGGTAGTGTTATGGACCACGCTATACGGGCAAAGACCAAAGAGACTCCATCTTACCCTGAGACTCCCTGTCACGTAAAAACTGCTTCTCCCATGGGAAAGCCCCACTTCTGTACCCATCAATAGTTGCTTAGCAAAGCATATTTGGCAACACAAAATGGCAATTCTTATACAATGTAAAATTGTTCTCTCTTTGATTCTCATTTTTGTTGGACAATGTACCCTCTCCAAGACTGATTGTCTAAATGTGAGTAACCATTCAACTTGTACTCAACTAGGGACATTTTGACTCACTCCCCCTTCTGCTTATGATTTTAGATCTCATGACACTTGTTTTGAATCATAGCAACAGCTACTTATGATTAGTATGGTTTTGGACTACAAAAAGTGTACCCAAATCCCAGGAGGGAGTCGAAAGGTATAGACTTACAGCCTACCCCTTGGCCCACCAGCTGGTGGATCTGAACCAATGGCTGATGAATAAGGTTTTTGTCTCCTGCTTTAAGATCGACTTAGTGATTTATTGCAATCTCACCTTAACAATAGCTCAATAAGGGCTAGGGATGTGGCTCAAGCGGTAGCGCGCTCGCCTGGCATGCGTGCGGCCCAGGTTAGAGCCTCAGCACCACATACAAATAAAGATGTTGTGTACACTGAAAACTAAAAAATAAATATTAAAAAATTAAAAAAAAACAATAGCTCAATAAATATTTCTTGAATCACTAAATGTTCATGGGCACTCAGATGAATTATAAAATACCCACATACCTCCACCTCTTTCTAGAAATCACAGCTATTCTTAGAGGCTCAACAAAAACTAAGTACTAACCAGATCTTCTTATATATTCTGTCAAGGAAAAGTATACTTAATCGGTATTTTGATGATAACAATGATAGTGATTTAAGGCAAAGGAGAATGAAATTTTTTATATAGCAATAGATCTTGGATATTACAAGTATTCTAAAATTTCAAATGAATAAGACCATTTTAGTTTGCTTCCTAAACAGAAGCTTCATATATCTAAAGAATAAGGATTGGTAATAATTTGGGCCTTCTGCTTTTCAGAAATAATCCAAAGTGAGTAGGCAAAAAATATGTCATAAACCACCTTCTTTTTAAAAAGAAAAACTAACTTGAATTAAGGTTTTATCTTTCAAATGAGTATTACTGAATATAGAAATTGGTTTCAAAGTCATGCATTGGATAAGTTTTTTTTTCCTGCTTTCAAAACTAAAAATTTTAGGGGCTGGGGTTGTAACTCAGTGGTACAGCACTTGCTTCTCACGCAGGGGGCCCTAGGTTTGATCCTTAGCGCCACATAAAAATAAACAAATAAAAATTAAGATACTATGTCCATCTACAACTAAAATAAATAAATAATTTTTAAAAATAAATAAAAATTTTAAATCTAGCCAACACAAGAAATAAAAATTTTGAGCTTAAGAAGTTTTGTTATATTATTTCTTTCCAGGTTCTCAAAAATTCTGAGAATGATAATTGATTTTTGGTTGTCCTGAAAGCCTATTATTATTATTATTATTTTTTAGATTGCTACAGCCAATTCTGGAACTTCCCAAAGCCAATGACCCATTTTTCCAAATGCCCTTAAAGGTGTCAAATGTTACTCCTTTGTGGGATGAATGGAACTTCTGAAATAACCAAATAATTTCTGAGAAGGAGAAGGCTGATAACACAGAGTAATGCTGACTGCCAAAAGTGAAACTGCTTTTCTCATGACTTGTGAATTGACACGAAAAACAATCAGAAAAGAGAAGTCCTAAAAGTGTTCTTCATGACAAGGCGTCAGGATTGGCACATATTCTCCAAAAGTAGCAACCCAAAAGGACACGATTTATTTGGATATGTGAGTTCTAGGTTTATAACTGCCTTGGGTCAAATTGTATATATGGGTTAATTAAAAAAAAACTAAACAGAGTGAACTGGCAAAAAAAATGAGTATCTAATGGTTTTATTATTACAGGTCTTACATTTAAGCCTTTAAGCAATTTTGAGTTGATTTTTGTATTTGGTGAACAATGAGGTCTAGCTTCATTCTTCTGCAGTTTTCCCAGCACCATTTATTCAGGAGACAGTCCGGTTAAAATGGTGGAATAAGTTCTGGTGTTCTATTGCACAGTAGTGATATGGCTAGCAATATTAATCAAACATTTCAAAACAGCAATGTTCATTGACTATTTCAAAATAGCTAGAAGGAAAGTTTTTAATATTCTCACCATGAACAAACATATGAAGTGATGGATATGCTAAGTACGCTGAGGCAATTTGTGGCACAATTGACACATGCATCAAGACCCTCATTGTACTCTATCAATATGTACAATTATTTTATGTCCATGAAAAACAAGATACACTTTTAAATAAATAAAATAAAATTATAGAAGAGAAAGTTTGGATTAAAATGAGAAAAAAAATCAAACTTCACACTATGGTTAAAAAATAATGAATAGGCAAACTACCAATGGAAATATTCATTATCTTCCTCAACATAACTGTTTCTCTCTACCAAATTCCAGGACACACTGGAAACCAGTCATTGAATATTTCTTTAACTATCTGAAATCAATATTGCATGAAAGTGTTTAAAATTCTAACAAGGAATGCTGATAACTTCAATTTTATCTTCAAATAAATTATTCTAATTACAATACAAAAATGGCCTGATTATGGGCTATTTACCAAGAGTGTGCATCTTTATCTATGTTACTTGAGCTCATTAGTATTATCAGAAATATGCTTTACTGTCTTTTACAACATGATTTCACCAGGGATCTAGAAGGAATAGGAACAGCTTATAAAGAAAAGCTGTATTTGCTATGCCAAAAGAAGCAGTTCTTGTTTGTGTGATTGATTGGTTGTTTTTTGTTTGTTTTTTAATGAGCTTCTGTGATGCTACTTCATCCCATGTTGTATTTGGTGATCCAACCACATTTTGAAAGATTTAGGGTAATACATCCTATTGACTCCCCTCTGTTCCCATTTCCTCACCCATAAAAACAGAGGTAACTCTTGCTCAGGCTTCCTCTCACACAGCAAGTGTTGGATCAATTTCATTAAATGAATCATTTATGTGAAAATGCTTAGAAAATGATAAATAATTAAAAAATAGCAAACAAGATGTGAATGGAAGTCTAAGTTAGTAAACTATGAATAATGTCATTCTCAGGGTTGATCTTATGTGTCAGTAAGGTAGTAGACTAAGAACACACCTTACCATCTCCACTTCCACCAAAAACAATAAATTTTTGTATTTGTGTTCCATTTCTCAGGAATAGGTATTCCACTTCTGAAATGCAAATGAATTTATATTTTCAGTGTAGCTCAGTACACATATGGAAATGTGAGTTACTTCACTGGAGCTTTTCTGTGGGTGTTTCCTGAGACCATGTTTTGATGGGATAGTAAACAGCACCTAGAAAGCCCAGAGAGTAGAAGAGAGGTTTGACTGCCTCATTTCTACTCATCTGTGTTCTGGAGACAAACTTCACCACTTCACAGACTACTAAGGGCCATTTCTGACGTCCGAATCAGCAGAAACAGGGATCACTCTGGAGCAGAAGAACTTTTGAGAGCAGGAATATGGGGTACCTCACACTCTCACTGAGTGTATGGATTATGAGGTTTGTTACACCCAGAGTGAAATAAAATGGTTAAGCAAGTTCTGTAATGTCCTTAAAAGCATTTATGTACTTTGCTTAATATTGCAAGCAATACCCACTCTGCCCAATCTTCCTGGTAGTCGTGTTCCTCCCATGCTTATATAAGCATGAAAATCAATTTAACTATATTCACTAAAAATCTAAACCCTTTCCTTCTAAAAGCAAATGTTTGATCTTTTTCTTTCAGAAGCAACTATTTTTACACTCTTTTATCCAACTTCTGAAACTTAATTCTGACAAAAAAAAATAGGGAGGAACAAATTAGGCCTCTGGCTTCTAATATAGTGCTTCTGTTAGCAGAGGCAATGAGAATAATATAGACATCTTTGTAAAACCTCAATCTTATTTTCTGATCCTTTAGAAAATGCATTCCTCTAAAAACACATTACCCTACAAGTGGCCTTTGGAGAAACTGAAACATTGAAGAAATCCTTGGATTGCTGGAAGGAACATTCTCCATGGACAATTCTAATCAATTACAGAAACATAACTGTATCCAGATCATGTAATACACCACAGTGATGATCCTGGCTTCTGTCCATCTTATAAAATTCTGCAACTCATAAACATCAAACCTGCTGCTGTTTGCAACAATCCTGCCCAGAAAAAAATTACTCTCAATTGATTGTTACTTTTTCATGCTGCAAACGATTGTACATCTGCATCTTCTATTTCAGTTTTGTCCTTTTGTTATCTTTGTCCACTGTGTTAATTATTTTTGGATGCTTCATCCCATCCCCAAACAATATATTTGAAACACTCATGGGGATGCATTGCATAAATATTGAATGTGTTAAAGACAGAGTCTGAGGTAATTCAGAATGAATTTAAGTAAGTTGGTTGGAATCAGTTTTTACTTAGGAAATCTTCTAGGGACAATCCTGGCATATTTAAAATAACTGTTCACAGAGATGCAATCTGCATGTGCATTCCAGCAAATCCATGAATCAGCAATCAGAAAGGAAAAACACCAATTAAAATGCAGGAAAACTGCTAAAAAGGAATTTAGAAAAACATTACCAGTTACAATAATAAAAAACCTAGGAAAATGCTTCATAACAAAAATGTTTTAATAAGATCAGATGAAGATAATGTGACAACAATGAGATGTTAAATGAAAAAGGGAAATGTAGAGTATACACAAGCTGCAATTACATACATGTTTTATGGATTCAGTGGACAAATAGGAGATCTGTTCCACCTGACAAACAGAAGTGGCAACAGTAATTAGAAGTCAAATGCCTTGCATTGGATTTGGAATAATGTCTTGGGTCTGACACCAAGGACACAGGCAATGAAGAAAGGAAAGCAACCCACAGAATAGAAGAAAATATTTACAAATCATATCTAGGATACATAAAGAACTCCTAAAACTCAACAATAACAAAAACAAACAACTTGATTTTAAAATGAACAAAAAGACTTGCATAGACATTTTTCTAAAGAAAATAATCAAT
The DNA here is from genome assembly GCF_001458135.2 of Marmota marmota marmota. Classification (NCBI taxonomy): domain Eukaryota; kingdom Metazoa; phylum Chordata; class Mammalia; order Rodentia; family Sciuridae; genus Marmota; species Marmota marmota. The sequence goes on along the minus strand of NW_025999842.1, from coordinate 20,659,996 downwards.
AAACACATGAAAAAATACTATAACGAAGTTTTATAGAAATGCAAATCAAAGCCACAATGAGATCCACTTCATACTCATTAGGATGGCTCCAATTTAAAAAAAAAAAATCAGGAAATAAGTGTTGGTGAAGATGCAGAAAATGAGAGCTCTTAGGTATTGTTGATGGGATCATACATTGGTGCAGCCACTGTGGAAAACAGGATGGCAGTTTCTCAAAAAAATAAAAATAAAATTACCATATGATCTAGCAATTCTACTCGTGGGTATATAACCCGCCCCCCAATTGAAGGAAGGGTATTGAAGAGATATTTGTATACCTGTGTTCATAGCACCACTGTTCACAATAGCTAAACCTAAGAAGCAGTTTAAATGTCAAAGGATGAATGAAAAAGCAAAATGTGACATAGAAACATCTAATGAAATATTATTCTGGGCTGGGGATGTGGCTCAAGCAGTAGTGTGCTTGCCTGGCATGCACAGGGCACTGGGTTCAATCCTCAGCACCACATAAAAATGAAATAAAGATGTTGTGTCCACCGAAAACTAAAAAAACAAACAAAAAAAATTCTCTCTCTCTCTCTCTTAAAAAAAGAAAAAGAAATATTATTCTGACAGATTCTACAATATAGATGAACCTTGAGGATATATATAATGAAAAAAGCCAGCCCCTCCAAAAAATAAAATACCTATGATTCCACTGATAAGAGGTACCTAAAATAGTCAAATGTATTGAGGCAGAAAGTACAAAGGTGGTGCCAGGGGCTGCAGGGAGAATCAGGAGTTACTGTTTAATAAGTTCAAAGTTTCAGTTTTGTAAGATGAAAACTTCTGGAGTTGAAAGGAGGTGACAGTTGCATAGGAATGCAAATGTACCTCATACCATCTATCTAAAATGTTTAAGATGGAAAATGTTATGTTGCGTATTTTTACCCTAATACAAAAAAAAGTGTTTTTAAAAATGATTCAAGTATCTTTAATGAAAAATGATGAATTACAATAAAACAACAATATCATCTAAATGTTCATTTAAAAGTTCATTACAGGGGCTGTGGATGTGGCTCAAGCAGTAGCGCGCTCGCCTGGCATGCGTGCGACCCGGATTCGATCCTCAGCACCACATACAAAGATGTTGTGCCCACCGAAAACTAAAAAATAAATGTTAAAAAATTCTCTCTCTCTCTCTCTGTCTCTCTCTCTCTGTCTCTCACTCTCTTTAAAAAAAAAAAAAGTTCATTACAAAACACTATGCGGCCAGAATTATATAAGCAAAAGCGAATATTATAAACAGAAAAGTTTCCAGACCATTTCACCAGTTCATTTCATTGAAAATGTACTTCAGTAACCCTATTAAATATTGGAGATGAAAGTTGTTTCTACAAATCTTTAAAAATACAGTGCAGCAACTAATTTCCATTCATGAAAACTTAACTATGCTTTCTCCTACCAGGATCCATATCCCTAAATTAGGGGAGAGTCGGGTTAGAGTGTGAGGATGAGTCAGCTTCTCTATCACTCAATCTAAGACTGTCTATTACACACTAAAATGTTACTTGTTGGCTGAATAGTGGTCCTTTAGTAACACTAGTGGTCCTTTAGTAACACCAGAACCTCCAATAAAGTGAAACCCAAGCAAAACAGATAACCAGAGAGTCAGAGATTCCCTCTCCTTTATCTCTCACATCTCTGCCAAATATCTGAAGCCCATCCCAGTGAGCTCACAGAAAATAGATGAAGGGGTTTTAATTATTTGTATTTTGCTCATTCCTTAGTATTGTGAAATATTGCAGACCTATCAAAAATACAGAAATGTTAATGTACATTTATTCACTGTCTCCCAAATTTATTGAATTATAATATTTTTCATATTCACTCTTTTAAAGAGAAATAAAACATTACAGGTACTCTTCACCCTTTCCCAATCCTGCTCCCATCTTCTATTCCAAGAGCCAATCCTCACCCCAAATTTCATGTTTCTTTTAATAATACTATTATTGATATTACTACAATTTTTTCATATTTTATACTATTTTCTCACTTATTTTAATACATTCAAAAATAGTAATCAGTTGTAGCAGCCTCCACTTTGTCCCCTGTTGATCCCAGCCTTCTGTTCTTCACACCCTTGGGCAATTTTCTCTCATTAAGTGAACAGAATATGTAATGTGATGCCACTTAGAAGGTTAGGTCATAAAATGACTATGACTTCTATCTTGGGTACTCTCTCTTATTGTCTCTAGGATTGATCACTTTTGGAGGAAGCCAGATGATATGGCCATGCTATGTCATGAGGCAGCACTGTGGAAAAAGATCTACAGAGAGGCACCAATAGCCAAGAAGAGAGTTTGAAGCTTCATCAAAGAGCTGCTAAATCCTTCCAGGATCCCTGATCAACAGAACCTACAAGATAATAAATGTGTATTGTTTTAAGCTAACATGTTTGGGGTTTATTACCAATAGATAACTAATACAGAAGTACCTACCAAGCTTTTAAACTTTTTTTTCACACAAAATTAGTTTATTACACTGTATAAACATAGAACAGTTTGCTCATTTTTAAGGTGATGAGCTTTTATATGCGTCATACTACAAATAATTGCTGCAACAAAATTTTCCTCACTTCTGATCTTATCATTTTAATTTAATAAAAATGCACATAGCCAGGATGGAGATGTAGCTCAGTGATAGAGTATGTGCTTAGCATGCATAAGGTATTGGGTTCAATCCCCACCAGAAAAAAAATGCACATAGGTAACCAATATGCAAGTTCAAATTTTAGCTCAGGAATCAAAAGAAATCAGACAGAAGAAATTATGATTTGCCTAGAGTAGTATAACTTTTGTTGGGGGGTGAGGTGCTGGAATTGAACTCAAAGCCTTGTGAATGCTAAGCATGTGCTGTACCACTGAGCTACACCTCCAGCCCCTATTTCTCAGCAGGTGATTCTGAAATTGTAGAATAAAGGCAGCCACAGAACATATTTCAAACCCAGGTTGAGGTACACAGGGCAAGAGTTTCTCACAATTACCCTAAATATATCAAGATGACATGGTTAGCATGCTCTTTGCTTTTCTGCTGTTCTAAACTAAGGTTCAACTGCAAAATTTCCCAGTAACTCCTGTGATTTTGTGATTGGGGAGATTTCCTCTGGGAGAATTCCCTGGGAATCACATGAAGAAGAGTCAAGAGCCCCTCTTTCCCTGCTCTCCCAGTGAGACACAGCAAGCTCTGCCCAAAGGTACACAGTGAAGCCACTGGGCTGCCCATGTCTCTTAGTGAATCTCCTAAGAAATGGGAATGTGTCCTGCATTCTCTCTCCTAGCAAAGCAGGGTGGCTAAAATGTTAACATGAATTAACAATGCTTCATGGTGTGACAAAGGTCTTAAAGGTTCTCTTCTATTTTTGATTTACAGACTTTTAAAGCTGACATTAACAATCATTCCTCCCTTAGAGTATATTTGATATAAAATGGTATTCCCTGGGGTATTCATATTAACCATATTTCTTTATGTTTTTATATTTCCTATCACATGGATAGGAAAAGAAAACCCAGAAAATTATTACTTCCCAGTTTTAGCTACAACCATAGACGCAAACTACCTCCAACATCACTACCTCCAACACCACCCTCACTGAGACATAAAAGTGCTAAATAAAGAAAAGGCAGCTTTGATGAGAAATGCAAATATAGCAACACCCTGCAATGAACTGCCTCGAATGGCTGTCGTTCTGATGCACACCAAATGGGTGATCTATTTAAAGAGATGTCAGACTTGTCAAAGCACCTCAGTAACCATTTCACCACAACTTAAGATTTATTCAAGAAAAAACAAAAAGATCACGTATAAAATTCCTTCATCATTTGAATCATTTTTAGAAGCAATCCATATCCCTCTCAGAATATATTTCATCTCATATGCATCAACAGAAGAAATACATACAAGTCCAACCTTCGACCGAAACTGAACTGTGCAGATGCTTCAGAATAGAAAAGACAATAAGAATCAGCCCTGGATGGTTTCCCTGGCTCTTTCCTGCACTGTTTCCACCCAGCTGAGTCACTACCACCTCTGCTGAGACTGCCCTCGGTTCTCAGGCACAAGTTCACCTTGTCTCCTCACCTGCACACACAGCCTTGTACATAGGAAGTGCTTGAGAATGATCTGTGCAACGCATACAGATTTAAAATAATGTACTTAAGGATTAAAACAGACAAACTAACAGGAGAAAATGAACATTTAAATAGAGCTTTCTCAAGCACTCATCATGCTCATTGTCCCATCTTCTCTTAAAAGGATCAGTTGAGGCTCCAGTGAAGGTCAACAGAACAAAGTGAGGTTACAGAATATCCTTCCTGCCTGCAGGTCATTAGGTAGACAAATGCCTTCCTGTAGCGGGAAAGCTGATATGAAGGAGACCAAAGTACTAACAGAATCTCGGAAATTAAAGGTATTTTTCAGGCAAAGAGTTCTATGGTAAAACTCGGTCCCCGACGTCTAACAGACACTGCTGGAGAATATTTTATAGCCTCCACCCCAGACTGCTATTCATTTAACAACATGTTCCCTACTAAATGTGTATTGTCTAAAGAACTCAATGCTCTCCATAGAATAATTCTGCAAGGCTATACAGAAAATTTATGAGCAGTGGCTTCTAAGGAGGGGACTGGAGGGAGAGACTTAATGTTTAATGTTTTGCACCATTTGATTTGTTTTTTTTTTTTTTTGTAACCTCGTGCTTACACAGTAATTTTCCATTGAAAATAGTTGGTTTCAGGCTGGGGATACAGCTCAGTGACAGAGCACTTGCCTAGCATGAGGCCCTAGGTTCAATAACCAGCATGACAAAAAAAAAATGTTGGTTCAAATGTTGGATAAAAGAATATGTTCAAACATGAGGGGGGAAAAGACAAGATGGATCCCCTGAAAATAGAGGTGTGATCAGTGGAGTGGAGGAAGGGGATTGAGAAGGAGGGAGGAAGGACTTGAAAAGGGAGGAACTTCGTAATGAAATTAATCAAATTATGCTATGAACATATATGAATATACCACAGTGAATTCCATCTTTATGCATGTCTATAAAGCACTAATTAAAATATTAATAAATAAAAGGAAGCCCAGTAGAGTAGAAGAAGGTGAACAGAAGGAAGGAGGAGGGGAGAGGAAGAGAAAGTACTGGAGACTGAAATAGAGCAAATTGCATTCCATGCAGATATGAATATGACAAAATAAACCCACTATTATGTATAACCATATGTACTAATAAAAACATTTTAAAAAGAATAAAATGCTCAAAATCATAGCCTGCTTCCAACAAACAAAGCAAAAAGATTAATGTAGTGTTTCCTTTACAGCGGTTCGTGAGCTGTGTATATGAAGGGAGAGGATTCCATGGGGAGTTAAGGGAAAAGCTTTCATTTCCTGCCAAGGACAACTTTAGGGGGAAGGGTGATTTTCCCATCCATGAAGAGGTCCATGGGGAGACCCTCCTCCGAGAAGGCACAGGTCCTCCAAAGTGTTTGCAGTATGGGGAAATCGCCCAACTGCTGCCCAAAGCCCTCAAGTCCTCCACAAAACTCTGATCCTGAGTAAGATGGTCACCAAGGATGAGTCTGTAATGGAGGATGATTAAAACAAAGGTAGACCCTGCATTGTGCTGTAGGCAGAAAAAAAGTTTGGGTTTTTTGGGGGAGGGGGTAGTGAGGAGGGGTGTTAAAGAGGTCTTGTCTTGCTTGTTTTATGCTTTAAAAAATCTCAGGGTTATTTTCCCCTTTAATGCCTAATATGGTTGAAATTGTGTCTTCTTCCCACTCCTCTCAGCAAAAGGACGTTGGAGACCTCACTCTCAGTACCTCAGAATGTAACTGTAATTGGAAATAGTGTTTTTAACAGAAGCAATCAAGTGCAAACAGGTCATCAGGGAGGCCCTGATTCCGTGGGACTGGTGTCCTTATAAAAAGGGCGAAGTGTGGACACAGAGACAGTCATTTGTGGAGGGATCATGGCCTGAAGAAACACCGGGAGGACACCAGGAGAACAAGGCAGCGGAGGCTGAAGCCAAAGTCACGGGGCGATGTGAACTCAATGAGACCAGGATCCTTCCTCCCCAGGTTGCTGACTCCTTGAAAGCAGACTTCTAACCTCCAGAACTGTGAGGCCATAGGGAATTTCTGTTGTTCTAAGCCATCCAATTAGGAGTGGTTTTTTGTTTTTGTTTTGTTTTGTTTTAATGGAAGCCCTAAGAAACTGAAGAAACCCTCTCCTTTTATCATCTGGGCTTCACAGGTTTCAGAGACTCCTGCCAGGCCTTAGTGCCAGCAGTCTTGTGCCTCCACTTGAGACCTCACATCTTGCCTTACTCTCCACTCCCTCATGCTGCCCACACGTCCAGGCCCAGCTCTGTTGGAAGGCCTTTGGCCTCTTCTTGCCTGTGACCTTTCTCATCCTCAAGTCTATTCCAGAGGCACCTCTCTGACTGGTCAAGTGTCCACTCCCTGTTCTCCCCAGCACTTCCACTGGGCACCTGCCCATGATGCTGAAAGTGCCCGTGGGTCTTCCTGGTCCAGTGGGGGTAACCCACCCAGGGCAGGGTTTTTTCATCTTTTATTCCCAAGGCCTGATACTTAAATGCTCAATGAATCGTTCCTTAGTGGAACTGCCCTCTTTCTACTGTTGATAGAACACAGAAGCATGTCATTTTCAAACACCTCCAAATAAAGAGCCATTGCCTGGAATCTAAGCAGCCTGTGGTGGATTAGAAAGGGAAGATGTCAAGACAGGGAGAAACTAGGGCATCTGGTCTGCTTCTAGCACTTCTATAATCACTGTTCCTCCCTACTCAAAATATCCATGAAATAAGAGTCCAAAGGCGCAAATAAGTCCCCAAGAGTGGCGTCAGATCTGGGTTATAAACCTGCACTCTCTGGGGCATGTTTACTTCTTATTATCTCACTTGTCCACATGTGCTTCTGCCTTGATTTCATTTGTTTGTAAGTTTCTTTGGGGCTGCAGCCTCCACTTCAGAGACTGCCATTCAATGTCCTTTGGGAAATACATAACTATCCCTGATTTGAAACCACAAAGCCACGAAGATTACACACACGGGTAGATATGAAAGAAGGCTCTGGAAGAAGTAGGTGGTCTCCTTCTTCACTCCTTTATTATAAGACTGAAAGAACACATTTAAAGCACTAATTATTTTGGAGGAGTAAAAAAAGGAAAGTTAGAAATAAAAGCCCAATTTTTCCAATGCAAAACTATTTTCTCTTGATCATCCACAAATTATAAGGCTACATATATTAATATGCTATTTCACTAACAAATTACAGTCCATTTTCTACAGTGAAGGAATAAAGAAAAAGTTCACCTAATGAAAAAGGTTAGATCCTAATTAGGATCAGGCTGCAGAATTTGCCGGGTGTAATTTTCCACTGCAAGTTGTTCTCAGGTTGACCTTGGCTGGTATTAAGGACGGGTTTGAATACACATCTTTCCTTTGCCAGCACGTCCCCATAAAGTACCAGTGCCTTCCTCAGATTATTACCTGGGTTGCCTGTTCCCCCACTCTCCTGCTCCCCTATTGTCTCAAGCTTTGAGGAATCTTCTTGAAGAGAAATTAACATTTACTGAGACCCATGGGTGGCAGAAAAAGCACAGGACTTGGAGCTGGGCCTAGAGGGAAGCCGTGTCTCCGCCATTTCCTACCTGTGTGTCGTAGACCTTTGAATATTGTTTCCAAGTTGTATGATGAAATCATAACACCTCCTTTCACAGGGTTAAACACAGGGTATAAAGCACTCACACAAAAATTCTACATGCAAATAATACATGGTAAGGGCAAGACTTGAAATTTTGACCCCAAAATATCTAATTCAGCTGTAGCATCTACCCTGGTACACTGACCTTTGAGATTGACTAGTCAAACTCAAATATGGAAAACTCACAGGCCTCAACATTGCAGCATTAAGAAAAGTGGCCACCCAAAGTGGTCTCCCACCCTTTGGGGTTCTGGGAGTTTAGAGCCAGGTTAGGGCATATGGAGGTCTCCCTGCCTGGAACCCTATCTTCCCCCACTGTGTGGTCACAATCACCTTGCTTACCCCACTAACTCTACCCCAGTGGCTTCTAAAGAGATCATGTAAACACCTTGACCAGTGAATGCTGTTTATTTCCAAGAAACCACCACTACCTACCCTCCTACCTCTCCAACCTCTGCACTCCAAGTGCCCTGTGGGGCAGCAGTATACTGACCTGTGTGTGTGAGACAGAGGTGATAATTTCATAACTCAGCAAGGATCAGAGCTTTATGCAATCCTTTCACCCATGTTGATTGCTTCACCACAAGAATAGGAAACCTGTGGAAAAGTTCTATAAATGCACATCAAGCGATTCAGCTTTCTAAAACAGCCCTTCTGAAAACTTTGGAGCTTTGAAAATTTTCCAGTGGTTCCAGAGATGTCAATGTGAGTTTTAGACACAGGACGAAGGTGGCATGTGAAGATAAGGAAATAGGAAAAGACTAATTCAGAGCTGAGGGCAATGATGCTTCCATATTACTACAATTGATAGATACTGGGAAATTCTATGAGAAAAGATCTTGAAAAGTGAATTAGAATCTAGGACTTCAGACATTTCCTGATTTCGTTTAGGGCTTGTTATCTCTATTTACTCCAGGTGAACCCCACACCTTCCTGGCTACCTAAGAGCTATCTATCAACAAGAAAATAATTTCAAGAAATTCAAAATCAGTCAAAATCTCTAAAATTTAGAGATCATATATTTCAATAGGCTGAGGAAGACAGAGTAAAGATAAAATGGAAAATAAGTGCAAGGAAATAATTTTTCTTAGCCAATAATTATAGACATGGAAAATGAAATGAGATCTTTTCATAAGAACAAAGAATTTAAAAGGAGAGCTTTAGCATGCCAGTGTTTTTTAAAGGAGAAGCAAAAGATTTTCTCTTTAATTCTAGTATCTTAAAAGCAATTGTATAAATTTCAACAATAATCCTTTGATTAAAAATGACTCTAATAAGGTACACTCATACATTCCTGGTGGGACTGCAAATTGGTACAACCAATATGGAAAGCAGTATTGAGGTTCCTCAGAAAACTTGAAATTTGAACTACCATTTGACTCTGTTATCTCACTCCATGGATTATACCTAAAGGATTTAAAATCAGCATACTCAGTGATGCAGCCACATCAATGTTTATAGCAGCTCAATTCACAATAGCTAAACAGTGGAAGCGATCTAGGTGCCCATCAACAGATGAATGAATAAATAAAATATGGTATATATACACAATAGAATATTTCTTAGCCATAAAGAAGAATGAAATTATGGCATTTGCCCATAAGTGGATGGAACTGGATGTTATGTGCAGGACAGGCTGAATAAGTTATCTGCAGGGCATGCCAAACAAAGCTGCAGGATGACCTGGCTTCTCAAACCCTCTGTCTGGCTCTTTATCACTTGTTTGCTTCAAGCCCAAACGCCCAAGCCCCAGCTCAAGGCTGAACATTTAACCCGCCTTGTGCCAATAAGGCAGCTTGCAAACCCAGAGACCCTGTTAGATTTAGGCAGCACAGCAGAAGGACTATAAAAGCCTTCCCCAGCTGGGCCTCCCCCACTTCTCTTTCACTCTTTTCTCCTCTGTTGCACTGCAGCAATAAAGATCTCTTGGTCGCTGAGTATTGTGTTCACTTTCCTTTCACTGGAGAATATCATGCTAAGTGAAATGAGCCAAAGGCCAAATGTTTTCTCTGATATGCAGATGCTTATTCACAGTAAGGGAAGCGGTGGTTAGGGAAGACTGAAAGTACTTTGGATTAAACAAAGGGGAATGAAGGGAAGGTAGGAGGAATGGGAACAGGAAAAAAGTAGAATGAATCAGACATTCCCATCCTGTGTGCATATATGATTTCAAGAACAATGTAATTCTATATCATGTACAACCAGAAGAATGAGAAGTTATACTCTAGAAATGTATAATATGTCAAAATACATTCTACTATCATGTATAACTTATTAGAAAAAAGTATATAAAAAAGGACTTTCATGAATTTGATTATATAGATGCTTAGTTTTAAAAGAAATAGTTATAAATCAATTTGACTTTTAGCAAAAGTTTAAAATAACATTAAATTAATATTATTTCCTTCAAAACAATAATTTTCATAGGCTATTCTCAGTTCAACAATGCAACTATTATGCACTTTTTAAATTTTTACTTTTCCAGTACTGGGGATGAAAACCAGGCCTTGCACATGGTGGGTAAGTGCTCTTCCACTGAGCTATATTCCCAGCTCACCCCTGCCACCTTTTTGAGGGTTTTTTTTTTTTTGAGACAGGGTCTTACTAAGTTACCTACACTGTCCTTGAACTTGCACTCTTCCTGCCTCAGCTTCCTGAGAACATGGGATTAAAGGCATGCACCACTATGCCCAGCTTGCCCACTTGCTTTTGAAACTTCTTGTCAGAATTCCTTTTCAAACCTAAAGAATGTTTTCCCTCTGTGATGACAAACATTCTTTGAGACAGAATTTAATTTTTGGAAATGGCAAAAAAACTGACACAATCAATTTAGGTAAAAAACAGCTTTGGCCAAAAACAAGATGATACTGAGATTCTGTAGTAGTCAATTTGGAAATTAGTGCACAAAGAGAAGTTTGGGAAAATCTTTTTCACACAAATGAAGCAAATGGATGGTGTTCACTTAACTGTGTAAAAAGTTGTTCTCTTCTCTTTTTGAGCCTAAATCAGTTTAAATCATAGCCTTCATTTTGCTAACTGCTTTTCTCAAAGTTTTAATTAGACATTTATGACTTGATGATAAATTTTCCCCCTTTCACCTGGGATCAGTAATTTATTTCTTTTCCAATGTAGAAAATTAGTTCTCTTAGAGCTCACAAAACTAATTAGCTAATAGAGGGGACACTGTGGATTTGCTCGATAGACTTATTCTTCAGTTTACAGCATTTTCTGGCATTCATAAGCTGTTAAGATTAGTGCTAAATTGTAGCTTTGCTATGCTTCTGATGCTAATAGCATGTGGAGGTTAGCTGGGCCTCCTCTCTTCCCTAATTTAGGAGCTCATTAGGAGACTTTTACTTACTTCAGAAGTGCACAACCATCAAGGTTATCAAGTGCTAATCTCTGTCGTGCCATCACAAGGGCTGAGGAACAAAATCTTTCTACATTCATGGTGTTTATACATGCTTAGGGCTCAGTTCTTTTGGCAATTTCTCCATATTATAGGGAAAGAACAAGATTGGTACATATGGGAAGATAAAGGATAAAGTTGTTTCTAATGATGTCCTTTCTGGACTCATGGGAGGCATCTGTGTATCTCTCTGTGGTCCAACTCTGCCCCTTTTCTTTTTTAGAAGAAAGCACAGGAGCATCTTCCCTGCTCCATGTTGAGCCTCCAGCAGCAGTAGCAGGCTAAGATGGGATTCTGGCCGAGTGTTTGGGAACACACTGGAGTTACCCAGGCTACCGGGGATGCCTGTTGTAGAGTGGTCAGCTGTCATGAGCCCATCTGAAATTGGCATCAGGCTAAAACAGGGTGTGTGTTCCCTTGGGCCGTATCACAGAGGAGGAGCCTCAGGCATCTAAGACAACTCTAAGTCAGGAGGCACAAGTGACCTGTCTGCACAGAACCTTTTGGATGGCAGATACTAAGGCTGGGTGGTCTGTCCCCTGACCTAAGCCCAATATTTAGGGCTGAGGGTCACGATTTTCCACCCTCTGACAAGAAGGAGGATCAAGGGCTCCTCACTGGCCTACTGTTGATGTGAGTTTTTACCTTTGTTACTGATGCTTACCTGGGGATTTTTATTTTGTTCATATAACTTTTCTTTTTAAGGTCATTTATAAGTTGAGCTCAGATGTTTATATTCTTTTACTTAAATAATCAAAGCTTTGTGCCTCCAAATAAGAAAAAAACTGTCATATTTATCCCTTTTCAGTGGTTATTTGAGATTATTAAATGCTTAGAATGGCTTACCAAAATGGAAAACAAAGTATTCTAAATAATCTAAAATGGATCACTCAGAAAGTTGAAGAATCTAAGGTTAGATTCATAATTGAAGCCCTAAGTTCTCAATAATATTACTATGTGACCCATTCTACTGTTAAACTTGCTGCAACTTTGAAACACAACAGAATCTGCTTTGGAAAATGGATTTTGCCTAGAAGCAACATTTTCCTGTAGGGTCATAAGACCTGCCTCTGGTGGTTGCTGCCTAACAGAGACATCGAAAGGGAAAGTACCAAAGAAAATTAAGGGTAAACTGCAAAGCTTATACCCTATGGTCTTTCCCTCTAATATTCCCTTGTTGCTTTATTTTTCTATCCTTACCTGAGAATCTGATGATAACTTCAATATACATTGTTTTTATATATAACTCCAATAATGTGTCACACTAATGTAAGCAGGAGACAGTTGTACTGAGATGAATCTGCTTGCAAATACCTCTCTTCTTCCAGATATTGATTCAGATATTGAAATATCCTCTGTTTTTTACATGTATAAATGTGTCTTTAATAAGGGATAAAATATAGACTCAGTGTTGCCATACCTTTTCCTTTCCTTTGTTTCCTCAGCCCCTACCTTCTCTCTGTTCACTTTTATTTTATTTTTTCTGTTCACTTTTTATTTTTTAGTTTTCTGATTCGTTGGGGAGGTGAAAGGGTGGATAGGTCTTGTGTGGTGATAGTAGGGATGAAAATCTCTAACTCCTGAGAGACACAGGTCAAATTTCTCTGCCTGCTGGCAAAGAAACACACTGTCACTGCCAAAACCACAGAGTAAAGTCTTCTAAAAACCCTCTCAGACGGCAATGTTTTAGAGTTAAGCCTTTTCATTTATATTTGGACAACCACCTGTTGACTTCTCCTGGCACTTGTCAAGGGCAGATAGATGGCAAGAACCTGGAGCAGAATTAGCCCATTCAAAGGGCTTGGTATTCCCCTTTGAAGAGGTTGCCATTGTTTTTAATTGAGCCTAGTCAAGGCTCATAAGATCAAAACATGAAAAACAAAAAGGAAAGAGTTTATTTGGGACAGGGTCTCACTCTCCTTTTGAGATTATCACAGCATTGTCAGACCATCTTTTAATCCAGGAATCGATTAGAGCAGTCTTACAATGCATTTCCTAGTTTTGAAATATAGGGAGTGAAAGCCAGGGAAGAAGACAAGAGAGAAAAATCTGTGGTGCACGTGGAAAACACAAAGGTAGGCACCACCCAGTCACCCAGTAGCTCCTGCTGTCCCCACATATTTCTGCTTCTGCCAGAAAGGAAGAGGGTGAGTAGGATGGATGCATATAAAGCCAGAAGAAAAAGAACAGAGTGCAAAGTATGCTTCAGTTAGGAAAGTCTCATTTAAATCAAATCTCAAATTTGTTATGGTGAAGGTGACCATAATAGGGTGGCACTCTGATGAGATGCAGACAGTCCTGAGCACTGACCAAGTTACCCACTTCTCCAACCTACCTAGATTAAATTGTTCCACCTGCTTCTTGATACTTAAAATAAGCTCCCATATCTCTCCAAACTTGACAACAAGCTGAGCTTCCCCCAGGGCTTAGGTAAAGTAAGAATATGGTGGCCTGGGGCCTGGGAGGAGCCTGGGAGGTGAGAGGGAACAATGCCTAACCCAGATGTTTTGTCCCTGCCCTCATAGTCCTCGCAGTCTTAAGTTGATGTGTCTGTGAAGTACTTTGGAAATATGGAGGTTAAGTTTTTGTTTGATTCTGGTGGAAGAGAAACAAAGGCTTTTAGGGTCCTTATTAAATGCAGCATCAACTACACCTAGACCTGAGACAGGACTAGAGCAGCCAAAACAGGATTAAGATTTCATTGGAACAATGGGAGCCTATCAGATGTTCTGTTTCTTGGATTTATCTTTCAGTCACCTAAAAATGACATTTGGCATTTGAAATATGCAGTGAACAGTTGTGTCCTCTGGACAACGTAGCTGGGAGCAGAAGTAGGCCTGCTGCACAGCAAAGAGTACATTTGCACCTGCCCTTCTTCTCCTCCCTCACTTCACTGTCTGCTGCTTCTATCCCAGTCCCTCACCAGAGCTCTCTCCAGATAGATTTCATCCCTGTGAGCCCATCTTGTGGGCCACCATCAGATGATCCTTTCCAAAAGGACATTTGCACATTATTCTAGCCCAATTCCAACCCAAACTGATGAGCATATGCACAGAGTTTAACTGATAAGAGTTTAATGGAGGAACTATGTGCAGAAATGGGACCGGGTTCTGAGCACCACCAAAGAGTAACTAACACTGGGTACCAGCAACAGTAGGGTCTTGTCCTGGACCTGATGAGGCAAGAAAAGAGAAGGGATTCCCTAAACTGGTGAGTGCTGCAGCCATAGATAGGGGCTGCTCATCAGAGTTGTTCCAGAAAAGAATGTGACCATTGTCAAGTTCATGGAAAGAAGTGGTCAAACCATGTCAGGAAACAGTCAAAACTTTCTCTCCTCCATTCTCCATTGGATGCCCACTGATTAAACCAAACTAGAAGCTAGAGGAAGTCCAGTTTTCCTCTTGGGACTCTGTATATATTCAGCATCTGGGACACAGAGCTGCAGGGTAGAAAGGGTACAAAATGGATATGTAGGAGGTCCTTGGGGAAGAGCACTTAGCTACCATGAGATTGTTCAGAAACCTTCGATCTAATAGACACTTTCTGAGTATTGAAAATGAAAATTCCCATAATATCACTGCAAGTTTCTGTTATATGTAGCTCATTTAATTCTGTGGGTAAAAAAGTAAGGTAGGCATTTTGCCCATTTAATAGATGGTGAAAATGTGGCTCAATCAGATTGGCCAAGGCCTCACAACTAATAATGACATTCAGGATTCAAACTCAAATCTGTTCAACCCCAAAGTCTGTGTGCTTTAACAATGGAAGATGCATGTGTGATAGGCGTTGGTGATTGGTGGGGTCTGTGAAAGAAAGAAGGGATGGGGATTTGACAATGTCCTTCAGTAGTTGATCTTGTTGTCTTCCATTATGTTAGGACCTTGAACAAATGAGAAACCCACTCAGTACATGCTGAATCTGAGTGTCCTAAAGTAAACAACCAGTAGGCACATGTATGTGGCATATTAATACAGGTCTGGGTTATGTGAAGGGCTCTATGCTATAAGGAAATGTGAATAGCCATGGAAATGGGGTGATGGGTAGTCCCTTAAGCATCAAGGACATTATCTAAGAGCTCAGTGAGAAAAGATAAGTGAAGATCCAAGCAGGGCCACCCAAGACCCCTGCTCAGAGAAGTTTCTCATTCCCAAGGGAATTCTGTACTACCTGGCCTGGAGCACAAGACTTCCATGTTCTTTCTCACTGATTCCAGAGACAAACCCTCCTCTCTGGTTAAACATACCTACTGCACTTCCCCAACTCTTCACTTTTCTCACATGCCACACTCTCTCTGCTGTGCTCCACTCCTCCTTCACAAGCACTTTGCCTGGGAGGTAGCTCCTTTCTTGACCCTCAACAGTTCCCACAGCCCCCCACCCAGCACATGCTGTCTTGCAGACCCATGTCTTTTGTCTCTTTCTATATAGGTCATTAGGAGCTTGATATATGTGGGATGTAGATAGATCAAAAAACAGTAGTTGGGGCTGAGTTCAATCCCTAGCATAGCTTTAGAAAGAGAGAGAGAGAGAGAGAGAGAGAGAGAGAGAGAGAGAGAGAGAGAGAACGAACATCAGTTGGCTAAGACGCTTGCTTACTTTGGCATCATCCAAACACAAATAAAGCCAACTTTCTTGTTTGATTCAAATTTGCTCACTAGTTTGAACTACTCTATTATTCTAAACAGTACTCCAAGAGTAGCGGTGACAGCATTATTGGAATACATGGGTAGACATCCACAGGATCTATATGAAAGGGGATAATACTTAGCAGGATACACATTACAGTGACTCAAGGCTCAGTGGGCTCAGTAGTCAGATTGTTCAAATTCTGGCCTAGCATGCATTTCCTTGTAAGTTGGGGGAAGACTCCATATTTCTCTGTTTTCTCACTTGTGATAGTGGCACCTACTTCAGTTTTGTCAAACAGATCAAATAAGATAGTGCTTAGTTCAGGGCCTGGTAGGTATAAAAGGACTAATCAATGTGAGCTATTATGATTTAATTATATTTAGACCATAGAGCCTAGCTTATTAGAGCTAGAAAGGATAGCACAGCAGATGAGGAAATGTATATTCAGGAACTAGGCCATGATGAAGCTCAGAGGTAAAACAAGGCCTGGGTTCTTTCCTCCACTGACTAATATCAGTCGAGCATGTGAATGATGTTGATAACTCACAGGTCCATTCTTCACCACCTGTACTATAAGAAGCAAGGCAGGGTGATAGGCATGTTCTTTTGTTTTTTAAAGAAATAGATTATTTGAACCAGGCACAGTGTCAGGGGAAAGGGGAGGGAAGAAATAGTATTATAAAATCCTAACAGGAAAAGATAAAACATTTAGATGAATTTTCATATAACAAAAGTTGTACGGATGTGTAGTCAGAAAAATCATTGCTAGTGACCCTAATTAATATAAATTCTTATGGGATAATGAAAACAGGAATGTGGAGAGTAAGGTTGATGTCAAAGTCATGGAGGAGTTTTGAGCATGACCGTTTTTGTTTGTTTGTTCATTTGCAGTTAGTTTTTGTTTGCTTCTTTAGTCCACTATCTGAGCCACAGGGAAACTCCTGTAATGAAAATGTCCACCTATAGGTGGCAAACTTGGACTGCTGGCATTTTGTCCTTGAGTACCCTTGCAAACCAGTGCCACTGGGGATGGAGATGAAAGTGAAGTTTGAAAAAAGAAAAGAAGAAACCTAAATGGATCCAGAAAGACCATTTTCACAAAAACTTACCTTGGAAAAAAATCCACAAAATACTTAGATTAGCCTGAAAAAATACCTCCTAGAATTGCAGCAAATGCATTTATTTACATATTTATAGAGGTCCTACAACATAGCACCCCCTGGCTTGGAGTGAAAAAGACACTCCTACTTTGACAGCCCTAGCAGCCTGAGACCTCAGCCCCCTCCACCAACACCACCACTGCAAAGCCATTCTAGCACCATCTCTCCTGGGACCATGGCTCTTATCCCTTATTTCACAGATGAGGAAACAGATGATCAGGAGCCTCAGGGGAGAGGTAGTCTGGAGCCTAGTTCTTTGCATTCCAAGTCTTATCTCTATCTGCCACAAAACACAGAAAGTGCCAAAGTGGTCCAGGATTCGAAGGTAGGCTCACAACTTCTTTGAGGGTGTATCTTCAGTTCCTCCAGAGCCTTTTTGAATAGAATGTCCTTGGCCATCAGAGACCCCAGCCAACCCACATTCAATCTCTAACCAGGGAAGGGATGCTCCTCAGAGTGAGGCCAGAACCTCCTTGGACCTCTAAGGAAGGTAGTGAATAATTTAGTTGATTAACTAGAAAAAAAAAACTTCCACTTAAAAAATTTGGATATAATAATCTCATTCAATGTGTTTCATTGAAACAGCATTCAATAAAAGTTTAAACATATTAAGAAAATAAAAATAGATGTTTTCTCTCATCATTCCTTGCTCTATGAAGAGTTTCCTATGTGTCACTCCAGACCTGTGCCTAGGTGTTTACATATATGTGAAGAAGCAACTGTGTATGTAATTTTTTCACCTGGTTCATATATTACTCCACTATTTGCTTTCTTTTCATTTAACAATGTACCTTGGAGAGCATTGTGTAGATATATGTCACTTAGTTTCATGGGACATGGTGGTTTATAGTTTGGTGGTTTATAGTTTATATAATATAAAAAATTTTCCCCAAATGCTGGATGTTGAGGTTGTTTCTGCTTCTCACTATTACAAACAGCTCTGTAGCGAAGTCTTTTTACATATAAATATGCACATGGGCAAGTATCTCTGAAGGATAGATTTCTTTAAACAATAGTTGAACCAAAGTATATTTTAATTTTAAATTTTAAATAATACTGATAAATTGCCCCATACAAAGACTGAGCTGCCTTTTCATTGGCTCCATTTCTCTTTCTCTTTTCCTCCCTCCCTTTCCTTCTCATTAACTTTGAATTTTTTTATTTTGTTTTACCTTTAATGTTGGACTCTTTCTTCTTCCTCTTTCTTTCACACCAAATCCAGTTCATCAGAAAATACTGATGTATTTACTTTCAAATATGTGCAAAATCCAGCCACTTGTCACCACCTCTACCACTATCCCCTTGCTAAAGTTTTGGCCTGGATCCCCATAGCAGTCCCACTGTTTCCCTTCTGCTTCAAACACAGCCAGAGTTACCCTATTAAAACCAAGTCAAATATTTTCAGCCCTCTGCCCAAGACCTTGCCACATGTCCTTATTTTGCTCAAAGTAAAATCCACACGAAGTGTGACCTCTTCTCTCAAATTCCCCCACTTTCCATCTCTACTCTGATCCATCTATTCTATGAACACTCCAAGCCCACCCTAACCTCAGGGTCTGTGCTCCTGCAGTTCCCTGCATCTTGAAAGTCACTTGACCAACTCCTCCTCCTTCAGGTTGGCTTAAATGGCATCTTTTTACTGGAACACTCTTGTTTAATACTGCTAACTTTCTCCACCAACACCATGTACCCCTTACTCTTTCTTTCTACCTGCAGCACTTAGAATCCTCTGACTTGCTATGTAGTTTACTTTTTTATTATGTTTTTACTATGTTCCTTTTGGGTTTAGTTGGCTCTTGAGTAGGCTTTGCTGCTTTGCTTACTGAAAAATTCCACGGGCCCAGTAGTACCTAGTACATGGTAGATGCTCAATAAATGTTAGTTGAATTGGGATTCCATTCCTTTTCCTATTGCAATTATGGAAACAGCCTCATGGGGCTGTGGTTTTATGCTGGTGCATGACCTTTGTGGGTGATGTCGTCCTAAGACTTTTAAAAAGTCAATTTCAAAAATGAAAAATTGGATAC
This sequence comes from Marmota marmota marmota, assembly GCF_001458135.2. Taxonomy (NCBI): domain Eukaryota; kingdom Metazoa; phylum Chordata; class Mammalia; order Rodentia; family Sciuridae; genus Marmota; species Marmota marmota. The sequence goes on along the minus strand of NW_025999842.1, from coordinate 20,641,018 downwards.
TATGCAATGCTTTAAACTTTTGCTGCATGAAAAACAGTGTAAAGGAAATTAAAAGATGAACTACATACAAAGAGAATATATTTGCAAATTACAAATTCAAAAAAGGACTTGTATGTATATATATAAAAATCTCAAAACTCAACAGTAAAATCAAAAAGACAAATGATCCAATTAGAGCATGCACAAAAACATGAGTTGACATTTTACCAAAAGGGACATACATTTGGCAAATAAGTACTTAAGAAGATATCGAATATTACTAGTCATTAGGGAGGTGCAAAGTAATGCCACAAAATCAGACATATCAGAATGACTAAACTAAAACAGCAGTGGCCCAAATTCTGGTGGAGATATAGAGAAGATGGGTCACTCACACATGTTGGTAGGGTTGAAAAATGGCGATAACAATTGTTTGGCCATTTCTTTTAAAATCCAAAACAAGGGACTTCCCATATGATCCAGCAGTTGCTCTCTTGGGCATCTGTCCCAGAGAAATGAGAACTGACATTCATGCAGAAACTTGTACAACAATGCTCCTAGCGGCTTTAGGAATTAAAAAACTGGAAAACACCCAAATGCCTTCAGTGGGTAAGTGATTAAACAAACTGTGGAACATCCATACCTTTGAATATCACTCAGTAACAAAAAGGAAGAAATATGGAAACACATAACAACGTGGGTGACTCTCTGGGGGTATGCCTAGTGAAAACTTCAGTCTCAAACAGTGATCTAGGATTCCATTTTTCTATATTCCATTCTTGAAATAATAAAATTAAAGAAATGAAGAAAGATTTATGGTTACCAGAGATTAGAGATGGGGACAGAGGGAAAGGTACAGGTGCGGCGTAAAGAGGTAGTATAAGGGAGCCTTGTGCTGATGGTACACCAAGCTGCACATGTCACAAAGCCACATAAAACCACACACACATGTACACACACAAACACACACACACACACACACGAGTGCAAATATAACCAGAGAAAACCAATAAGCCCTGTGTATTATACCAATGTCAGTTTTCTGTTATTTATATGCAATATAGTTATACAAGATGTTAACAATGGAGCAGGCTGGGTTAAAGGTGTACTGGACTTCTCTGTGTTTTATTTGCAACTTTCTGTAAGTCTGTCATTATTTCAAAATAAGAAATTTAAAAAGCTTCAAGAAATCCATGCCAAACCAGGAGAAGTGGCACACTCCTGAAATCCCAGCAATTCAGGAGGTTGAGACAGGAGGTTTGCAAGTTTGAGGTCAGCCTTGACAACTTAGCAAAACCCTATGTTATATGTTTGGCTGTGAGGGGTCCCCCAAAACTCATATGTAAACAATGCAAAAAGGTTTAAAGGAGAAATTATTGGGTTATGGGACTCTTAATTAAACCAATCAGTGAATTAATAGGATTAGCTGAGATTAACTGAGTGGTAACTGAAGATGGATAGGGTGTGGCTGCAGGAGGTGGATCATTGGGGACATGACTGTAGGGTATATATTTGGTATCTAGAAAGTGGACTCTCTCTCTCTCTCTCTCTCTGCTTTCTGATCACCACATGAGCTGCTTCCCTGCACCATACTCTTCTGCCAGGATGTTCAGCCTCACCTCAAAATCCCGAGGAATGGAGCCGGCTGTCTGTGGACTGAGACCTCTGAAACCATGAGCCCTCAAATAAACTCTTCCTCCTCTTCATGTGTTCTGGTTGGGTCTTTCAGTCACAGCAGTGTAAAAGCTGACTAAAATAGAAACAAAAACAAAAAGAAAAAAGAAAAGAAATCTATGCTAACTATTAAGCACCTTTCAGAAAGAGATGTTTCTGCTTCCTTAATTTCTATTGGGATGCTATTCCCTCCCAACCTTGGTTACTCTAATTTCAATATATCTAATTTCTTTTTACTTGGTCTTTTTTACTTTTCAGAGAATCCTTAACTGAGTGAAGATTATTCCATTATGGTTCTAAAAAAGGTTCACAGCTCTCTGTTCTTCAGCCTTCCCTTTTGCCAACTTAGGACGATGTCATCTGTTCCTTTATTCACAGGAATGTAGTAGATTACAAATTCACAGAAGCTTTAATTAACTCCTTCCATGCAGAAATCATAGGACAACTGGGAACTGGGGTAAGCACTCTCTCCTAATGTGAGCACCTACCACATTCAGGTTACTTCATAGACACTGAAGAACTGGTCTCACTGGTTAGGTTTCAGCTCATTCTAAAAAAATGGGAAAGTCCTGTATAAACTACAGCATTGCTGACCATTGAAGAATGGATAGCTTATAACATTATTAAATATCATGAGTCTACACTAGGTTCATACATCTCTTTATATTTTCAGTTAGTCAAAGCAGAGTGATTTTTTAAAGTTATTTTTTTAAATGCACAAACTGATTGTTTAATATTTCAAAATAAACATATCCAGCTATTTTAAGGCATTTTCCTCTAAACTTGATCAATTGAGTTTTAAACCATTTTGTACATGTTGATGTGAAGATTTTTGTAAAACTGTTTTCAATGCTTCCCACCTCCACATGTTCATCTCTTTCTCTGTCAAAGAAACATTCCTTTTTAATTCTTTCACTTTCTCTGGAATATGCCCTCACTAAGCAAATTTGCTATATACCTTCTGTTCTTTCAATCTCATGGTGGGGTAAAAATGTTATTTGCTGGTTATCCATCAGCCACCACATAGTTATTTCCAATGCACTATGGTAAATTCTCCTTGGCATTTTTCACACAAACTTTAAAAAAATCATCAAAGGTAGCATCAGCAGGGCTGGTGCTAGATAATATAGTGCTTTTGTACAAACAGGAAAATGTCACACTCTGTGCATGGGACACAGGACTGATCCAGGGCTGAATTCCAGTCTTTTTCTTTATAGTTGAGGCCCATGCTCCCTAAGTGGACCCAGAAACTATGGAAGGAGCTCAGGAATGCAAACTCAGCTCAGCTTTACCTTTGTACCATACTCCATCATTGACTCGCAGTGTTTCCAAGAGCAATCACTTGACTCACTAGTGACAATTTGCTTTTGGGTTACAGTGAAGAATTATAAAATAGTTAGACATGAGGTTTTACAAATCTGTCCTGGTACAAATTTCTTTTGACTTTTGACAGTGGTGCCAATATGTCTTGGGAGGCCAGCAGATCATTCTTCTTTAGGAAAATATCAAATAGTTTTGGATGATTTTTGTCCTTATTTAGTTTTCATCTTCCAGTTCAGTGGTCTGTGACTAGAAGCCCAACACTCACAACTTGCCATCAAGGGCCTGATCCATGCATGGTCTGGAGAGGAATGAGAACATTTGACTCTCCCTGTCAATTTGCAGTGGAACACACCTCCCAGATTTCTACACTATGTGGTACCAGCTCTGGACATTTCTCATTCAGTGTTCATCTCTATCAGCTAGTCTGAAAATTGGAACCAGAAATACTTGACAAATCACTAGCTACATCATGCTTACAGGTGGTGATATATCTCTGCTGCTGCTGCTTATTCATGAAACTGGAGGTTAAGACTTCGTTTCTAAGATGTAAACTAGGGAAAACCCCACATAAAGCACCAGCGTTGGACAGAATATCAGACAGACAATTTTCAACTGAAATGCTGGTTATTAGAAGTCATGTGGAGTCAGGAGTTGCCATGGAATCCATTTGTTTCTAAACCAGCTCCTCCTGCTGGAATAGTTTCTCATTATCATGTCTTTCTGATGGGAGGAGGGCGGGAGTTGGGAGAAAGAGAAAGAGAGGGGATGCTATCTGATATCGAACTGTGTTATAATTCCAATGCACTCAGGCTCTTAAATAAATTAGGTATTTAAAAAATTAAGAAGAGTTAATATAAAATTATAAGTGATTTGGAGTAAAACACTCATATTGTCATCAAGGTTTCTTTTTTGTGACTTTTGATTATTTAGAGAGAATACATGATGGCTTATGGTATGACATTTATCATTGAAAACAGGTTATTGGGTCTCCAGGAGTGAAAATAAATATCAGAGCAGATCTAAACTGCCATAGGCTGCACATTTGCAGTACATTCGTTTTCCTCTGTTTTCTCCTATGCATCATTTTTATTTAGATCCTTACCCAAAACATTATAGCTTTCTCTCCTGTGAAACTGATGCTAAGCTGAATCTATCCCCTTGTTTCCTCCAAGTTATTTGTTCAAATCATGAAAAGTGATTGGCCAGCATATGTCACTACTTGAGCTGTTGTTGTGGTAAAATCCCTGTGTGTTTGTAGGTAAAAATACAGAAAAAGGTTGATCAAATGTCAATTTGGGATGACTGAATTTCAAAGCAATCAGAATCCAGAAATTAACCACAATTTTAAAATATGTATGCATCATCTGTTATCCCAGTAGGAGGATTGCAAGGTCATTCTCAGCAATTTAGGGAGAGCCTGTCTCAAAATAAAAAAAAATTAAAAGGGTGAAGTATGTGGTTTAATGATTAAGTTCCCCGGAATTCAATTCCTAATACAAAAAAATTAAAATTCAGGTAAGATTTCTCAGTGTTGGGAATAAATTTATTTATTTTTAAAATAGTACTAAATTATTAAGACTCAGTTGAGTTTATATTTTCTATCTTCATTATGAAGTTCAGAAACAGGATGAAATAATTTATCAGTCATAAAGAAAAGGCATTTTGAATCTAAAACTTCATAAAAAAAGTTTCCTACAAAGGCAAATAATCAACAAAATGTAAAAAACAGGGAGAAATTTTTATTCAACAAGACATTCAGAAACTCTACATTTTATTCAATCTTTCTGAAAAGCTCCAAGATGCAGTCCTATGATGAATTACCAAAAATACAAGCATTGAGCAAAAAAATCCCATTAAGCTTATTGATAAGTACAAAGAAGTGTTAATATGAATAAAGCTAATAAAATTATTTAAATATCATGAAAATGAAATGAGCATTATCTTAAAATTTCAAATGTAATTAAAATTAAAGAAATCATGAGTATTTGAGATAATAATAACCTAAATATCCTGAATTAATCATTACACAATGTATTAGTGTATCAAAATATCTCACTGTACCCCATAAAGATGCATAATTATTATCTGTCAATTAAAATAAATAAATAAAATTCAAAATGATTATAACAAAATAAAATAAAATAAAATAAAATATGTATGCATAATATAATTTATTATAATTAGTGGGGAAGTCTGTTGGATGAAGACACACGCTGGAACTATATTTGCATATTTTTATTCTGTGTTTTGCACTAGAGAGTGCTAAATATTTTATATGAAAAAAAAAAAAAGTGTTGGTAGATGACTCCTGAACTTTGAACCTGTGTTCCTGATTATCTCCACTTGTCAGGTTGATTAGTGAGCTCTGCTCCCAGGGCTTCAAGAAACCCTCATCTCTTTTTAAAAACCAGGTTCTACCTCTTCTTCCTATTCAAGGAATTTTAACCAATTAAGAGCCAGAGAAAGCCCCACCTTCAAATATTTTTGCATTGACAGTTCACAAGTGAGAAATTCAAATGGCTTTTAGGCTGAATCTCCCTAATAAAAGAAAAACAAAATTAACTGATGACTTTCACCCATCAAAGAAGGGGGTGGGGAGTGATAAGATGCTTCAGTACTAGGGCAAACAGTTGTCCTTTCACATTGCTGGTGAGAATGTCAATTGGCACAATTCTCATGAAGGACAATTTAGCAATGTATATCAGAGTACAAATCCATGTAAACTTTGACCCAGCAACTCCACTTTTGAGAACTCTTCTGTGGATACATTCGTACACAGGTGAATGGCATGTATACAGTGTTATTCATTGCAGCATTGCTTGTGATAACAATAACAGAAAACAAACCTGATGCCTTCAGTTGTAAATTGTATCACTATATCCTTAAAAGGGAATGCTATATGGATGTTTAGGAAAGAAAGGATAAAGAAGATCCCTGCATATTGTCATGAGAAGTAAAAAATAAAAACAAAAAAAAAATAGGTGCAGAAGAGGGTATAAAATATTAATCACAGTGTTTGCTTTAAAGAAATTCTAGAAAGATATTAGGAACTTAAGTCATTGTATAGCAGCAGACAAGAATAGTCCAAATATGCATTTGCTTGGTTTACATCAATTGGATTTCACTGAATAATTTGGATTTTCAGGTAAAGAAAATAAGTTACACAGGCCAGCTGTTAAGATAAGATGATGCTGGTAACCTAATTGTCTGGATTTTTCTACCCAGTTTTTAGGTGGACAGGCTTTTTTAGTAGATGTACTAAGGGGCCAACCAGTTTCATACCAGATGTGGAACTTGACTCAAGGATAAATATCCTCACCCCAAACCCCTCTCTAGATTTCCTAGAGAGGCTTAAAAAAAGTCACAGCTGGAAAGAGGCATGATCTGCTTCCTTATCCTTTCAGGAGCAATGCTGACTTACTGGTACATTTTGCACATTAGCCACATTTCCTGATCCCATATAATTTTATGGGTTATGAGAATGTTTTAACTTTAATTTCTTTTATAATCAGAATAAAAATAAACATAATAATAAGTATATGATAATAAATCCAGCCTGAATTGCATCCATCTTTATACCAATAGTTATAAAATGTAATTTAAAAATGTCTTCTTATGGAGGAAGGAGCGCATAAAAACATGACAGAAATTCCTAATTGCCAACAAAGTTATAATGTTGAGATGTGATCTGAGAGGAGGGAGCAGGCCTAGACCTCACCAGCCCAATGTCAGGGCCTCTTTCTCTATGGACTATTCCCCTGCACCAATACCACACATACCTTGGACCCTTTATCCATACATATTCTTTTAAAATTAGGAAAACAATTTGGGACCAACGGAAAAACCAGTGCCTAGTTTTGTCCTGAATTCTCTGGACTTCTTCCTTGCAAGAGCCGAAAACCCCGAACCCTGGAACATTCTAATGGTGGCAAGCACTTCTCTATTTTTCTGAGGCCAAACTCCCCATAGAAGTGTGGTCTGGCTGGAGTCATGGCCTTCTCTCCCTTATCTTGAGGCCATGCTCTTTCCTTAGAAAACAGGAATGAGCCACCTTCAGAGATCCCATCACTTTTCTAGAGGAGATTTTCACTCCTGGGCCTCAGCCTGTCAGCCATATCATCCCATGTCATATGCCCTAGATACTACAATATCTTTTCCCTCCTTATCAAAGACAGACTGAGATCATGTACAAGAATGGGATCCTAATTAGAATAAGTTATACTCCATGTATATATAATATGTCAAAATACACTCTACTGTTATGTATATCTAAAAAGAACAAATAAAAAATAAAATAAGATAAATAGACTGAGAAAAAGCAGACTAAAGCAATGTTTCTCTAAGTGTGCAGCAGCAGCACCTGAAAAGTCGATCACTGGGTCCCACTCTAGTTCTACTGATCTTGAACTCTGTAATGGGACCCAGAAATCTGTATTTTAACCAACACTACAGGAGATTTCTGTGCATGCTCAAGTTTCAAATACACCACGCTAAGCACCCAGCATTTCAAGGGCATATTAACGGGTATCGTTGGCCCAGAGATAAAGATGGACCTAGGGATGTGCTACCTAGACTTAAGGCACTTGATCTCTGGCCCAGGGTCCTGGGGCAACACCACAAGAGCAATTGCAAGCAGCAGCTACTTTTGGCTCTGGGCCAGGAGATTCAAAGACCTCAGTCCTGCAGTGTGGTAGTCTGGCTAAGCTGCTGCAGATCCCTGCCCCCTTAATGAGCTGCAGGAGATACACCCATGCGTCTGGCTCAGTGGACCCTTACTCCTGCTCCCACCCGCGTTCCTGGCTGCCTGGTAATCAGATTCGCCTTGCCTCTCATCTTACAGAATGCCGATTTGGGAGATCAATAGGAATTTCTGATTCCTAAATCATATAGGCCCCCCACAGCCCATATTTAAAAGCTGCCTTCCTTTCCCACCTCTGTCCTAGGTAACCCTGAGGATCAGCCAGGTCTGGAAGTAGATAATCTGTTTATGGATTAAAAGGATTCACCTCACCAGAATCCCTTACTCACTCTGCCTCAAGAGTGCAGGGCTAGGCGTTTGCGACATAATTTGGGGGTGCACTGCCACCTGGGTCCTGAGAAGGGGACTCAGAGGTGGAAATTCTCTAGAAACCTAGTCCAAAAGGTTTCAAAGTCGAAAAGTTGTGAAGAGTTCGTGTTAGAGACCTGAAGTTACATAGGCACCTGCCCTCTGACTCCAGCCCATTCTCAGGGACCTCAGCCTTTCCCAGGCCAATGACATTACTCAGTCCCTCTTGGCTGTTAGCAGGGTCCCCCTATAGGCAGTTTTACCAAGATGGCAGTTTCCTCTGAAATCCGGAAACAATTTAGGAATCAAAGTATCTTTCAACCTGAAGTTGTTAGTCAATGTTCATCACCAGGTTTGAATATCTCTGTTGTGTTCCTATGTCCACCATTGCTGACTTATGTGCACGCATCATTCTTAGCTGATTTCTGGAAGGGGGAAAAAAAAACTGTGCAAATGGCCCTCTCTGGGAACAGAAGGCATCCCACCTGACTCCCTCTTCAGAATAAACAGATTCAGACTTTCCTTTGCAGCTACTGCAACTTCTAATAAAGGTTTTAAAGCACTCATTTTTTTCAGTAACCAATTAAAGGTTATGTTTTAGAATATGGTTTGAAAATCTGGATGGATAACATTATCCAGAATATTTAGAGAAACTGTGCAGAATCCTTTCTAGTATTCACCACTCTTATCTTTCAAGTTGCTTTATTTTCTGTGTGTGTGTGTGTGTGTGTGTGTGTCTGTGGTTTCTTTCTTTCTTTGGCAGAAAATATACTTTTCAAAACTTCCTAATCAAAGAAGTAATATTTCCTGTAATTTTAAGGCATTAAGAATGACCACTCCCCCTTTATTTTGTTTCCTCTTATCCTTTCTTTTCTGGTAGGCTTACCCCAGCGGATAAAGTTGCAAAGAGTCCTTCTTTCTGCTTCAACATCACAACTTCACAGAGTTGTCAACATCTAAATATGGTAATAAAATGGGTCAAGGACAAGATTAACATTAACTTGTTGAGTCCCATCCCCAGTACCACAAAAACCAAACCAAACCAAAGCAAACCAAAAAACCCACCTTGTATACATGTAAGAAAAATGTGAGTATTTATTTCTTAAGACCTTAACGTTTTCTAGATAAAATTTCCTTTTTTTCCGTGGTAAAGAGTGAGCATTTGGATATAACATACCGAGATGTTTAAGTGAACGCCTTTGGATTTTTCATCTTGATTATAAATATATCCCTCATTCTGACCTTGATCATTGAGTAAAATCCATGTCTGTGTTTTTTGTGTGCATCTGTGCACACGTGATATGAGAAGATGTAACTGTGTCTTTCTGGCAGTTTTAGAAAGAAAAGCGTCTGAAATCACTCTTATTTTGATTAAAATGTTCAGATAGCTGGGAACAGAGAGGAATTATAGGAAGTCAGGAGGGAGGAACCGCAATGCGCCCAGGTCTGTGCCGCAGCGCTAAAATCCAGTTTGGCAGCTTGTTTTGGGATTCCCCTTGGAGTTAAACTGTTCTTTTATAATTCAAGGTACAGCATCTCTAGTCTGGAGTTGGCCTGATGTCAAAAAGGTCAGGCGGCCCTTGGAGGCCCCCTCTTTTTCTTTTTGAGGGCTTGCAGCGCGCGAGACTTCGCACGCACAGGCGTGTTTCCGAATCCGCCACAGCGAGCTCGCAGCGTTCACCCCACTAGAGCCCTGGGCTTATGCTTGTACAGGTGTCTGGGCCACAGCTGCAGGCAGGTTCCATGAAGGCAGCATTTCAGGGAGCCCCAAAGGTGGAAGGGGCTCTCAGGAAACAATGTCACGCCTTTAGTCTGTTTGCCCTTCTTGGTTGGGGGAGATGTTGAGTATAGATCAGGATCAGTTTCCTCACTTAATCGGGTCCCCTCCAGGGGCAATGTAGACCACGCCACTGGACCACAGGGCTAAGTTTTAATACAAAGGAGGCCATGGCCTAGATTCTGTACGGATCCCTGTTTGGTGTGGGTGGCTCGCTGTGCCCATCTCTTTGCTTTCCTCTTATATTAGAAAAGAGGTTGGTAGGATTAGTCTCAAGAAACTTATTTAAAATTTCCCATGCTGGATGCAAACGCAAACTCACAGAACACGTGGGAGGCACCTGAAGTTCTGGTTCACGGTTCACGTCCCAGGCTGGCAAGGCGCGCGTGCGGGGCTGGTGGGCGGGGTCGCCAGGAGGGTGCGAAGTCGGGTCCTTGTGTTGGGCGGGGGCGTGAAAGAGTCCTTGCTCCAACCTGAGTTCAGAGATTAGAAAAACAGGTGTTACGTCGCTGTGCTAATTCACTCTCTCGGTAAACGCGGGCTCAGACAGTTGTATGCAAAGGATTTAGTGAGGGGCTGTCACTTCAGGGCCGTATGTTCACTTTGTTTATTAAACGACATTTACTGGGTTCATCGACAAAAGAGATACCTTGGGACCTTGGAGTAACCAGCCAGGCACCCCACAACATCAGCCTTTGGTGTAAAGACTTCAATACTGATTTTACCCCTTTGGCTTCTGAGGAAAAAATACTACATTTCTTCCGTTTAAAACGCGCCCTGCATGAAAAGGTGGGAACTGCCAGACTCTCCACGCCCCCCCCCCCCC
>NW_025999842.1:20531733-20630368 GCF_001458135.2 Marmota marmota marmota | reverse complement strand
CCGCCCCCCCCCCCAGCGTCCCTATAGAGTACAGGTTTCAGACACCAGAAAAGCACTTCCACGCCTGCATGCTATTTGCAAGAGACAGGGTTTAGAGCAGCCGCAGACTTCACTGAAATCCTGTCTAGAACAATAGAAAACTGCTTCTTAACCTTAAAGTGTCATTGCTTAGCCTGGTGGCTCCATCTTATCCTGATATCTGTCCACACTGGCAGAAAGAGGAGAGCTAGGAAAGATTCTTTCACGCCCTCCGCATCCTTCCCAACCGGTTCCCCTCGATACCGCTACTGTAGTAGCTAACTTGACCTTATCTGATCTTTCTGGAATTTCATGTAAAAGCGACCACATCGCATCTCAATCTTCCTAACCATCTCTTACTACAGTATAACATTCGGTGATCAGTACCGCCCAGAGTAGGTCTCTAAGTGGCTACACCCACTGGGGAAATGACTCCTCCTTCTAGATTAGAGCCCATTAGCTGGTTCCAGTTTTGAAACACCCACAAAATCTGTTTAGTTCTTTCCCCCTTTTCTGTCTATCCCAAACTTTGACCTCCTCTTGCCAGGTGTTGCCCAGATGTGTAAATAACCCCAGAAAGCTGCTGTCAACTTAGAGCTTATGCCACTGGGCAGCAAGGAGATAGCAGATGTCTGTATTTTTAAATAAACACTCTTAAAGGTGTTCTAAATATCAGTAGAAGGGCAAACACCCCTCTTTAGAGTATTTTTTTTCAGCAGCAAGTAGCGCCATAAACGGGAGGATAAATGCACCATTATTGGTGTTCTGACTTTTATGACAGAACTGCCTCTAAACACATCTCTAGGAGCAGAACCATGATCACCAGCAGCACCAAAACCAAGCCAGGAATCACATCGGTAGGGTAGGGAGTGATTTGTGAGCGGCGATATTGTCTTGGGCAACTTAACTTTTTTCTTGTTGCTATCTGTTGTCTTTTCTCAGATGACAGAAAGAGAGGGCAATCCAAATTAGAGGCTCTCTAAACCATAATTTGTCAGCAACAATACTTGGGAGCGTTCATTTAAAAAGCTCCTAATGGGGAATTGTAGACATTTTAAGTTCAATTTTGTAGACTGTATCCTTCCTGTAAAGAATATTCACGTTGGGCTTTTATTTCTTGAAATAAAACCCAACAAAAGAGTCGGCTGATATTAAAGATAATGGATTATTGTGAGATATCTATCAATCACTTCTAACTCTATTTTGACCTGAAATGTAACCTCCTTTCTCCTAGTGTCCATTCGCTGCTTGCCATACGAAAAAACTCCCCCAACAGAGATTTCCACAGTGAGCAAATCAGCCACAAATCCGACGCATTTCGAAAAAGACACTCTTCTTTGGGAGTAAAGACAGGCATTGTATTTATTTCCTCTGGTGATGAATTCGGTGTCATTCTGGTTTCAGAGAAACGTGAGAGAAAATAAAGCCAAACATCGGCGCACGGTAGGGTCAGCGTTTGGGCAAACTGCTCAGTCCGGGTTACTATGGTCTTGCCTGCCGGCAACCTCAGCCTACCCGCCTGACCTCTGCTGCCTAGGGGTTGCAGCACACAGCCTCCAAGCGCTCCCAGCACCATTACGCGGGTGCGTCAAGCTGAGTGCTCAGACACCCGACCCCAGGGAGCAGGGATAGCACGGGTCGTGCACAACACCCAGCAGGCCCCAGAGGCCCGGAACTACCGTGGAAGCTTGGCAACTCCGACCTCTGCGCCCCGGTCTCATTAGGTTCCCGGTGGCCACGCGGGTGGTAGGACTGGGAGCCCAGACCTGCGGCGCGTGGGGGCGGTGCGGGGCGTTCTCTCGTCACTCAGCTAGATTGGCCAATGAACGCCGCGCCGCGGGGCGCATCCGGCCAATAGGAGGCGGAAAGACTTGTGAGTGGCATTGAGAGAGGGTGGGAGAAAGGGAGCCCGGGAGTGAAGTTGAAGCTAAGCCCCGTAAGCTGTAAAGAAGTTACTGGGGGGGCGCTTTCGGCTTCCAATTAGGAATAATACAGGCTTTGTAGCAACTACCGAGGAGGAGGATTCTTAAACCACCTCTTCCGTCCCAAAGCCGGCATCCTCCTACTTCTGTCACGTACCCCACCCCCAATTCATGATCAAGTGAAAGGAGCCAGGGAATGCTGTGCACCTCTCTGCTAGTGGGAAGCGGAGAGGCCGGCAGAGTTGTTTAGTTGGACCGTAGGCATGAGTACAATTAAGAGGTGGGCGTCTTCGCACCCTTTGCAGCCCTCAAGGACTGAAGGTAGGTAAAGCAGAAGACACCCTACGCCCGCCCAGCGGCGTCACAGTTCTGCGGCTGGGGAGGTTAGGCTGGGACGCCTCCCTCCCCCCCAGCGCCTGCGAAGGGGCTGTCGGTGAGTGTGCCACCTGTTAACCTGGCGCTCCGGTACCCCGAGTGTTACCGCCCCTGCTGGGCAGGGAGAGTCCTGGGTCTCTTCCCTTCTTGAGCCCCGAGGGGCTTGATGAGTAAGTGCTACTTTTTGAGAAACCCTCAGACTTGAGACCCACGTTAGAGAGGTAACCGAGCTCCAGATTTGCCAAGGTCGGGCCTGAAAGGCGTTTGTCCGCAGAGCTGTGGAGGAATTCTGATTTGCGGAAACCTGCTTTCCTGGGATGTGTGCCTGGCCTGGGCGCCAGTGCAGAGACCCAAGGCTGAAGATCTTCTGAGGGTCTTCAAAAATATGTATTTTGTTTTTTGGGCAGGTTCCCAGTGGGCTGGAGAACGTGGCTGACATGGGTGAGGGAACGCGAGCGTTATTTGCTGGGTGCTCAGTCTCGCTGCTCCTTTCTTTGTATCTTAAAAAACAATCAAAAATTACTGATCCTGGCTAGGAAAGCTGAGGCGCGCCGAGGCCCTTTCACAGCGGTTTTTCGGAATCGGGGCAAGGGTGTGACGGTGGAGCCACAGATCTCTTATGCTCTGATGCTGTTGTCTTCGCAGTGGTCTGAAAGAGTTACCTGGGATTCGTGTTCTGCATAAAGGGTCCCAGAGTCGCCTCGGATGCGATAGGACTGAAGAGCAAACGTCGGGGATTATTATGCCGATTTTCCAAGGAACGGGGTTCGCAGCGCTGAATAGAAGAAAAGGCTGGTTCCTCGGTTGCCCCGACAGCATTTGAGACCTAGGAACCTCAGGATTGCCCAAATTGCCGTGGATCAGCAACTTTCCTATTGTACACTTTTTCAAAGAAAATATTTTCTGTTCTCTGCGCTGTCCTTTTACTACCAGCACTACACTCCCTGGTGTAGACTTCAGCCTCTTCATTTAAAGTATGGCTTATGTTTTTGCCAAGTATGATATCTAATTGAAAGTTAATTTTTGGTTTTGGATGAATCTGTGGAGCTCACGTTGTAAGAAGAAAGGGGGAACGAGACACAATGAAAGAGAAGTCCAAAAATGCTGCCCGGACTAGGAGGGAGAAGGAAAACAGTGAGTTTTATGAACTGGCTAAATTACTGCCTTTGCCCTCAGCTATCACCTCGCAGCTGGACAAAGCATCCATAATCAGACTCACGACCAGCTATCTCAAAATGAGAGTGGTGTTCCCAGAAGGTAAGTGACTTTGCTGAAGGAATTTCAAAGCAAAGGGGGTAGGAACTTGCCAGACAATGAGCCTACCCCAGTGAGGGAGGTACACCCATATTTACTACATTTGTATTTTATGCAAAGGGAATTTTAGCCTAACTACTTGATTCAGCTCCTCGATAAACTCAAGGTTGCTTTTCCTTTTCCTAGTTCCCTCTACTTCCCCATTAATACTTTCTGTTCAGTCCATCAGATGTGTTTGGTTGGGAAGCAGCCCAACAGTGCTTTTGTCAACACTTCAGATACTGAGCTCAATTGAAAGTACTACTAATCCAAACATGACTTTCTTTTTTATTCCACTTGTTTGAATTGTATCCAGTAGAAAGCAGGAACACTGCTAGATTCTGCATATTTGCTAGATATGGATAGATCTACTTACATGTAACTAAATCAGATAATAATTCCTCTATATGTCTATGGTTCTGCAAGTGAGGAGGTATATTCATACAAATACATCCTGAATTTACCCAGTCTCTTGGCTGCCTATAGTAAATTTATTCTGCATTTTCAAGATATTCTCAAATTAGGAAACTAATTCTGGGACTTGGTGATTTGCAACTCTGGCCTTTACATTATCTGTAAGATACTAATCTAGTTTCAAAATACATCAGATTGAACTAAGATGGCTAGCCCACTTAGAAAATATCTTCTGGGTGGCAGGTTGGCAAATGGATCCTGGGAAAAATTGTTTTATAAGGCTGGGAAATTAGAATAGTTGAGTCGTTGACATAATTTAAAACTTATATTTAGTTCATCAACATTCACTGTGTGAGGCAGAGCAGCCTTCATATAACACTGTGCTGTAAAAAACTGTTTATACTCACTAGGGAAAGGACACTTCTCTCTTCCATTTACCCATTTACTCAAATTAAAAAAGGTATACAAAATATTTTACATATGTTTTTACTAGAAGAGGAAGATTTGAAAATGTAAAGGAGAGATTACTAGTCAAGCAAACAAAAATCTAGCAGAAAAAAAACCCTGTTAATTTACAAACAAAACTTCTTATTTGACCTCTGAAAGTTTATGTTGAATCATTATTTTGAATGTTTGGCATTTGTTGTTTTAAAGAAATAGTGGTGGGCAAGGAAATAGTCATTATTGGGTTTGGAGTTTCACTTTGCTTGATCTTGATGCAAAAGCTTGCAAAAATATGCGTCAAATTAGTCAGGGACCCTACAGGAAAACTTCCAAATTATAGTTCAATTCTACCCTCAAACTACATGGTCCGTTCCTCTTAACGTGGTTCCTTGAACAGTTCTCCTCATTTGACCCTGGAAACCACAGGAGGAGGGGAATCAAAGCTTTAAGTAACTGTAAAGTTTTTTAAAAGAAAAAAAAATTAAAAAGAGGGAGGAACTTTATGCTAAAAACCACATTTCCCATTCAAACTGTGCTGAGAATTGCTGATGGGAAACTTATCGTTATACCACACTGTCTTCTGTTTTAAAAAGAGATCTTGTTGTCTTTTATACTGTCAGCGCCTACTTTATAAAAATAAAGCTATTGCGAACTCCGCTAGCCGCGCAGTTCCTAACAGGATTATTAGCAGTGATTTGTCAGCCCCTGCGGTCTCAGTGGGTTCCCTTTCTGCGTGATTTCTAGCCGGTCTCGTCAATTATCGATGCCAATGTCGCTCGCTGTTTGATCAGAAGCAGCATATGGTGCTGCTTGTGGGGCTGCGAGTAATCGCAGGAGGAGAAGAATAGCGGGTCGGCGTTCCCGGGCAGGCATCAGGCGGGCACTGAGAGCCCAGGGAATCGTGTGGGCCAGGGACGCTAGCCTGCTTGGTACAGACCCCGGGCAGGGGCAAGCTCCGCCAGAAGGAGCTCGGGGCTGTTTTTGGTGACTGTTTTTGTTTTGTAAGAGAGCAAGCTTTCTTGTTTAATTAAGTCCTACCTCCACAAATTATAAATCACGTTATAAGTAAATAGGAGGGACAAAAAGTAAATTCTCATAGGCAACTTCTCGTTATTTATTTTATTTTTATTTTTTTTTTAAGAGAACACGGGCGAAGTCTCCCGCTGGAATACCTTTGGTGGCAAGGCCAGTCCCCTCTGGCTACTTTAAAGGGCAATTGTGCTTTCTTCAGCCAACCCCCCTCACTTCCTCCAGAGTCCCGGCCCGGCCCCTCCCACCTCTCCCTTCTATGGGTGAGTGTGAGTTTATGGGGAGGAGGGGATGGACGATGTGTGAACTCTGGGCACATCATTTATTTCTCCAGCTACTGTTGAGCTCATAACTCACCCACAGCCTCCACCCGATGAGTTAAGACAGGGTCATAGGAACAGCTGGCTCCTAGGGATGAGGTTTTAATTCTGAGAGTGCATGAGCTTCAAAAACTCAAATGCGGCCCTTCAAAATATTAAAAAAGAAAAACAACAATAAATAACAACAACAACATATCAGCTTTCAAAGGAATGAAATAGTGAAAAGCCTTAGAATTTGGCACAACCTGCAGGGGGTGCCCAATTTGGGTTCTCCCTTGCCTCAGAGAAGCTGGGAGGACAAGACTGAGGTCCAAGGCAGTGAAGGAAACCTTTTCATCTTTATATGGTTGTAGCTTTTCTTTTTTTCTTTTTCTTTTTTTTTTTTTTTGTACTGGTGACTGAACACAGTGGTAGGTTTACCACTGACCTATACCCCAGTCCCCATCCTGGAACTTGTGATCCTCCTTCCTCAGCCTCTGAGTCCCTGGGATCACTGACTTGCATCTCCATATCCAGATGGTTGTAGTCTTCTTTAGTGAGACTAAATGGAATTTGAAGATTAAATTCATCCTTCTTATATCAGTCTTGAAACCATTCTAGCACATAGTAGACCCTCAATAAATTTTGTTTTAGGGATAGTTATTTTACCATGGTAAATATCCCATTACACATGGATTTTTGTAAGACACTCTCAAATAATTATAAATCTGGTGACATAGCTATAGGCATAATGATATTGTAAAATTTGGGTTTTTTTGTTCATATCACAATTCATCTATATTACCCTACAATGCACAGACCCTTTCTATAATATTCATCTCTAGATTGAAATCCCTAATTGTATTATATTTTTTGAAGCAGAGAACTGAAGAAAAGAAAGAGGCTCCCATTTCCCACGTGCGTCGGTGATTTAAGACTGTTTTTCTTGCTGCTCAAAATTAAATTAAATGAACAAATAAAATTTCCCCATACTTATTTTTTAAAGGAGAAAAATAATTAAAATATAGGTCATTTCCTTTCCAATCTTCCCTGCTAAGTGTAGTTTTTCACTCAAGAGTCTATTAGCTTTTATCTGGTGGCATATTTCAGCTTTTAAACTTATTTTACCTGAGTAGAGAAATGATAGAGGGGGAAATGATAGAGAAAAGAGGATGGGATATGGATATCCCAAATAATTAAGAATAAGCATTAGATTCCTATGTTGAATTTGAGATTTAATAGTAAAAAAAAAAAGTAAAAAAGAAATTCTGATAACATTATTGTGAAATCATTAAAAGCACATATCTTCTGACTGATAATAATCTTTTCTAAATAGTCTAGAAAAGGAAAGATTGAGGCATGTAGAAATATATAAATTAGGTGCTATCGAAGCTGGAAAGACAGGATAAAAAAAGAGATGTCTTGACCTTGTTTGTGTGCTAAATAGGACAAATTCAACTAAAAAGAAATACATATTAATTATCCATCTATAATGCAATTTTACTGGGCATAGTGGTATGTGGAATGAACTTTGAAGGAATCAGATATGTTTTCAAGTCTATAGCTGTTCAGTCTAGGTAATATTGCCCTGCCATTTCGTTGTCAAAACCTCTTTAGAAAATAAAAATAATCACAATTGAAATTAGTGAGTGTTCAGGAAAGAGAGGATGAATAAGCAAACCTCCACAGACCCTTTCTATAATATTCATCTCTAGATTGAATCCCTAATTGTATTATATTTTTTGAAGCAGAGAACTGAAGAAAAGAAAGAGGCTCCCATTTCCCATGTGCATCGGTGATTTAAGACTGTTTTTCTTGCTGCTCAAGGAAATGATTGAGCATTAAGTTTCCATGTTTATTTTCTTACAGAAGTTTTTCTCATTTAAAAGCCTTTAAGCACAGTTTATGCTCTACACTGATTTTCTCCGTTTGATTCTAGTTTTGATGTTGACTTAAAATGTGAAGAACTAAATTTTGTGCACAGCATTTGCAAGGCAAATTTATTTGCTAGAAATTGTAGGTCTAGCCACTGGGGTGGTGGTGGGGGAACACCTTTTTTTTTTCTTAAGGAGACAGATCACTACCAAAAAATAATAACATGAAAAAAATATAAAAAACAGGTATCAGAAGCTATAGTGATAATTTCAAATAAGGTATGATCATGTACTTGAAGCTAAAACAATACTAAACTTACAGAGTAAAAAACCTGATTTCTACAAGAGTTGTTTTTCAGTTCTAGGGAATCCCGGCAGCTTGAAACTTTTCCTGACAAATGGTGACACAGAATACAAAGCCACGGATTCTTGCTGCATTTCTCTATAGGTCTAGGAATTTCTAAAAAAAAAAAAAAAAAAAAAGAGGTTCAGACTCTTATAATATTAATGATTTTAGTGGGTTATTCATTGCCAGTCTTTGATCCTCGAAAATTTAAATTTTATGTGAGGAAGAGGAACCCCAATTATTTAGGAATGGTCCTGCTCTTCTGAGAATACTAAAACAATGTCCACAATGAAACAAACTTTCCTCCTCAGGTACCCCCACACAGTAGGCGACTACTGTGTCTTTATGGCTCAGGCTAGGCTAGGGACAGCTACTACATCTTCGCGTGTGTCAAGGTCTGAAGGCCCAAGGCCAATTAAGTTGGCATAGTGAGTCCCATTCTCTCTGCAGTGGCCCAGCGCTGGGACTCTAAACAGTCGCCCCATTCCCTGTGCCGGGTCAGGTGTACGGGTAGCCCGGAATGTCTCCGCCGGGTGTCTGGGGCAGAGGCCCTGCGTAGCGCTCAGAGTGCTCCTGTGTGCCCGCCACCCTTTCTTGCTGCCCGGGCACAGCCTCAATGACTGGCGGTTGTCTAGATCTGAAATAGAAATTATGTCCAATCTGTCCGGTTCCGGGAGGGAAGATTCCGTGCACTTGTAGAGGATCTCAGCTCAAGTAGAATCGAAGTGGAATTCTTCTGTCCTTTGCGGCTCTGCCTTGCAGGAGCGGGCCTCTAGGGAAGTGGCATCGCCAAGTCCGGCCGCTCTCAAAGGCCCAAAGACTTGGGCGACTCCGCTTGACATTTTTCAGCCACCATGCAGGACACTCCCCAGGTATTTATACCCAGTTTTAGTCTGAATCTTGTCGAACCCTCCCCTTCCTTCGTTTTTTGCAGTTTTTTGTTCATTAGCAGCCGGCTCAGACGTGTCGGCTGGCAGGCTCAGTCCCGAAAGGAAAGCCTAAACTCGGAGGCGGAATGGAGCATGACAAGGGCGCAGAAAGGGTCAGCTCTGTGACCATCCGGCTTCATCCCACATTTACAGTAACATTAGTGGCTTCTCAGGCGCAGCCGCAGAGCGTCTCTGGCCCCTGAGCGGCAGGCAGAGGAAGGCAGGGCACACGGATTGCAGACAGAGGGTAGTCGCACATTGTGGGGTCCCGGGGAACTGGTGCAAGACAAGGCCTGGCAGGGCACGGTCATCGACGCCCTAGGGAGCACTGCCACACTGGGCGGGTGGCTTAGAAGGGCCCCTGCGCTAGAGCTGAGGGAGAGGGTGCACGTCCGTTCCCAAATCGACCTTCTGCCCAAGGACTGATCCAGGAGTTCTGTCTCGATGGGAAGTGTCCGTTCTCCGTCTCTGTTCCCCAGAGAGTCCAGCCGCGGAGGCGCGGGGAACCCCAACACCAAGGTCGCTTGGTACCTCTAGCGGAGGAATGCTAGGATTTGCGTTCAGTAATGATGCACAGGCTCTGCAGGATAAACAGGCTTTGGGATTTCCTCCCTGGTCCAACCTTCTCCCCCTCACCCTCCGCCGCGGTTGACCCAGGTAGCTTGGACAAATGACTTGGGACTAAAAATTAGGAGTTGTGCCTTCCAGGGCCTTTCCAGCCCCAGTCTCTAGGTTGTGGTCAAATGGAGGGACAGCGTCTCTAGTTTATGCATTTATCCCCTCATTGCCTAAAAGGCATATCTTGATCCATGGAGTAGATAGTGGTCCCGGGAACAACTACAAGGAGGAGGCCTTTCTGTGGCAGTATAGTATGTACAGAATAAAAGAAAGAACAAGCTCTTTTCTTCCACCTCTTCCTGTCACAGTGAAGGCGGCAATGATGCAGGGTCTGTAATCTGTATTTTGTCAAGAGTATGAAATTCATTCGGAAGGAAAACCTCGATCAATTTATTTTTGCTGCTTGCAATAACACAGCTGGATGATGCTTTGGGCTCAGCTAGACTGAGGCTCATCATTCATTCGCCAAGAACGGGCCTAAATGGTGCCTGTGGGATTAGGTCAATTTTAGTGGATCTACTTCGCCTCATTTGGTTACTAATTGGTTTCTTGTTTTATAAATCGAAATCTCATTTTCAGGAAATTACAAAACCCATGCAGTCAGTCCATTGAGGTAATCCTTGGGTCAGGGGGTATTTAAATGGAAATGGCTCAACCGCGCACCAAGGGTAAAGCAACAGTGAAACTTACCGGGGTTTTCACATGAAATGTGAGCTAGCCCTTTAGATCCATAATAGGTACATCCCTTCTAATGCTACTTATGTAAATATGATAAACCAGACTTTAAGGAAAGAGGGGGGCCTGGGAGAAGCAAAATTTATCTGCTAAGGTTAATGTGGCATATCTTGGAAATCTTCCAAAATAGATTATGTTTTCCTTTGTCTTCGGCCACTTTAGCTGGGGAAAATCCTTTTGTCTAAAACCCGATTTAGTTATCGCCTCCCTCACAGAGCTCCTTTTCTCCTTTGCAAAACCCTGTTCCCTCGGCCTCACCGAATTACAAGAGAATCTTTAGATCTTGTTCCCACTGTAATCCCGCCGCAAAGGGAGCTGGTTTCCTCCTCATTTTAAACAGACAATCAAAGGATTTGCGAATTTTCTGCGGTAGGTCAAGTGCAGAAACGAAATCTCAGCTTACTCCCTCGCCAACTGAAATTGGGTGCCGGAACGCGCGCTGAAGGCAAGAGGCGAGGGGGTCCAGGGAGAGGGGTCTCTGGCCCACTTCGAGACTTTTGGAAAGGAGGACCCTTGATGCGGGCTTGGGGAAGTGTCCTCTGCACCCCAAAGGGCGAGTTCAGTCCTGGTATTACGTCAGGGAAGACCGACAGGTAGACGAGGGTAGTCAGTTCCTTATAAAACATTAACCCAGACTCAACCGTGTGACGGAGATTTCGACGGGAAACAAAAAGAGAAGGCAATGCTCCGTGAAAGCAAAAGATTCCTTAAAAAGGTGGTGGGGGTGGGTGGAAGAGTGGATAAGGGAGGGGGAGGGAGGCCTCTGTTAACCCGCACCCGGATGGGCTAGGTTTATTAACCTTTGGGAAGTCTTATTTTCCCTCGTAGGAGCATAATAATAAGGCCGTAACCCGACACAAGAAACAGTCGAGGCTGGCGCCGCGAGTCCTAAACCAGTATTCCCCCACCCCCACCCCCAACAGCCCAGCCCGGGAAATCTTCAGATCATTTGGGTAGGGTAGGCGCTCCTGGAGACCAACAAAATTTTACATTGAAGACGTTTGTTGGCCCCACGCACAGGTTTCCAACACTTCTGGGGGCTTCGAGTCGGTCTCCCCACACAAGGAAGACTCAATCCACCGGTAAAGTGCAGGAGTGTCCGCCCTCCGCTTGCGCAAGGGGTTTCAGGACTTCTCAGGTCCAAGGGCGCTCACGGGCGGCGACACCTGCGTCCCGGGCACTCTCTGCAGAGTCCTTTTCCTTTACCCTGTTAGCCTCCGCAGTCAACTCGTTCTGACTCTTCTTCTGGGTAGGAATGTCTGAACAGAGATTTAAAAGAAAAGAAAATGTCGTGCCAGATATCAAGGAGAATAGATTGGTTGAATCCTGAGGAGCGAATGGGAAGGAGACAACACGAAGGGATGTTTACAGGTGACTGTGACGGGGACCTCCGGGAATGGTCCAGAAGAAGGAAAGAAACCAGGACAGTGGAGTCACTCTGGGGAGGGAAGTTGGGGCGGGCTAAAAAGTCAGGAGGGGTCAATCTGCACGAGGGAGAGAGAGGAGTCCAGTCGCAGGCAGGGAACATCAGTGTTTACAGAGCGGTGGGGAAATCGTTAGATTTATTTAGATGTGCAAACACCCAGAAAGACCCTATTTGAGCTTAAGGGGCGTTCAGTGTTACTCGTTGCCAGGATTTTGATCGCTTGCTTAGGAAGCAGCTCCTGGCCAACACCTTAAAAAAAAAAAAAAAAAAAACCTAACTCTTTGTTTTGTTGTGAAAGATTCTTCCCAGCGCCACATTTAGAGTGTTTTTGTCATTGTGTGTTTTACCTATGTGCTCCTAATGAAGAAGGTCATCTAAAAAAAAAAAAAAAACCACCACCACCACCAAAAAACCATGTCATGTTAAACCTTGTACAATGATGTAAGAATGAAAGGACTTCACTATCTAGTTGATATAATTCCACAAGCAGCCCGATAGAGATATTATCTATAACACATTTAACATAGCTCTGCCCAAGTTTCTTCTGCCTTTTTATTTTTTTCTGTACACAGGTAATATGGTAGACTATTAATTTTTAAAAAAATCAACCATGAGAGTCTTCAAGGTTTGCTGTTTTAGGCATCACCATAAAAACTGGCAAAGCCTCCAAAGATCTTAACGTGGTAACATAGAGGAGATGAATGGACTGTCTTTGTTAATAGGAGATGGTACCTGACAAGTAGAGAACGAAATTACTTTCTATGTCAAGAATGCAACGAAAATATTGCTAAGAAATTGTTAGCACCTCAAAGTAACCGACTTCAGGAAAGTCCCCCTCCCCCTTTTGGAGGCGGAGCGGGACAGGACTAGGGTGTGTAAAGCTGGGGCTCCGAGGGAAAACGAAGATGAAGGATTTCGAAGGGATGCTGGTAAGCGTCAGACTGAAAGTCAACCGAAAGCTAAAGGATTTTTTCGAAGGGGATTAAAGTCAGATCCAGGGGAGGAGAATGTCTAGAAAGTCCCGCAGCCAATCAGAAAGGACGCCAGGGACCAGATGAACCTGGCCAGTTTTTTCGGGCCACTTTGGGGTCAGAGGTTCCCTATGTGGGGGGACATTCTCCGGCTCTTGATAAGGACGATGATGAAAACTCTGGGCGAGAAATGAGTGTCCCTCGTCTCCTTAAACAAACTAGTGAACCTACGCAAAAGTTATCGCCAGTGTGTGATGTCCGGGGCTTCTCTAGTGCAGAGGTCCCTTGAGGTCCTGCCAGGAGAGCACTCCAGGAGAGCAGGTCCTAGCTGAGAAACCCGGTTCCCTCAGGCCAGAGGCTGACTTCTGCTAGGAAACCCAGGGAGGGGCCAAAATTTGTACTCTGGCATAACCTCTTCCCAACTGTGCAGGTTGGGTGGGGTTGACTGGGAAATAATATCAGGGGGTTCTTCCTCTTGCGCTAATGTGTAACAAACCACAAAAAATGCGAACTAGTCCCAAACTGACACTCGGGCTGGGATTCTGATACTAAAGTTTGTTTCTATGTCTTCCCAGGGCTCGGTGAGGCGTGGGGCCACTCAAGTCGGACTAGCCCCCTGGACAACGTTGGCCGCGAACTGGGCTCCCATCTACTCCAGGTACGGACACGTGTCTCCCAGTGGCTCACATCCTTCGAGGTCCCGGTTACCTGGATGGGCCTCCGCTTTCTTAAAAACTAACTAAAAAAATAAAATTTAAAAATCCATTCTGAGCATGGCTCTCTCAGCCTAACAGCATCTCCAGAGTTAGAACTAAAGCTCTTAACTGGGTGAGGATGGGCGAATGGCGCCTCGCCAGGCTGAGAGGGAGGCAAAGTGGCAACCAAGGCTTTGGGTTTGGAAAATAGCCCGGCAAGTCTCCATCAGGGTGCTGAGACCAAGGCAGGGGGGGCTTCTTTTGTCATCTTTCCGTTACTGGTACTGGAAGCCCAGGGCCCAAGCCGCCAAGACAGAGCTGCAGAACCATCTGAAATGAAGGATTTTCGAAGGAAATAAAAGGAATCTGGTAGAAATGCCTGTCTGTGCTTTAACCTACACGTTGCGATTCCAGCTGGGTCTGCAACTTCCTTGTAGTTCCCAGGCTCCCCCTCGCCCCAGGCCAGCCCAGGCTCTGGGTTACACACATACACACCCCCAGGTAATGAGTTTAACCAATGTGAGGTGCCCATTACATTGTTGTTTGCAGTGCACACTGTTTTAAATTGCCTGTTGCCGGCTTAAGTCGCAGAACAAATATTTTAAATAATAAAACTCCCGATGGCATTTTTAGGTTTGACACTTGTCCCCTACCCCACACCCTCTTTATTATTATTCAAGTCCACTGGGAGTGGTAGCTTGGAACCTAAGAAGTTTAAGGGAAGCCGGCAATTCTTCCTCCAGGACCCGAATGAACAGCAATCTCTCCGAAGGGTCCCACAGCCTTCATGTTCCACTAGTACTCATACTCTTTTTCATCAGGAAACAAGAGATTTTAGTTGCACTGAACAAAGAAAGGGTATGAGCTTTTCTTCGCTGGCCTGGCTTCCATACTTTTGAATTGATCTAGAAAAGGTGCTGTAATCCCCTTTATTTCAACACCTTTCATCAGATGTCTCTNAGCCCAGTTCGCGGCCAACGTTGTCCAGGGGGCTAGTCCTACTTGAGTGGCCCCACGCCTCACCGAGCCCTGGGAAGACATAGAAACAAACTTTAGTATCAGAATCCCAGCCAATCTCTTCTGGCAATATAAACAAGATAATGAAACCCCCAAACAATCCTTCACCCCTTCTAGCTCTTGCCCAATCTCTCCTCTTTTTTTGTTTTTTACCCCAAACTTCTGGTAGGATTGACTTCCGTTCCATTTCAGTGGCTCACTCCCTTCCCCATTTGCTCCAACATCCCTGCAGTCTGTCAGCTCTTCTACCCTTTAGGCTCTACAAAGGCCCCACCACATTTTGATATTAAGAATTAGATGCCCCCCCCCTTTTTTTTATCCTCTCTCAACTTGTTCATCCTACAAAATAGGAGGGTCAGGGCTGGGGCTATAGCTCAGCAGCAGAGCGCTTGCCTAGCATGTGTGAGGCACTGGGTTCTATCTTCAGCACCACATAAAAATAGACAAAATAAAGGCATTCTGTCCATCTACAACTACAAAAAATTAAAAAAAATAGGAGAGTCAATTGTATGTCTTCAGAAAGCCCTTTCGTCATAGACTTTACATTCTAAGAGGAGCCTTAGAAACCCACACAGGTGTACTGCATATGTACCAGGTGACAGGTGCTGTGGAGAAAAATGAGAGGAGGGCTCTGTTTTAGGGTCACAGTTTAAAATGGAGATGATTGAAGCAGGACTAAGAAGGTGACATTTGGGCAAATACCTTTAAGGAGGTGACACTGAAGACGTAACATTCTCCTTTTTTCTACAATGTCTGTAGTAGCTTGATTTCCCAGATTTCTCTCCCTCTCTGACTGCTCCTCTTTGATTTCCCCACCACTGTCTGTTTCACAAATGATGTAGTTTTCAGAAGGTTCTAGCTGTTTCTTCTCTCAATGCTCCACAGCCTCCTGGGTGATTTTAATCAACACCACTGCTTCAACTCTTCTCTCCACATGGCCCTGCCTATTTTATCCAGATCTAGAGCCCCTCCTGAATTCTAGACCTTTATTTCCTACTAACAACTAGACACATTTAAGTGGAAATTGTAATGTCCCTGAAGCATCTCCAAGACAAAAATGCATATTGCTCTGGCCCAAACTTCTTTTTTTAAAAAAAATATTTATTTATTTTTTTAGTTGTAGTTGGACACAATACCTTTATTCATTTATTTTTATATGGTGCTGAGGATCCAACCCAGGATCAACCGCTGGGCCACAATCCCAGCCCTCTGGCCCAAACTTCTGCTTGTACAAAATTCACTGTTTCTCCAAATTTCAGTCTTACTTAATGTCCTTACTTAAACCTGAAAGTCAACCGGAACTCTCTTTCTGCCATCAATTAGCATGAAGTTCACAGCCAGCATCATCTTTAAATTAGACTCTCATCTTTCTTCATTTCTTTTTTGATCACTCAGTTTCAGACTTCACCCATCTCTGCTGCAGCTATCTGCTCCGATCTCTTCACCCCCATTCCTTCCTTCCTTCTGTAGTCATTTCCAAGATTAAAATAATACATCTAAGTGTGTTATTTTCCTGCTTAGAAACCTCTGTTGGAATCCTAATGCCTATAAGAACAACTTCAGATTCCTCAAATTGACATTCTAAATTTCAAAAATTCATTGTGGGTGTACTTCTTCAGCTCCACCTGTAGTACACCAAACACGTCACTTCAGAATACATCTGATTCATCCTCCCACAAAGTCCCTGCCTTTGCCACATTTTTCCTTCTGCCTAGGATGCTCTTCCTCCCTTCTCTAGCCCAACCTTCCTTTCCAAAGTTCTGCTCAAACATCGACTCCTATAAGGCATCTTTGACTCCTCTTCTCTCATCTCCTAAATCCCCCTTTCCTATACTCTGTGCCATTGGCCAGCTTTATTTTCTCTATAGATTTCAGACTGTCGGTTCGTCCATGTTGACCAGTTCAGTAGGGACTGGATTTTTCCCAAACCCTGCTATTATTCTTTTCATGTTATAACAATGTCCCTCAGAGCCCTTCAAGCCTGACACAGAAAACCTCTGGTTCTTTCAGTGACTATCACCCCAAGAACCTAATCTATTCTGTGATTTACCTCCAGAATTTTTGTGCATGTCTATTACAAACATGTTTTCTTTGTCCACTTTGGTATAAATCCTGAGCCTATGGGGCATGAACATCGTCCACAACTTCCTCTGGATCTCTTCTAGTGTGGTACATGCTTCAGATGCTTACAAAATTGGAATGAATGAAAAAAAAAAAAAAAAAGAGGGGGCTCTTGTGACTGGTTCTATGTCCTGTTTCCCAACAGTCTCTCTCTATCTCTCTGCATTTCTGTCTGAATATTTCTAACTTTTGCCTTCCCCAACCCCTGCATTTCAACAGATGGCCCAGAGGCCTCTCCATTCACTCTATTTCTGCCTCCCCAGACCCTGGATGGCTTCATCTTTGTGGTGGCCCCAGATGGGAAGATCATGTACATATCAGAGACAGCCTCAGTTCACCTGGGTCTTTCTCAGGTAGGTGAGTGGTCTACACTTCCAGCCTGCAGTGTTTACAGCCAGCGTTGGAAGCAGGAGGGGTGGGGCTTCTCCAATCCTTTTATGTCTGCATTTCTGGGATAGAGACTTCTCAGCTGATGGAGGGATTCATTAAACAGGTCTCAATCTTCTCATTCCTAGACTTCCCTTATCCATTAGCTTCCACCCAAAGCCCAAACAATTGCTACTTTTTTGAGGTTTTACAATAAGCCAGATACTGTGGGAAGAGATTATATGCTTATCTTTACCAGAGCTGCTGTTACTACTACTAGTACAACAACAACTACTACTAGTTATTGTAATTATCTCACAGATAAGGAAGCTGAGGTGTACATAGAATGCAATAGGTAGCAAGGGGCAGAAATGAAATCAGAACTCAGGGCCAATTGCTGGCTCCTGTTTTCATGGTCCAACAGACCCCCTCCACCACCAAGTTTTCAGCTTCTTCATGGGACATTCTGCTACTGCACAGACGATGATACTCCCGTCTTTACAGGTAGAGCTGACCGGAAACAGCATTTATGAATACATCCATCCTGCCGACCACGACGAGATGACCGCAGTGCTCACCGCCCACCAACCCTACCACTCTCACTTTGTACAGGGTAAGGCAGACACGTGTCTGCGATGCTTAAGCCCATGGCGGTCAGCTTGTGGGTTTTCCCAAGTTTGTCGTGGCTGGAACCGCCCAGTCGCATGTCTCATGTCCTGATCTTCCCTCTGCTCCTCTCTCTCTCAGAGTATGAGATTGAGCGCTCCTTCTTCCTGAGGATGAAGTGTGTCTTAGCCAAGCGGAACGCTGGCCTCACCTGCGGCGGCTACAAGGTAAGTGGCTGAGGTGAAAGATTGACACCCAACAGTGGATGGGTGTCTTTGGATGGGGCGGGACACAAGGGATCTGCAGCGTCTGAGAGTCATTTCCACATCAGGGACCGCTCCTGCGTGAGCTGCACGTAGTACGTTTGTTTCAAAGAGCAGCGGGTCCAGATGCTCTATTAGTCACCCAGCTGTATGAACTACTGGGGATGAAGCTTAAAGACTAGGTCTGACTGACCTAGCACTCCACAGCCACGGGGCCTCTCAGAGATGGGTCTGAAGAATCCTGAAAACCTCTGAAGTGGTGGGTAACCCTTGGTGGATTCCTAGGAGTTTAAGCCTAGCGCCAGATTTTGACCTCCAAAGAGGTTAAGAATCAGAGCTTTAGCTCAAAGCTGTGGTTCTCAGGTTGAATGCGATTGAACATCCTAAGACGCTAGGGTTGGTGGAGGTCTAGGCATCTTCATTTTTACAAGCTCCCATGTGAGTTCAGTTTGACCTGCAGTCACTCTCTTGAGACACTTTAGAGTCCTATAACTTTGGACCCCTTACCAGAAGGGCGTGGCCCAGACAATGTTTCTGGCTGAGTAGTTTCAACATGTTTCAACCCCCTCCTCATCTTTCTGGGGCTCTTCCTGAGTGTGGCTGAGTCTCCCGCCCTCCCACTCTGCCACAGGTCATTCACTGCAGTGGCTACCTGAAGATCCGCCAATACAGCTTGGACATGTCCCCCTTTGACGGCTGTTACCAGAATGTGGGCCTTGTGGCCGTGGGTCACTCGCTGCCTCCTAGCGCTGTCACGGAGATCAAGCTGCACAGTAACATGTTCATGTTTCGAGCCAGCCTGGACATGAAGCTCATCTTTCTGGACTCTAGGTGGGTGGGCAGGACAAAAAAGGGCTGTTTCTAGTGTAATGGCAACCCTTCTTAGCCAGGGATAGATTTCCCTTGATCTGAATGAGCCCATTCTGCAGATGAGGCAACTAACCAGGTTCTGCGAACTGAGGGCGGGCACCCAGGTCTGAGACTGTGTTTGGTCGGGAGTTGAGGGCACCGGGGCACTCATCCCACCCGAAATCCTCTCCACAGGGTGGCGGAGCTGACAGGGTATGAACCTCAGGACCTGATTGAGAAGACCTTGTACCACCACGTGCACGGCTGCGACACTTTCCACCTGCGCTGCGCTCACCACCTGCGTAAGGAACCACTCTGCTCTGCACCCAAACAACCTTGGCGGCTCCCCAGGGTGGTAGGGAGTGGGAACCTAAGCACACGCAAACCGACTGACGGAAACCCTCATCCTGGTAATGGCCCTGGTGGTGCGTGAGGCCCCAGAGAGGGCCAGCTGGCACACTGGGCCTCATCTTGTTTCTCTACCTTACACCCGTCCTAGCAGTGGTGAAAGGGGCACTTCTAGTCGAAATATCTTCTATTGTTATGCTTCACCACCTGCAAACATCACTGAAGTTGTGAACAAAAACCGAGGCTGTTAACTTTCCTAACCTGCATGGACTCTTACAGAAGTTTTCTGATATTTAGGGTTGAACCCAGGACCTTGAGTTCGCTATGCAAGCAAGTGCTCTATCACTGAGATAAATTCCCAGTTCACACCTCGGCTTTTCATATAGTTTTGTTTGAGCTTAATTTCCCCGGACTGGACTCTTCCTTCCATAGTTAGGTGAATTCAGGGAAACTCCCAACTTTATATGTTCCCCCCATTGCTAAAGGTGCAGACATCCGCCCATTCGCATGCCTATAAAGAGTACCTGGGGTCTTGATTCGATTTAACAGGGCCATCAATTGGGAATTTGCCTGTTGTTTCTCCCTCCTGCCAGGCGCAGTTATTAGGGCCCGCAGGGGGTCCGCACTCTTACCACCTGGCATTTGGGACAAGTCTGGGTCAAGCTGATTCACCACAATTTGCCTCTGTCTCTCCATCAGTGCTGGTGAAGGGGCAGGTGACCACCAAGTACTACAGGTTCCTGGCAAAGCACGGCGGCTGGGTATGGGTGCAGAGTTACGCGACCATCGTGCACAACAGCCGCTCGTCCAGGCCACACTGCATTGTCAGCGTTAACTACGTCCTCACGTGAGTGCAAGCCTGAGACCCCTTCGACCACTCCGGGGGACTCTGGTCTCTGAGAGAGAGCATGTGGTGGGCACAGCCTGGTTAGGAGAGACTGGGATCATCTGGGCATTCGGGTTTGAACCCTAAGTGCCGGCTTCGCTGGAAGGAGGCAGGTCGAGCACTTTCATCTTCCCGAAGAGGCTTTCTTGTTCTTTTCTAGAAAAAGATTTAGAGGTTCTTCCATCGCACTCCGTATTTGCTTTCTTTTCTTTCTCTTAACCTTTTAAGCGAACTCTGCATTAAATAAAACTTAATGCAGCAGAAAGAAAAAAGAGAGAAAGAGGACAGGATCCAACGTTTGGAGCCATTTATAGTTAAAAAACAGGACATCTGTTTCACTTTTTCAGATCTAGGGTTTGAAGTTCTTAATTTTAACCAGAGTCTCCAATCAAAGTTAAGAGTTCTGAGAGAGTGTTTCTTTCCCTGAACCACAAAGGGGGCTTAAGTGACCAAGAGGATATGACTTTAACTTCCAGGAAGCCAAGAGAGCCAATCATAAGCTGCAGGTCTTGGTGGGGCACCCCTCCTGGTCCTGACCACTTCACTGGGTGAGGAGCTAAGCTCTGGGTGCCACCTGCGGGTGCGACCCATTGGGCAGCTGCAACAGCCTCTTTTGAATCTATTCTTATTAGAAACCATAATCCTTTCTGGTTGCTGTTGTGGCCCTTCAGTCTGATCACGTGGTGGGGTGTGCACCTCCTGAGGAAAGCATGTTATGTTCTGTGTAATGTTTGTGAAAGTGGAATTGCTTAGGGTTGAAGCCTTTATAAAGAACCCTTTTGTGTATGCAGTTGCTGAATATTGTTTTTGTTGTTGTTGTTTGGTTTGGTTTTGGTAGACATTGAAATTCTTGTGATTTTTAGGGGACCTCAGAAGTTCTCTACTTGAGAGTGTTGACACCAGATAGTTTTGTCTTTGTGGTGGGTTAAGGGGTGCTTTTTGGAATACAATCAATGAGAATTGGATTCATTCCACATTGTTTTAGATTGCCAAATTAAAAATGTAGTAGTTGGAAATACTATGCTTGCATTAAAACTATTTGCTCCGTGCCCGGTTTAATAAGAAAAGTCAATTCAATAGACTTAGAAAATGAATTTGGTGTAGGTGAGGTTTCAGTATTCAAGAATAATAGCTTGTTATTAAGAAGACTCTTTTAATTTCTCTCATTTTAGTAAATAGTGTTAAATATTATTAAATTTTTGCAATAGCAAGAAAACTGTACTTCAATATAGAGCGGAAAATGTACCACTATTTTGGGTATCATGAAACAAAACCATTTATTTTATGAATGTAATTTTTCATATTATTAAAATAAACAAGAGAAAATGGCAATGCATAACTCATAACATAAGCCACTCTGAGCAACAGAAGTATTAGAGGGTGAAAAATTATGTCTGCTTACCATGGAAAGGAAATGGACATTCTTTAAGAAGGTGCTTTGTATGTCTGAGACATCACAAGCATTATACATACACTCAGTCCTCTGGTGGGTGCCTGTGGTTAGTAATCATTCTTTATCAAACAGCAGGGTATATAGTCACACAGACCCCTATAAATGATCTGAATGCAAGTTAGACCTCCCAATGGGTAAACTTAATTTATGTTTGGAGTCATTTTGAAATATTCTGTTTTGTTTTTCCAGTGGGTAAGTGTTCTTTTTTCTTCTGTTGACTGTGTCATTCTTTACACATTTCCTCAGAGCTGCAGAATTAGACAATCAACTTTGTATCAGATTAAAAAATATGTAATGAGGACAAATAAATGATTTACGGAAGGAAAAATAGTATGGCACACATTTATTTTTTGAACATTCTGTATCTTTGAAAGAAAATAGAAATAAACACACAGAAGCATGTATACACAAGCCTACAAGATGATAAGCTGAAATTGATTACTCTTTATGAGTCTCAGCCCCAATTCCTTGTATAAAAATTCTTAGAACATTTTTTATGGCTGCAAATGCAGAAACTGCTTTGGATGAAATGTCATCAAGTGGCTCTGTGTGTTGACAGGATTTTCATAATGAACAGGTGCAGTTTGTTGGATGTGTACATCACACATCTGGCTGGAAGTTACTAATTTACATTGTCTTAGCAAATTAAATAGATGGCTATTGATTCTCTATGGTACTAGCAAACTACCACATACATTTGTTTTTAGGAATACTGCTCTATGAAGTTAGAGAATGAAAAGTAAATTCTTTCCAAATACACCACCTCAAACAATGTACTTAAAACTGCCAACTTCTAAATACTTTGACATACAAAATGTTTCCATATTTAAGCATTTTAATAGCACACATTTTGAAAGAATTTTTCATGACATGAAAGTGGAGGGGATTTTAAATAATAATCATTCAAATGAAGAAGATGCGGTGTTTTGGTAGAAACTACATTCATAAGAAACCCTTTTTTAATAACTTCCTGTGGATAAATTTGTTGTTGAAGTCAATATTATGTGTAAGAAAATTAGTCATTATTATTTAACAAAAGCAGTAATGATTAGAAATATTTAGTAGCCATGTTTTTTAATAAGCAACTGCATTAGTGCATATAGGAAAATGATGATTTTAGAGGCAGGTGGTGATTGCCCTAGTGCTTTTTAATTCCTTCTCCTCCTCCCCCTCCCCCTCCTCCACCTCCACCACCTTCTTCTCCTTCTCCTTCTCCTTCTCCTTCTCCTTCTTCTTCTTCTTCTTCTTCGTCTTCTTCACCATAATGTATATTAAGAATCTGGAGAGGAGAGAGAAGTCACTATGATGAATTTTCTAAAATTCTCTTAGTTTCTGTGAAGCTTCTGTAGCTCTTCATAATGCCTCTTCCACATGCCACCCCTGCAATCTGAGCAAAAGACTGACCAGTTCATGATTTTCAATAAGACACACATATTCTGGTAGCTTTGTCTTCCATATAAAAAATCTTCTTATAAATTAGGAGTGCCCACAAATTTTGAAGTGTTAAATATGATAGGGCCTTCTCTCATTTTTAAGAGGACAAGTGATAGAGACTGATTAGTAGTTGATGTTGGGGAAAGTCCAGAGAGTGTGGAGAGTAAAAGGAAGGTATAACATGTAAAGACCTGAGTAATTTTCTTGAATCCATATTTTCTTGATTTTAATTTGAGTAGTAATTGTTCATAAACAGTTCAGATGGAAAATATTAGTATTTAACATGAAGAAAATTGAAAATAAACTATGAAAAATAATTTCTAGAGAAATAAGAGTATTAGTTTTCTTTATGCTTTTGGAATTTATATATGTATATAATTTACATATATAATAAATCTATCCATCTATCTATCTATCTATCTA
Source organism: Marmota marmota marmota (assembly GCF_001458135.2). Classification (NCBI taxonomy): domain Eukaryota; kingdom Metazoa; phylum Chordata; class Mammalia; order Rodentia; family Sciuridae; genus Marmota; species Marmota marmota. Next base: position 20,607,214 of record NW_025999842.1, on the reverse strand, counting down.
TCTATCTAATCTATTTTTGTACTGGGGATTGAACTCAGTGTACTTTGCCTCTGAGCTATATCCCTAGTTTTTTTTTATTTTGAAGTGGGGTCTCACTTTGAGATTGGCTTCAAACTTGAGATCTTCCTGCCTCAGCCTCCCAAGTGGATGAAGTTACAGGTGTGCACAGGAGTTTTATGCCTGCCTGGCTCAGACTTCATACGTTTTAAAAATAAGAAATATTCTTACATTATTTTTTTCAGGATAAACCAAAACTTCTATTTTAAAATATCTTAAAACTTATACATCTTTAAATATAAAAGTTGAAAGTCTAGTACAATGAATATCCATGTACATATCATCTAGTTTCAACAAATGTTAATGTTGGCTGTATTTTTTTGTCTCTACCTATATGTATATTTATTTTAATGTTTATTTTTCCCTGCTAAATAATTCTAAAGTAAGCCACAGACATCATGATACTTTCTGCTTACATAGCATTCTCCTATCTAGTCTCTGTATCATTTATGATGACATATTTATAGTACTCAAAATTACTGTGTGTAGAAGCTTGCAAAAAATACAGATGAGAGCTAGTTTACTGATAACATTAAAAACAATCTGCCACTAATATTCATCAAGTACTCATTGGTGTATGACCTCAATTAGTCTGATTGATATATGATATTCTGTGAGGGGACTTCTGTAGAAGGTAGTCCTAAATATTAATTTAATTTTAAACTAGAATTCTAATGAGAATTATAAGTAAGTACAATTTTGATATTGTACTTGGAAAGTAAGAGAGTAGATTTAGTGAGTAATTTGGTAATTGTGGAATCAGACAGATTTAATATTTTCAACCACTTTTTGTTGGTAAGGAGAGCTTTTCTGCTTATTTTATCAGTTTAGATAAAACACTGCTTTAGTGGAAAATCTCACATGATGTTTTACATTTAAAGTGATTTACAGAGCATGTAGGAGGAAAAATAGTTTTCCATGTTAAAATTTCTATTACTGTGCTACTAAAAGCAGAACAGATAGAGAAAATACTTATTAGTGTTCTATACCAGCTTGCTGTTTTCTAAAGACCTCCTTTAAATTTGTAGAACAGTTAGGGCAAATGCCAGAGAAACATCCTTCCTTCATATCAAAGGGAGAAAGGGCCCACATGATAATGGCCCCATATTTTTTATTCTTGTTTGAATACTATTACATGTTCTCACAGTTAACCATTATGAAAACCATGTGTTTTTCACAATTAGAATTTTTAAATGTTAACATATTCTGTGGTTATAAAACTTTATAAACCTCTTTAAAGAAGCAAACATAAAATATGCTCGTACTGGTTTGTTCTTTCAAATATATAAATGGTGCTGAATTCATTGGGGTGCTCAAATTCAAATTTGTTAGAATTTATTTAAAGGCCAATGATATTGTCATTAGTAGTAAATTTTAGGATATGCTTCTTAAGACTTGGCTAATAATCATATATAATTATCAAAATAGATTTTATTTTGCTGTTAGCAAAACCACTCTTTTATATTATAAGTGATGTCAGATGAAGCACATTTTGACTTACCAAGTTACAGCAAATATAAAATAATTTACTTTTATTCCTCAGATCTATGGAGAACTCATTGCATAAGTTTAATCTTTTTGGCAATTCAAAATAACATTAATTTCTAGAACTGCAAAAATATTGTACCCTAATGTATACCAACAAATTAGATTTGATTCATAATTGTGTTTAATCTTTATTATGATAATATTGAATAGAAAAGTTCTAGTTGTCCTTTTCAGATGGTCTTTTATGTACCTTAATGATTACAGAAACAGATTAGAGACACATTGGTATTAATAGTAATTTTTTAAATACCAAAACATTTTATTAAAATGAAGAGCTGGGAGATTTAATCCCTTTTGACATCCACAATACCATTACTCAATTTAATCTTATCCTTCATATAGTCTTTATTATAATTTGTTAACAAAATAATGTATATTTGGTTTTGAATTCATCTTTTATAAGCTTATAAACTTTGAATATTTTAAAAAGCAATTGCTGACTGCGTATTTCTTTCAAAGTACTATCACCTAATTTGTTTCTTGAACATTCTGTGTGATGTTTGGTTTAGAGAGATCACACTTCTTATTTTCTAGGTGAGGAAACTGAGGCTCAGAGATGATGAGTAAGTGATGAAACCAGAACATTTTTGAAATTTTTATAATCAGCATATAATTGTACTGTTGTATTTATGGCTACAATGTGTTGCTTCAGTACATGTTATGATATGATTGAATCGGGGTGATTAGCATATCCTTTACCTCATTCACGATTTCTTTGTGGTAAGACCACTTGAAATCTTGTATTTTTTGTTTTTAAATTTTTTTTAGTTGTACATGGACACAATATTTTCATTTTATTTATTTTTTATGTGGTGCTGAGGCTCGAATCCAGTGCTTCACACATGCTAGGCAAGCACTCTACCACTAAACCACAACCTCAGCCCTGAAATCCGGTGTTTTGAAATAGGTTACATTATTCTATACTACTGTGTAATAAAACGTTGAACTCATTTCTTTTACCTAATTATAACTTTAAACCCATTGACTCACCTGCCTTCAAACCTCTCATCCTCCTAAAGCCAGAATTAAAGGCTTTTGTGTCAACTGTGGCATCCTGTCCTTCTCTGTGTATGAGAGAGGTTGTGTGGTTTTGGCGAGGAAAGAGGGAGAGAGGAATGGATTTAAATGAATAAAGCCTGTAGTGTTCAGCTTATCCAGCTTCAAGATAAGCCTTGACCTGAATTCAAGATTAAAAAGCTACCTCTGTGTTGCTGCTTAGTGTATACATTTCACTAGCTAAGATGTTGCAGTGATGTCTTCTCCATTATATTCAATTAAGAATATATAATTTTCAGTTGAGTGGCGTGGTACAAGCTGATAATTTCAGTGACTCAGGAGGCGAGGCAGGAGGATTACATGTTCAAAGTCAGTCTTAGAAATTTGTTAAACTTTCAGCAACTTAGCAAGACCCTGTCTTAAAATTGTAAATAAAAAAGAATTAGAGATGTATCTCAGTGGTAAAGCTCCCTTCAGTTAAATCCCCAGAAGCCAAATACACACACACACACACACACACACACACACACACACACACGTATGTGGATTAATAAGAGAAGTCATCCTTTTTTGTCAGATTTGACATGATTTACCTGTTGTGGCAGTGGGGTATTTCCTAGATGGTGTGTGTGTGTGTGTGTGTGTGTGTGTGTGTGTGTGTTGACTCTTTTCTGCCTTTGGGGGAGAATGGGGAAGATTTGATGATAGCTGACATTCTCCTCTAGGGGTTCTATTCAAGAGCTGGAATGGAGAACTCTCCAGCATTCTCTGGGCTGCTGTGCCATCCTCTGGCCCCTTGGCGTGGCCGTTTCCTGGCTGCTTCCTTTTCCCCAGGCCATTCTGACCTCTAGTCTTTCCTTTGTTGCTGCCTTGACCTAGTGACTCACAGAACCATCCTGTTAGTTCCTAGGTGTTGGCTGCTTGGTATGTGCTCAATGACCTGCCTGCCCACTCTCTTCTGGTTTTCTTTCAGTCTAGCTGTTGGGAGGAAAGTGTTCTCTTCTTTGAGTCACATCATGGGAAGACATGGATCATTGCCTTATTTGAAGGCAGGGACTCATGCATGGCATTGTGAATAGGTGGAGAAATTCAAGGAAGGCTTTACTTGAACCCCCCAAAAGCATGTCTTTGTTTCCTACTTAGTCTACTCATTTGAGGAATGCTGTTATGTTTGGTTCAAGGTATGTGCATGTTTAATGGGGGAGGATATGTCTATCTTTATAATTTTAGTAAATTATATTTACTGCTATTGCTTTCCCGTTATCTGGTGCTTACCTCTCTGTTCTCATTGGTTTGTGATGTCTTTCCAGATGATTAGATGGTGATCAAAAATTCTTTGGGTTAAAGTGCTGGTATCTATGCATAAGTGCCATGTAAATAAAGATTGTCTGAGTTTAGACAAATTGGAATACCTGAATCCCTATCAATGGAGAGATTTAATGTTGCACCTTGCTTGAAGGAGTGACAGCCCCAACCTCAGTTCCCTGTCTCCTATCTCAGGCCATGGAGAGCGATTGTCCATGGTGATGACAGAGCTGAGAAGGATGTGTGGTGACTTTCTATTTGTAGAGGATTCATGTTTGGGGTTTATCTGAGCCTAGCCCATCTGTTTGCCATCTATGAATTTTGCTCCAAGAAGTGATATTGCAGTGAACTTGTGATTTTGTTTGTTGGAAAGACCCTGTATCATTCTAAACAACCAGGCAGGGTAGCCATGGGTCTTGGTATCAGGTGGGTCTGGATGAGAATCAAAACTGTTCCATAATAACTGTGAGATCTTCAGTAGGTCATGCTACCCCTTTAGCCCTTGTTTTTCCCTTTGTGGAAGTAGACACTTCTTCCCACCTTTCAGAGATTTACAGAGGACTGCATGAGAAAATAGAGGAGATAGCTAGAAAAGTATTTGGCTCCAAGAGCTGTTATTAACTTTTTCCAATTTTGTGATGTCAATTAAAATGCTTTGGAAAAAAAGAGTAGTTCCCTCATGAATATGAATTTTAAATCCTCACATCCACAAATGTAGGTTTTTATTTTCTCTCTTTTCTGTAGTCTCTTGACTACAGCCCTCTGAGCATTGTGCTCTGTGTGTGTGGTGACTTCTGCAGTTGGCTGGGCTCACCCTGTGTTTTGCTGTTGTCATCATGTGCTCTAAAGGGAGCTGAGATTTCTGCTTGGAGGGAGGTAAACCAGAATTTCCCAAGTGCCTTCTTTGTTCCAGGGATGTTGAAACTGCTTTATACAGGCTACTTTCCTAGGGAAAAAGAAGTTTCTAAGAAACAGCTTCCACCAAATCTCTAATTTAGTTGGAACCAGTGTTTTGTCAATCTTGTTAATGTTAGTAAGTATAATGCAAAGTGCATAAAACATGAAACACTAGCCTTTTGTATGGGGTGTGTGGTGAGGCCTTTTGTGTGTTCCTCATTGTTCTGCATTGCCAGCACATGGCTGTATCACCACTGTTTGGCAGAATGTGGCAGGTTGCAATGATTAATTGCATAGATATGTGAAGCAGAAATCTGGATAACTCAAGAGCAGTTACACTTTAGTTGGCAAAATAGAAGAGACCCATTGAAATACCTAAGAAGACAGGGAAAAGAAACAAGTCAGAAATGATATGGTATGTTTGCACTATTTGCTGAAGGCACAGGATTCAAAGGAGCTAAAAGTGAGAGTGGAGCTGTCAGGAAAAGGATGGGATTTTGAGGATTGGATTTTTTGAAATAAGCAAGTTACCTGTGAACATTGGTCACATCTTCTTTTCCCAGTAGGCACTCTTGTAACAGCGTCACTCTGAAAATCACATGCAAACAGCGATTGTCTTGCTATTCTTGTCTAACTGAGGTTTTCTTTCCTTCATTACTTTCTTTACTCTGAACTGTTTTGTTGGAACTGAGCACGTTTCATCATAACTGGAAACTGCTTTCCCCCAAACCTTTGCCTTTCTCAAATTATTACTGATATATCTTCAACATGTTGACCTGGCTTTAGTAATAAAATCTTTTTTAGCACCTATGCATAAAACACGGTTTTTAAAGATATTAGGGATACCAGTATTCTAAATTGAATATTAATCACATTGAAATGAATGAACAGTACTTCTACATGTATGATGCTTGTATTTTAAAAATTATCTTCAGAAAGAAAGTGTAAGATACATAGTAGGTCATCAAATAGCAGATTGGAGGACACGGAAGTGCAAAGTACCTATATGACTTGTTTAAGATTTGCAGGGCCAAAGGGCCTCCTTTGACATTATAATTTTGCTGCTGTTAGAATATGATGCAGTCTAACTTCTAGGTTTCTTTTTCTTTCTTTTTTTGAGGTGGTGGTGGAGATCCTGGGGATTGAACCCAGGGTCTCCTACATGCTAGGCAAGCACCCTACCATTAATCTATATCCCCACCTCTTTTTAAAAAGTGTTTTGAGACAGGGTCTCAAAACTTGAGTTCTAGGCTGGCCTTGATCTTGCAGTCCTCCTGCTTCAGCCTTCTGACTAGTGGGGATTATAGGTGTGCGTCATGATGCCCATTTATCCCCTAGGCTTCTTAGTTGGATGTTTCAAGTCCTGAAAAACATAGGGTTGCATTAGAAGATATTTTAAAAATTTGTTATGAAATAAGATATCACTGCATATTTTTATCATGTAACATAGCATATTAGATTCTGCTGATTACTCCCAGTACCACCCCTCACTAGCTCTATGCCTGTGAGTAAATTGCTTAATTTTCTTATTTTTTTTTTAATCTGCAAATTCAGGTAGAATAGAGACTACCTCACAGAGTCATCGTGAATATTAAATGAGATAATGGCACTGTGATCCCAACAAAGTCGCATTGAGTAACTGTTGATTGTTAGTGTGGTTATTTTATTGAAATTAAATCAAATAATTTTTAGTCTGCCAATAAGCACACAATAAATATGTGTTAGTATTGGGCTGAAAGAAGGAAAGCAAGAGCCTTAGGAAGAGAGGTATTTATCCAAGAATAAAAAATCAGCAGTCATTCTGATGTGTCTGAAAGGGGCTGGTAGATCCTCCTTCACTTTTTAAAAAAATATTTATTTTTTAGTTGTAGTTGGACACAATACCTTTATTTTATTCATTTATTTTTATGTGGTGCTGAGGATTGAACCCAGAGCCTTGCACATGCTAGGTGAGCGCTTTACCTTTGAGCCACAACCCCAGCCCTCTCCTTCACTTTTTTTAGGATGAGTGTGTCTTTAAGCATTCATAAAAGATTTATCGAGCACTATATATTATAGGTGCTGTGACAAGTTTGAGGACTGTTCAAATGAATGATAGTGTCTGCAGAAGAAAGAAACAAGCATAAGTACAAATGGTGTCCTACTTGATTGCCCATAGGCTTGCACATGACTGAGATGCTTTCAATGAGGGAAGTGCTGCCATCCACAGTTAGAAAGGAGAACCCAAAGTGCCTTGGCACAACACAGGTTACCCTGGGGAATGAGCTCATAGGTGTGGAACTCACAGGTATATGAGCTATTAGACTGCTGACTAGATATGGGAGTGGGTAGTGAAAGCTGTAGGAAGAGTTGGGCTCATTGGGTGGGATTTTTTTTTTTTGTGTGTGTGTGTGTAGTAAGAGAGTTCATAATTGACAGCAAAGTATCTGGCTGCAAGCTAAGGAGCCCAACTTTAACTCTCACAAGGATGTGGACCAAGGCAGTCTCTGTGATCTCATTACCTCAAGAAGGAAGAGTAGTTATAATTGAGTTGATTTTTGTTCTGTTACAGTGATGTTGGGCTGATTTTTTGTTTTGCTTTGGAAAGGAATTTTCAATATTTGGGGGACTGAATAGGATTATGACTCTCAGTGAATTTTAATCATTCTAGATTCAATATAGTCTTTGCAGATATATTACATTTAAAAAAATGTTGCTAATTGTTTTAGGTTTTGCAACATTTTTATTTATTTATTTTTCTTTGTAAGGGGTAATTCCCAGGCATTGCTGCTCTGTCTGGGAGAAGCTGGAAGATGATCATTAGCTCTAAGCTGAAGGAGGGGTGGCAAGTTGCTCTATTCATTATCTTGCTTAGGAAGCTTAAGGAGTAAGGATTCACATCTGAGGTCCTGCTACTTTGTGCAAGAGGCTCAGTCAGTGGGGTTGAGTGACTTAGCTGATATAAAACAGCTAGTGAGTGGTCCAGCAGGCATATGAACCCAGGGCCTGGACTCCAGTGCTCACCAATGTCCTCTTTGACATGCTCTCTTTACAATGGTGATATTGTGTTAGGGTGAACTATGTGAAATTGTCATTTCTGTGTATTAAAACAGTTCAATATTGGCAATTTCATATGATTTCACTTAATATTTATGAAGTAATTTTTAACTTCTTGAAGATGTATTGCAAAAGTCCATGGAGAGTTTACTCTTTTGTTTACTATGGGGTCTCCACAAAGTGATTCATTTTCTTCACTCTTTGGGTGTACTTGGTACCTACTCAACTGCATGCAATAATATCCTCACCCCTAGGCCCAATTCCATTTCCTCTTTACCAATTTAATATCAACAGTAATGATGTTTTCACAAAATAGCAATCAATAAGTGTGTCCCATAGAACATTATTTTATTTAGAACATCTAATATTTTACTAGGATTCAAATAGGAGCTACTGTCTTTACCAGAAGGATATTTTCCCTTTGATTGATTGCTAAATGAATAGAGCCTGTGAAAGGATCTTTTTTTCCCAGGGATTTCTTGTTCAAACAGAATTTGCTGTATCCACATCAGTAAAGCCGTGCTAATACGGGCTGCTGGCCAGATCTTGGAAATAGCCTCATTATATTGAACTGGATGTCATAATGGTACCCATTAAGGTGGGATTCTCTTGTGTTTGTACTTTTAAACCCAAGTCCCTTGCCACTTTTTGCATCTCGCTGAGAATAGCAACATTTTCCGGTAATGCAACCTTTGTGCTGTTTTTCATCTGTCTCTTCCTACTGTAACCATCACAAAAGTAGAATCCTGAGTTCTGAGCATTTTGGGGGTCTGTGCCTTTTTGCTGCTCTCCAGTCATTCATTCTATTCTCAGAGGTTGTGATAACTATAGTAAGTTCTGGTGACTGGAGGTAAGAACCCATGAGATTCACTTCTTTCAACACTTGCATTAATTGATATTGCTGTCCAAATAGGAAAGAGCTGCTTTTTTTTTTTCAGATCTAACAAAATTCAACACAAAGTTTTTCATTTTATTTTTTCAAGTCATTAAGAGACTACTAGGTTGGAACTCACAATATTTATACTTACTCTCAATGCTACCATCCTGGCAAGGTGAAGCATTTGTTGTGCTGTTATTGGGTAGTGGATCCCTTCAGTGTTACAGCTCAGGAATGCTAGAGGAATGCAGCCCACAAAGGGGAGGGCAGGGTGGGTGTCAACTTCATTCCTCCAGTTAGAACAATTAAAGATAATAGCAAAGTGCAGGGTAGCACTTTTTTTGTGAAGGCTATTTAAACACCAAGGGGAACTATTCAGAGACATTACATATTTTACAATATAATTTCTGTCTTCTCTGTCCACTCAATAGGACTTACTTTATAAACAAATTTTTATCATTAGAATCAGCTTAATTTCTGCTGCTATAATTAAAGAGATGGTAAGAAATGTTTTAGAGTGGAGTCCTCTCTATGGCAATTGGGGGAAGATTTGTGCATTCATTCAGCAATTATTTCCCCAGTGCCTTCTGTGTGCTGGACTTTGTGATAGGGCTACAGTGTGACCAAGGGAGACACAAGTCCCTGGCCTCATGGAGCATCCACTTTAGTGGGAAGAAATGGTACTTACAAACAAATAAACTGTCATAAAATATCAGGAAGTGATAGAAAAATAAATTAAGTAGGTCAAAGAGATGGGAGTGGTCTGGGAAGGCTTCCTTAGAAACTCTTGAATGAAAGATGGGAGCCAGCCATGGTCACACCCACAGGGAGAACATCCCAAAAACACATGTAAAGGTCCCGAGGTGGATGCCATCTGGGCATGTTGAAGAATGGAGAAGGTCACTGTGGCTGCCACAGAGTAAGGGAGGAGGAGAGTGGAAGGAGGTGATGCACCAAGAATGGGCAGGGTCAGATCATGTTGGGTCTGGAAGGCTTTGGGAAGCCAATGGACACTTTGAACAAAGGCATGGCATAATCTAATGTATGATATGAAAGATCCTCTGGCCAGTGTGGATCATAGGCTTTGTGGAGGGTAGACAGTGGAGGCAGGGAGAACAGTTAGGTAATTATTATAATTAACTAGGTGAGAGAAGATGATGGTTTGCAATGGAGGTAGGGGAAGGGTCAGATTCAGGGTAAGGATTGGATATGGGTGGTCAGTAAAAGAGAGCAGTCAAGAATAGTACCCAGATTTTAGCCTGAGGGACCTGTATGAATGGTGGGAAAAAGCAGTTTTGCAGGCAGTGGCTGCAATCAAGGTTGTGTGGTTGTATCTACCTCAAGATGCTTGTCATCCATCAGCTGGGAAATGTCACATAGTCAGCAGCACTTGGATGTCTGTAGAGTGGGAAGGTCTGGGATAGAGAGTGGGAAGGTCTGGGATAGTGATTGGGAGTCATCAGTGTATGGAATTTAAAGCTAATGGAGTAAATAGAGTAAGAGAAGAGAAACAGCCTGAAGACCATGTCTTGCAGCTTTTGAAGACCATGTCTTGCAGCTTTCAATGTTCAGGATCTGCAGGAATAGGAGGTTAAGAGGGAGCAAACATTCCAGGCAGTTGCAGGTTCTAGTGGTCTCTGCAGTCAGGTTAAGTTCTGAAGAAAGTGTGAAGGTTGGATTTTGTCTTTGGAATGTTCCCTCCCTTTTCAGTGTTTTCTTTTTTTTAACCTTCTCTGTGATCCCTTTCACCTGAGACTATTGCAGTCCCCTTCACCTGAGACCATTGGTTTTTCTTATTCCAGATATCAACTGTTCTAATTCTCAAAGTATGGTGTCCTGACTGGCAGCCTCAGCACTACTGGGGACCTATTTATTTATTTATTTATATTTTATTTTTTTTTTTAGTTTTTGGCGGACACATCTTTGTTTGTATGTGGTGCTGAGGATCGAACCCGGGTCCCGCCTGTGCTAGGCAAGCGCTCTACCACTGAGCCACAATCCCAGCCCCTTGGGGGGCCTTTTTAAAAATGCCAGTTGTTGGGCTCCACCCTAAACCTGCCAATGAGATGCTCTGAGGGGTGGAGGCAACGAGTTGTCTTTTTTTTTTTCAGTTGTCAATGGACCTTTTTATTTTTTTATTTTTACGTGGTGCTGAGAATTGAACCCAGTGACTCACATATGCCAGGCAAGTGTTCTACCACCGAGCCACAACCCCAACCCCAGCGAGTTGTCTTTTAACAAACTTATGATGCATGCTGAAGTTTGGGAATCACAGCTTTAAGAGAAGCAGACAAACTGAATCAAGAAAAAAATAATAGATGAACACATACTATTATTTCTTTCTGGACCAACTTTCTGAAGCCAATGAAATGAATATATTTTTAAGTCTCAGCCAGTAGACCACTATTGAAACATCTTCCTGGTGGCCAGGGAAGCCTCTCAAGGCCTACAAATAACAATAGGAAGATATATATCCTGTTTTTTATATGGGTTCTACTGATAACTCTTCTAAATAGTATTATAAAAGCTCTCTGATCCCAACTACAGACACAATGAAAATTTTGGCATTTTAGTGGGCAATCCAAAATCTCTAGCAACCATACAGAACTTATTTTGTTTAATCACAACTTATCTACCACGCAGTTTTAAATAATGCCTGAGGCTAATAATAATAATAATAATAATAATAATAATAATAGAACATTTGTTGAATTGTGAATTTTATTCATGAAATATATCTCAAATTTATTTTAGCCTTTTAAATAATAGAGTTTAATGTATATTTAGTCAGGCATTACAGTAGTAAGGGCTTAAGAAGATTAGAAATAAATGAATCCAATTAAAGAACATGTCTATGAGATTTGATATGTCATAGGTATGAATGAACTGTTTGCACAGCAACTGTAAAGAAACCATTAATGAATAACTATCTAGAAGAGGTTTAATCAAGAATAAATGTAATAGGACATATTTAAAAATATTTAAACTAAACAAATGAAGATTTATGCATTCGAAAACATTGCATTATGCCATTATTTTTGCTGTGTCTTTTCCTGTGGAGTTCAAAGTCTGAGATTCTACTCTGCTGTGATTCACAGAAATTCCAGTGCTGTGGTATTATGCAGAGCAAGGCAGAGCTTCTAATCATGTCCTGGGATTTCCCTACCTGAGGCCTTGTGGGGGAATTCAGGGACACTGTGCCCTTGAGTATGGGGTCCAAATTTCTCAGCTTAAGATGATTTCATGTTGATTACAGTTTTGTTTTTTTTTTCTGTTCCTGAGTTTGTGTGGAGTTCCTGGCAGAGTGGAAGATATTTTTAGAGTTTAGAAATTAGCTTTGCTCAGGATCAGAATAACTAGGTGAGAAAGCTGTTCCTGTGAGGTTGAGTCTCAAACAAATATAATGTGTTAGGTGATGAGATCCCCATTGCTTTTCTTTCCTAGGGACTAGAAGAGTTCTAAATGGAACTTGAAAACATCAGGTTAATAAGTGAGAGTGAAGTGCATGTGGGGTGTGGGGAATGCATACAGAGGGTGGGGTAGGTTGGAAGGAGTGGAAGAAAATAGAGAAGAGGGGGCAGAATAAGGTGTGCATTTTGTTTATTTTTTGTTTGAGAATTTTTAAAAAGACAAACCTGATTGACATTAGTATTACTTTTTCTTTTGATTGATATTATTAAGACATTTTGTGCTTACTTTATTTTGATCTGACTATTAAAAATCCAAATCCTCCTTACCTCTCCCAAATATAAGAAATAGAAAAACTGTAAGAGCAACTTAGATCTGAAAGATTTGCAATATGTTGAAGACTTTAGTAGCTAAAGAGTGGTTTTCTGATCATAAAAATTAAGTTCCTTAAAGCAAAAGCTATGCCCACCCCCCCAAATTGGGACTTCATTTGAACAATGATAAATATGCCGTTTTAATTCACACAAATCTAAGTTGTTTTAGGAAACCACATAAAAGAGTCTTTTCCCCCTCAGTTGTAGTAATAATTTAAGTTCTATTCTCCAAAGAAGGAGACATAAAAATCATATAGTTCATATGAAAGTCTTCAGAGACAGATAATTTTGTAAAGTTTTAAAGATGAAAAATAAATCAGAAAGTAGGGGAAACATACAGGCACTGAGAGAGCATTTGAACATTTGGATATTTAAGTTGTAATTATTATGCCTCAGAAGGTAGCCTGTGGGAAAGAAGATTTTGTAGTGTTTTCTCTTTTGTATTTAGTATGTGCAAAGATAAAACCCTAGAAATAAAAAAAAAGTTTTGGGGAACCATTTCAATATGAAGTGGGGATGCCTGAAATTTGCCTCAATTAGTGTTTTTCTAAAGAAATATTCTTTCTGATTATACATACATGCCTATTATAAAAAAATTAAGATAATAGAGACACATACAAAGATGAAACATATCTATTTGACAGATATCTGCACATAACATTTTAGTTCATTGCCTGTCACTGTCTATATGTAATACATGCTAATTTAAAGAGAAAAAAATGTCACTTCATTATGTTTTTTTTTTGTATCACTGTAATTGAAATATTTAATGACTGTATAACATTTTCTCACATGGATACATTGTAATTTAGTAATTCCGTTATTTTTAGTTCTTATTTCATTATTTCCAATTAAAAATAGAAATTATCTGATAAGCACTGTCATATATATTTTTGATGCTTATCTTTGATTATTTTCTAGACATGTCTTAATCTTTCTAGAATTGAAATTGATATTCCTAGATTTAAAGTATGCATGTTTTAAGCTGCTTGATAAACACTACTTTCTTACCAGTAGCATATACAAATGCTCATTTATTTCTACTTATTTCATTGGGATTTATTGTCACTCAGAAAACTTTGCCAATTTGAAAAGGAAAATTTCCTCTGTTAGCTGCTTTAATTCCTATAGGTTATCATACATGAGGCTAAAGCTTTTAAAAACATTTCTCAGCAATTTGTTCATTGTTCACATTCTTTTTAAATTTTTGTATGTGGAGATATTATATTCATTATTGATTTCTAGGAGTTATTTCTCTGGGGGTTAAAGCACTGTTTCTAGTGGCATCGCAGTGCATGCCTGTAATCCCAGCCGCTTGGGGGCTGAGGTGGGAGGATCTCAAGTTCAAAGCTAGCCTCAGCAACTTAGCAAGGCCCTAAGCAATTTATCAAGACTCTGTCCCAAAATTAAAAAAAAAAAATTACAAGGGCTGGGGAAGTGGTTCAGTGGTAGAGTGCTCCTGGGTTAAATCCCCAGTACCAAACAAACAAGCAAACAAACAAACAACACTATTCCTTCTAATTCCTTCAGTATAATTGCAATAGTTCCAAATGGTTCAGGATGAAATTAATTTAGTATTTTATTATGCCCAAGTATCACATATGCAGTGCCTGAATTGCAATTTGCCAAAATAAGTGCATTTAATCAATGTGCATAACACTAAAATAGTAAGATAGGATTGGCTTCTTTGATTTAGGTTCCTACAGAATTTCAGGATGATTATGAATTATAATCTGAGAATTTGAAAAAAACTCACATGAACTTGCTTACCTAGTAGACATCTCTCATTTGTATGGAAAGGTTTGACAGTTTTTTGAGTTTTGGATTTGAGACGAGTGTAAGTTTATTGAAATTAGAATCATTTTGTTAATCACTTGCAAAGTGAGCATCTGTTCCATATGCGATATTGTGTTGGACAGTAAATAAAGGATGTTATACAAGAAGGAATTCAAGAGGTGGTTGTCAAGGTACAACTTTGGCCACACTGTAAGATGGAATGTTGAACCAAATGAGCAGTAGAGTGGTGGAGGAACTCAGAAGAAGGAGCAGGGAGAAATCACTGGAAGGGTAGGGACACAAATTCAGGGGCAGTGTGGTGGCAGATCTGGATATAGCTGCATCCCAGCTTGTTTCATGAACTAGTAGGAAGGAATAACTTGATTCCCCTTATGAGCACAGAGAGCTTGGCCATGTCTTGTCAACATATTACTGATTTGCCCTTTAATTTTTGGTTGTTATTGTTTGTCTATTAATTACAGTCATGTCTTTCCTTCTCAAAATCACAGCGTGGTACTAAACCTTGTGTCTAAGGCATTCCTTACCTTTTGGTGCCATCCACTGCAGAGTGTGTTGGAGGAAACTTCAAAATGGAGAAAGGCATAGGCACTATTTATGTAAAACCAAAGATTTTGGGGGACCAACCTCAAATCCACTTATTGAGTATGAGACTATTACATTTCCAAGGGTGCCTTAGACTAATTTCCCAGCAGATTGTCTTAGTCTGTGAGCTTCTCACAGTATGCATCCCTCCTTATCATCTCTCTCTGCTGAGCTCCATAGGAACCTAAAAATGAAACATAAAGTAGGTCTCTCTGCTGGTGAGGTTTGTCCAGTGGCTAGGCAGTAGCTCTGCCAGAATATAAAGAAGGTCATGCACTTCATGTAACGGTGACTCTAGAATCCGATTAAAAAGTTTAGTGTAAGGCACAGTCATCCCCACTTAATCCGATCACGGTTTAATGCAATCCTCTGCTTATTTCAATCAGTGTCTTTGGAGCCAAATCAGTTGTATGGCTTAGTTTCCATGTTTTGCTTGGGTAATTTGATCACCTTCAGCTTCTTTTAAAAAAATAGCTCAATTGAAAAATCTGGCAACATTTTTTAAAGAATTGCCACATAATGTAATATCAACAAAGAAACTCCAGAATGACGTGCAGATCGAAAATTGACATGACAGGCAAAAATTTAGTTGTCTTGAATGAAAGGGGAATGGAGTGTGTTGTTGAATAGGAAAATTTTTGCAAAGAAACTTAAAGTAATACAAACTGATAAAAATACTGTTGGTTGTTTCTCCGTACATGCATTCCAACTCACTTGATGATTATAAATTAGATAGTGTGAATGTTGGCATCACAGAAGCCCATCTCCCAGTTGAAATGATAGAAATGATACTGATGAATTTTTTCTGAAGCTGATAGTACCTTCTGGTGATGGAAACATTCTTTATTAGTTTTGTAAGGGTATCACACTGAGCTTTTCCTATGACAAGTTGGCATTGACCCTATGAGTGGTGTGGCATATTGTTTAAAGGAAGGCTGAGGAAGGCCGGTGATGCAAAAATGGCCCCATTTTTTTCTATTGAAATTTGAGTTATTCCAAATATGTACATGACTATTATAAAGTTTAAAGTAGACTCAGATGGTTAATTCTGCAAATTGAATGATTTCTGACTGTCCACAATGGAATAAGAGGATTACTTTGGTCTGTGCAAATATGGGCGAGATTGACATGCTGCAAGGGCTAGTGTTTGCAAATTACCCATTTCACATTGCTTTCAAAGCTGAGGTACCTGAGGGTGTCTGTAGCTCTTGCACAAACCATTAAAAGGAGAGAAAACCAAGTGTAAATGGTTTCAACAGCCTTTCGAAGAATATGCCCAATGGCATAAGCCATGTTCCCCTTTCAATAGGCCAGTTGTGTCAGGAGAAAAGCACGAGCTGCCCTTGCAGAGTTACTGAAGGAGTTCCAAAATGGGTTCGTGTGGCTATTTTCGAAAAAGCTTCAGAGTTAGAACAGTGCTGTGCTTACTTAAATCAACTAAGTCAAGATCCTCACTGTATGCATTTTAGAGTCCCAGTTCTGTGCAGCAGAGTATTTTATTTTGTCCCACTTCGTGGGGGAAACATTAAATAAATGGTGTCACTAAACATACATCTAACTCAGAGGACACATGTGATACCAGAATGTGCTTCACCAAAAGCAAGGGAGAGAAGCAGGGCCAGACTCCTCTTTGTGTCTGAGTTTGGAGGAGGGAAGTGGAGCTTGTAATGTGATTCCCATCAGAATCTAGCCCTTTAAGCTATACAAATGAAATGCTCAATTTAATAGAATTCTAAAAGTAAAACAAATGCTTTGTTCTTAGCGAATCTGCCATTCAGAGCTGCTCTTGGCAGCACATCAACCATACTTGAAATGTCTTTAAGTGGGTATTTTTTATTGTGCTTTTCATCCTAACACATCTTTTGAGTCATCGGAGTTCTGAACAGAGAAACAGGAAGACCGAATTCCTCTCAGAGTGCATGGGCTGCTCTAAGGTCCACATTTGCAGACTTAGCAATAAAGAACTTATCTTAATAAGAACTTTGACCAGAATGCAATGGAGTTTAGAGGCTAACAATTATCAGAGCAAATTAAAATGAGTTTGGGATTAAAAAAAAAAAAAGAGAGAGAAACAGCATAAAAAGGTGTTTATAATGAAATGTATTTTACTTGCTACTAAAATGAAACTATTTTCCAGGGGAAATCAGGAATTGTGCTAAAAAGTGACACAAAAGTTTGGAAGTTAAGAAATAGTGCTCTTTATTGAGCATTTACTATGTTCTAGGTATTGTGCTGTTTTTTTTTTTTATAAAATTTGTCACATAAACCTCACTATATCCCTAAAAGTTAAAAAAAAAAAAGCAGCAATTTGAAGCCTGTGTAGGTTGTTAAACAATAAAAGGCAGAAATTGGTTTAAACCTTGATCTATCTGACTCATATGCTAAGTATTGGTGAAATTTTAATATTTTTGATATATACATTAATGTTTTCAAATTACTTTATCAAGAGCATTTGTATAACCCTTTTTATATTTGACAGAGTTTTCAAATGTATATGTAGAATTTTAAATTGTTCATTGGGTTAAAAACATTTTTTTAGGCTGATATAATATGTAGTATCTCTGTTATTGGAAGCTATGCAAAAATTTTTAGAAAGACTTTGGAGTTTTTTTTTTCCATTAGCACATACTAATTGCACACATTTATGGGTACAGTGTGATATTTCAACACATGTATACAATGTGCAATAATCAAATCATAGTAATCACAATTTCCATCTCCTTATCATTCCCTTGTGTTTAGAGCCTTTGAGTTCCTCTTTTCCAGCGCTTCATAATAGGCTGTTGTAAACTGTAGTCACCCTACTGTGCTGTAGAACCCTTGAACTTGTTTCTCCTACTGCATGTATTTTGGTACCTGTCATCCAACCTCCTTCTATCCTCCTCAACACTCTGTTGATAGTTTCCTTTGATGTGCAGAAGCTTCTTAGCTTTATGTAATCCTGTTCATCTACTTTTGCTTTTGCTCCCTGTGCTTTTGGGGTTATCCAGAAAAACCATTGCCTAGGCTGATGTGTCTTGATGTGCTTCTCCTGTTCTCTTAAAATCATTTCATAGTTTTAGGCCTTCCAATCACTTTGAGTTGATTTTTGTATATGGTGAGAGGTAGGGGCTGAGTTTAGTTTTCAGCATATGAGTATCCAGTTTTCCCTGCCTCATTCACTGAAGAGACAGTCCTTTCTCCAATGCATGTGCTCAGCACTTTGTTGTTTGTCATCTTTGAAGCACTGAGGATTGAGCCCAAGACCTCAAGCATGCTAGGCAACACTTTACCACTGGGGCACATCCCAGCCCTTTTAATTTCATTTTGAAACAGGGTCTTGTTGAATTGCCCAGGCTCTCCTTGAACTTGTGATTCTCTTGCCTCAGTCTCTGGAATAGCACAGGTGTGGCGCACTGTGCCCAACATTTTTTTTTTTTTTTTTTTTAGCATTTTTGTTGGGGAAAAAAAAAACTATAGTTAGTTGTAGATTTGTGGATTTACTTCTAGGCTCTTTATTCTGTTCCACTGGTCTCTGGGTCGGTTTTTATGACAATACCATGCTGTCTTAATTTCTATGGCCTTGTAGTATGTTTTGACATCAGGTATTTTGATGCTTCCAGCTTTGCTTGTTTTGATCAAGATTGATTTGGTTGTTTGGGTTTTTTTTGTGGATGTATATGAATTTTAGGATTGTGTTTTCTATTTTTGTGAAGAATGCCATTGGTATTTTGATAGAGATTGCTTTGAATCTATAAATCATTTTGGGTAGTACAAACATTTAAACAATATTAATTCTTTTAATCCATGAGTATGGGAGGTCTTTTCAATTTTTTGCATCTTCTTCAATTTTTTTCATCATTGTTTTGTAATATTTATTGTAGAGACCATTCACTTCCTTGGTTAAATTCATTCCTATGTATTTTAATTTTTTGTAGCTATTGTGAATGGGATTGCTTTTTTATTTCTTCCTCAACAAGTTCATCATTTGTGTATAAAAGTGCTACTAATTTTTGCATGTTGATTTTGTATCCTGCAACTTTACTGAATTCACTTATTGGTTCTATTTTGTATGCTACATTTTCCTGAATTCACTTATCCCTTCTCTCAGTCTTTTGGTGGAGTCTTCAGGTCTTTTACATGCACAATCATGTGGTCTGGAAGCAGGGATAATTTGACTTTCTCCTAAATGAGTCTGCAGATAAGGATGCCAAATGAATTAGGTACCAAGCTATTGCAATTTGCTGATATATGTCACTGCACTTTAGTTTGTGGCAATGACATTATTGGAATCATTTGGTTGGTTTCTGTTCTTATTCCTTAAGGGATAACTTGCCTGAATTAATTTTTATCACTTTAAAATTGATAAGTAAATCTTGCTTATATTTATGGTGTATGGCATGATGCTTTGAAATATGTATCGTGCAATGGCTGAATCAAGCTACTTAGCATATGCATTACCTCATACCCTTATAATTTTTTTTGGATGGTAAGAACACTTAAAATTACTCTCTTAGTAATTTTAGAGAACAGAATTATACTTTTACTTTTGTCTAATACTGCTATTGAAGAACTGAAAGGGAAAAAGAAGATAAATGACTATTTGCTGATTCATGAAATGTGCCAGTCATTTTTGTACATATCATTTCAGTAATTTATTGTTTTATATACTCATCTTAATCCACAGTATTAGAAATATATATATAAAAGTTTTGAAAAGGTAAACTAATTGTAGAATTAGAGGAAAGAAAAAGTAAGATTAGAAAAACAAAGAAATTTGTTGCACAGAATGCCTGCCATGAGGACTCTCTAGAGGTGACTACAAAGTAGACTTGGGGCTTTGGGCCTTTGACTTCTAGTGCAAAGGGGGAAACATGATGAATTAGATAATTCACAGTGTTTGTGAGATACAAAGAAATCAACTACCCAGAAGCAGACCAGCTAGTTCTGGAACCTGAAAGAAAATTCTCCCAGGAGAATTTTAGTAAAGAGGACTCTTTGAAACATTTTATCTTAGGGGCCAGTGTGAAGGGTTGATATAATTTTTTTAAATTATTTATTTATTTTAATTAGGTATATATGACAGCAGAATGCATTTTGATTCATTGTTCCCCTCTCACTCCTCTGCCCTATCTAGGGTTCGTCTTTTCCTTGCTCCCTCTCCCTACCCGACTATGAATCAGCCTCCTTATATCAGAGAAAACATTTGGAATTTGGTTTTTGGGGATTGGCTAACTTCACTTAGCATTATCTTCTCCAACTCCATCCATTTACCTCCAAATGTCATGATTTCTTTCTCTTTTAATGCTGTGTAATATTCCATTGTGTATATATACCACAGTTTCTTTATCCATTCATCTATTGAAGGGCATCTAGGTTGCTTCCACAGTTTAGCTATTGTGAATTGAGCTGCTATGAACATTTGATGTGGCTGCTTTACTATACTATGCTGATTTTAAGTCCTTTGGGTATAGACCGAGAAGTGGGATAGCTGGGTCAAATGGTGGTTCCATTCCAAGTTTTCCAGGGAATTTCCATACTGCTTTCCAGAGTGTTTTCACCAATTTGCAGTTCCACCAACAATGTATGAGTGTGCCTTTTCCCGCACATCCTCTCCAACATTTACTGTTGTCTGTATTCTTGATAGCTGCCATTTGACTGGCATGAGTTGAAATCTTATAGTAGTTTTGATTTGCATTTCTCTAATTACTAGAAATGTTGAACATTTTTTCGTATATTTGTTGATTGAGTGTATATCTTCTTCCGAGAAGTGTCTATTCAGCTCCTTAGCCCATTTATTAAATGTTTGTTTTTTTTGATGTTAATTTTTTTTGAGTTCTTTATGTATCCTGGAGATTAATGCTCTATCGGACATGTGTGTGGCAAGGATATACTCTTTAGAAAACTTGAGGTTTCAGATGAGATCCACTGTGGACAGGGACAAGGCTGCCATCTTTGGCCCCTATATACCAAACACTATCTTTGTAATGAACCTCTTAACAAAATTTCATCCCTTCAAATCACAGTTGCAGATATGCATGGTTATTTGTTTACTCTTTCTTCTACCAAAAAAAGTTATTATCTATGTGAATGGCAGGGATTATAGATATCTTATTTATTTTCACATCTCCACATAGCACAAAGTCTGGAATATATTAGAA
This sequence comes from Marmota marmota marmota, assembly GCF_001458135.2. Taxonomy (NCBI): domain Eukaryota; kingdom Metazoa; phylum Chordata; class Mammalia; order Rodentia; family Sciuridae; genus Marmota; species Marmota marmota. Next base: position 20,586,197 of record NW_025999842.1, on the reverse strand, counting down.
GCTCAATAAATATTTATTGAATGAAGGAAGAAATGGAAAGAACTGATGGTAAAATGTACCCTGAGGAAATTGAATTAGCCTGTTGAAAGGAATCTTTAACTACTTATAAGCCTGGTTACACTAGTTAGCCAGCCATAAGAATGTTTGTGATGTTTAACAAAATGATAGATCTTGGAACAGCTGATGGAAGACAATCTTGCCAACAACCAGGTAGCAGCGTCAGTTGGCTGGTTATCTGCTGAGTCCACCCTACTTAGGAAATCTTCAGAGCATTCTTTTATGATTCATACCTCACCAAGAAGGCACAAAAGATCAGAGAATTGAATTATGGCTTTATTTTCTACTTAACTAATAAAAATAATGAAAAAAAAATTTAATTAAAACTTTTTCATGAGCATATATAATTTGGCTGTGGTATCTGTGGCAGTCTCATTCACACACATTTGTTAAATATTAGGCCTTCTAGAATTCTCCAGGTGTTTGTGGAAAACAAACAAAAGCTAACTTTTGCTTGCTTCTTTTTCACATATGCATCTTTGTCATTCCTGATTAGAGTATTCATGAATCCTTTTCCTGTGGTGACTGATTAAGGGCTTTGTCCTCCCACTCTGCAGAGACACTGAGTACAAAGGGCTGCAACTCTCCCTAGATCAGATCTCAGCCTCCAAGCCAGCCTTCTCCTATGCCAGCAGCTCCACCCCCACCATGAATGACAACAGAAAGGGGGCCAAGTCAAGGCTTTCCAGCTCAAAGTCAAAATCCAGGACTTCCCCATATCCTCAGGTAAGTGCATTGCTGTTTTCCAACTTTATTTTCTTGTAATCTGGTTTGATCTTGAAGTTGATGTATTAAAACTGTTTGGAATTAATCATCTGGTTTTGATAAATTTAAAATGTCTATAAATCTAGAACGTTTTCTAAAACTATCTTATACTTCCTCTTCTTCCTTTAAAATAATGATGCTAATAAAAATTTGAAATGATTTTATGGTTTGCTGCATTTATATGGAGGTCATGAGAGTCTAGTGATCAGAACCATAAGTTCACTGTTATTTCAAGAGTATGGATTCTAAAATTTCTCTCACAATGCTTAATCAGAAAGATGTAGCCAGCCTAACAAAATATGGAAAATCAGAATTGATATATGAAAATTGACACTTAGGACAGGAACTGAAAAAGAAGAAAATTAAGAGGTGGAGGCAAAGGATGAAGGATGCATTTTACCTTGAACAGATTGGTTGTTAGGACAAATGAAACAGAAAGGACTTTCCAGATGCCACTAATGGCAGGAAAAGCAATTCCCTTCTCATCTTTGTAAGGTGGTGAGATGATGAGATCTAAAGGAGTTCTTCTAGAAACACTGCAAGGTACAAATAAGAGTACTGGTTCTTGGAAGGAAAAATATTTTTCTGATCAGTTGCTGAGATATAGAAATTAGCTTGTGCCAAGGTTTATGTACAGCTTTCCTGGTCTGAAGGGAGTAGGACAGGACTGGGGATTCCCTCGCTCCCAATGTCCCGTGGCCACCCATCTCCATCCTTTTTTAAGAGTGCCAAGTGCAACCTCTGGAAGTTTCCTGTTTTTTCTGGGCTATTATAGAACCAAAGTGGTTTCCGAGTCCTTTTGATATTAAGGTGGTTTTCATCATTTATGCTTTTAATTTTTAAAGCAAAAATGGCAATCTAGTAGATAATAAACGATGGTTTCCTTGTTTGTCAGAACCATGTCAGAACCAGATAGTATACATCTACAGGTGTATACTATTTGAGGAAATGTCATCATTGACCCAATGGTCACTAAAAAAACTACTGTTTGGTAGATTATTTTAGTGGCTGGGTAGTAGATAATCTCTGCCTTTGAAGAGACTTATATCACATCGCTTGAAATTTTCCACAGAAGACTAGATTTCTTTATTCAGACAAAAGAGAGGAGAGTAGATTAGTAACTAGAGTTTTTTAGTTACAACTTCTGTTAGAAGTTGGGCACTTTGAAGTATAAAGTGTGGTTGTAGGGGCAGCTGCTTCTTTCCATAGACCACCTAATAAGAAGCTCTTCTTATACTATTGTGCACTTTAGGAAGAGAGCTGTACTGTCCCTTTTAACTTTACCTTTGGGTGGTCCCGTCCTTAAATATTTAGGATGGTTGGATGTATAGATGAGAAAAGTACTTAAATTAGGAAATATGAAGAAGGAGTTTGCCTATAGTAATCAAGCCACAAAAACAAAGTCTTCCCATTGAAACTCAAAAACTTCTTTGTGAGATCTGTTTTCTTTTATGCAAAGCTCTTAAACTCTACGATTTTACTCTTAACTACTCATTTTAAATATGTGCTTTAATTGCCTCTAGACTACTCTTTGCATGTGTGTGGATGGGAAGGGGTTAATTTGAAAGTTCCAACATAGATGAGTGAAAGTGGAGATCCTTCTTTATCCCTTATTGCTCTCTCCAAAATTGTTCTTTCTTCTTCAGTGTTCTATGATGTATAAAAATCTCATATATGTACCTACATGTATATACATAGGATTTACCTTAATGTTCGTTATGGTTTGGATCTGGAATGTACCCTGAGGATACATGAGTTGATGGTGTGGTCCCCAGTGAGCAATGTTTTGAGGTAGGGTTTTGGGAAGTAATTGGATCATGAGAACTTTGACCTCATCTGCGGATTAATCTATTGATGATCTCATTATTTAAATGGAATATTGGAGGTGGTAGAAGCTAGAAGGAGGAATCTAGTTGAAAGGAATGGGTCTTTGGGGCTGTGCCCTTAGGAACTACCTCTTGTATTTGGTCCCAGTGGCCATGAACTTTTCTTTGCCATGTTCTTTTGCTATGAAGTTCTGCTTCACCTTAGGCCCAAAGCAATGTATCTAGTGGACCACAAACTGAGATCTCTGAAACTGTGAGCCAAAAGAAAATTTGCTTCCTTTAAGTTGTTCATGTCAAATATTTTGGTCACAGTGACAAAAAGCTGACTAATACATTTGTGTATTAATTTTCATTAATATTTATATAAATGTGTTCTTAAGAATTTTGGCTATATTATTTGTTATTCTAAATTCTGCCTACTTTTCCAAAGTAGATTTTTCTTTTCTGACATTTCCGTTCTAAATAGCCTAGTCATAAATTGAGTTAACATTTATGTGCCTAATAAAAGTTGTTTTCTAATTGTGTTTATCTTGGATAATCATGGTGCTATATCAATCATTGACTGAGTTCCTACTCTGTGGGCTGCTAACACACACAGATCACAAACAGAATGTACATTTTTTGCTTTTGATAGAGACAGACAAGCGAACAGGCATATGAATGGATTGCCACAGTGTGAGAGTGTCCTGGGGTGCACTGGAAAAGTATGATATCCACAGCAAATTCAATACTGTTTCTGTAGAAAGAAAAGAACTGGAATTCATCCATAGATGTTACAGTGGTCATTGTGAGAGCTGAGTGGTATGATTCGAGTAAAAGGTGCAAGAATATAAAGAAGTGGTATAAGAAATGTATTTAAGTTTTGCAATACTGTCAAAGTGGTAAATGTAGTAGAAGTACTACAGAGCACTTGTGAATGGTGTCAATAACATGGACTCTGGTCTGACAAAGGAAGGTATGTGTGTGACCTGGCTTTGAGAGTAGGATTCAGACACATGGGAATATGGGAAAAGAGAGGGGACCTCAGGAAGACTAAGATAATGAGGAAATTCAGGAACACATTGTTAGTGTGATTGGGCTTGTGGGTGGAGTGGGGACTGGGAAGAATATGTTTGGAAATACTGAGTTGTGCCAGGCCATAAAGTGCTAGGCCAATGAGTTTAGAGTTTGTCTTCTGGAGAACTACTAAAGGTTTTTGAACATATGTGAGAATATTAGTATGGTTAAACCAAGGAAAACTATCTAGGATACTAATTTTAATAGTTCTGCTGTGAACTTACAAAAATGTAAACTAAAGTTCGCTACTGGAGTAAAAGGTATGGTAGAGGAAGAATGGATAAAATTCTTTTTCTCTTTGGATTCTGGTATCTCTTCTTGTTATAGATGTATTTTGGTCATTGTAGGTCTACTACCTCTACAATTATACTTCTAAAGCTTATTTTCAGTAATTATAGATAAGCATGCACAATACCTTCCTTCTAAGTGACTAAATGATGAGTATTTTAATTGCATTTAATTTTAAATATTTCTATCTATTTTCCAAAGTAGTCTTTTTTTGATATTACATACTTACACATTTTAACATGCAAATTATCATCAGATTTTTCAAAAAGAAATTTTCCAAGCAAAATGGAGTTCATAGGTTGTATTCTATATGTGTAATAAGAATTGTAATGCATTCTGCTGTCATGTACTTAAAAAAATAAAATCAATTAAAAAATAGAGTTCATAGGGTAACTTTACATCTTATGACTCTTGTTAGTTAAGTAAATGGTAATTTAATGATTCTAATTATATTTTTTATTAGACTCTTTATTCTATTGTATATTAGGCATATCTAGAAATTTCCAACAGATGTCTAATAAATGGCAAACAGCATCACTTCTTTTTGGAATTTAGTCACCCTTATATGAACATTGGAGACACGCACAGATTATAATTCAATACTACCACCTGTTTGTCTAGAGAGTACTAGATGAAACTTCAGATCCCTTTCTGATATGAGATACCTTTGGGAATGATTTTAGACTTCATTATATTAAGACCACTTAATAAAATTACTCAATTACCTTTTAGCCTTTATGTATTACTTTGGACAGGAGAGGTCAAAATATAATTGTTTTGAAGGGTTTTGGAAAAATTCTTATAGGAAATATTACAGTTAGCTGGATGTCATGGCTGCCTGTTATGCCAGCAACTCAGCGGGCTGAGGCAAGAAGTCTCAAGTCTGAAGACAGTCTCAGCAATTTAGGGAGACCCTAATTAAAAAAAAAAGACTGAGGATTATGGATGTATGTAGCTCAGTGATAAAGTGCTCTGGGCTCGATCCCCAGTACAAAAAAATTATAGTTAATTTCCAAAGATTCTGCATGTATGGGCTGGGGATGTGGCTCAAGCTGTAGTGCGCTCGCCTGGCATGCGTGCGGCCCGGGTTCGATCCTCAGCACCACATACAAACAAAGACGTTGTGTCCGCCGAAAACTAAAAAATAAATATTAAAAAATTCTCTCTCTCTCTCTCTTTAAAAAAAAAGATTTTGCATGTAGCTACTGTTGTACAACAGCAATTATACCATTATGACAGTATATAATATCGCCATAATATTTTTCACCTATTTTCATACAGGTAGTCATGGCCACTCTAATATTAGTTGGAAGTTTTCTTGCTTTGGCTTATTCATGTCAATCATGAATAAATTGCCTCCTAATTCCAGGGTTTCCTTTTAAATATGTTGGCATGTTTATGGTTGTATTTAACGCAGACAGTGTATGCCATCCCATTGTACTGAATCATCCTGCCTTCCTCTTGCCTTTTCCATAATCAGTAGTAACCAATACTGTATCATTCCCTAACAACAGAGCATGTGTAAGACTCTGCATGTTCTTGAAATCTGAAAGCATTTAACCACTTGCTACAGATATACTGAAAAACTTGCATGTTTTATTCCACATCTGTTACCTTAAAGAATCCCACAGAACCCTCTTAATTTTTATTGCCAGCAATCTGACTTTCTTTAGGCAAAGATAGAAACTCTCTTTCTGGTCTCAAAAATACGCTGTTGACTATTGCATTCAGAACTTGACTTTTTAAGTTGCAGGGAAAAGAAAGGATCAATAATTCTTAAGCATAGTTGTTTCTTCATACATGGTATTTTTTATCACCACCAGTACAGATATCCTTTCATGTCATATTTTATATAAACATGAAAACATGTAATCCTTGACCATTTATAGTAAAAAATTTATTCATTTTAATTTTGAAAAAAAATCATCTACCCAGGAAATCTTATGGCATATAAGCTTGTTTATATTTTCCAGCCATGTATAAATTTGGGATTTGTCTCTCTTTCTTATAGTAGTATCAGGAAATTATTAGAGCAGACACCTTGGGTCTTTCTAGCTTATCCGAATATATGAACCTCTGAGTATTATATTAGAAATCACTTTGCTAAGTAAAGTGAGACTTCTTTGCTTTCAGGTTTATGATTTGCTTTTTACTAATTCTTATGTTTGGTTAAAATACCTACAATATACAATAAAATGCTAAAGATCAATCCTTAAGGAAACATATCCACAGTGTAGCTGGGGAGGCAAAACCAGCCTTTTAAGGAGAAACTATAGATGTGGTTGGTCACAACTGTTGCCTTCTTATTTTCTTGGTAAGTGGTTGAAGGAGAGGCAGACAGGGGTATTCAGGGGGTGTTGGCTTCTGCTCATCCTTCTCTTAATAAATTCAACAAGGCTGGAGTCATATCAAGTATCTTTTATGACCACAGTGGTATGAAACTAAAAATGAGTAACAGGAGGAAAATTGAAAAATTCACAAATGTGTGGAAGTTAAACAATGTACTCCTGAACAACCGCAATCGTTCAAAGTAAAAATCAAAAGGGGAAAAAAGTCTTCCAGACAAATGAAAATGAAAACATACCAAAACTTATAAGAAACATCAAAAATAGTTCTGAGAGCAAAATTTCTAGATATAAACCCTCTAAGAAAAAAGAATAAGAGATAGTATAAGTGTAGTTCAGTAGCAGAGTGCTTTCCACTGTGTTCCATCCCCAGTGCTCAAAACAACAAAAGCAGAAGCAAAACAAAAAGAATGATCTCAAATAATCTAACTTTACACCAAAAGGATTTTTAAGATGAAGAATCAACTAAGCACCAAGTCAGCAGAAGGAAGGAGATAATAAAGAGTACAACAGAAGCAAATGAACTAGAGAATAGAAAACAGTAGCAAAGATCAACAAAAGTGAGTGGGTGTTTTCTTTTTTTAAAAGATCAACAGAATTGACAAACCCTTAGCTAGACTCTCCAAGAAGAGGAGATGATACAAATAAAATTATAAATGAAAGGGGAGAAGTTACATCTGACACCACAAAATACAAAGGATCATATAAGACCACTGTGAACAATTATGCATTAAAATTGGATAATGTAGAAGAAATGGAATAATTTCTAGAACATGCTATTGACTAAGACTGAATCATTAAGAAACAGAAAAGCTGAATAGCACAATAATGAGTAAGGAGATTGAATCAGCAATCAAAAAACCCTCAACAAAGCTTCATTGGTGAATTCCACCAGACACTTAAGGAATAATTAACATCAGTCTTTTCCAAACTCTGCTAAAACATTTCCAAACTCATTATTTAAGGCCAGCACCCTGATGCTACAGTCAGACAAGAGCACTGAAAGAAAAGGAGATTATACATCAATATCCTTGAAGAACATAGATGCAACAATATTCTAGCACACTAAATTAAACAACACGTTAAAAGGTTCATACACCATGATCAAGTGAGTTATCCCTAGGATGCCAGGATGACTCAACATATACAAATCAACAAGGCAATATGTCACATCAAAAGAATAAAAGATAAAAATCATATGATCATCTCAATGGAGTCAGAAAAAAACTTGATAACATCCTTTCATAATAAAAACTCTCAACAGTGGTTATGGAAGGAATGTACCTTAACATAACAAAGACTATCAATAACAAATCTGTAGCTAATACCATATTTAATGTGTAAATCTGAAAACTTTTCCTTTAAGATAAGAAACAGGACAAGACAGAAATAGAAAACAAACAAGCAAAATCCTCAAATTTGTGTAGCACCACAAAAGACCTCAAATAGCCAAAGAAATCTTGAAAAAGGAGAACAAAGTGGGAGACATCACATGTCTTGATTTTAAACTATATTACAAAGCTGTAGAATCAGAAAATATGGTTTTAGCATAAAAACAGCTGTGGAATAGAATAGAACACCTAGAAATAAACCTATACATGTATTATGGTCAACTAATATTTGACAAGAGCTAATAATACACAATGCAGAAAGGATAGTCTCTTCAATAAATATTGTTTGGGAAACTAGATATCCATATGCAAAGGAATGAAACTGGACCCATACATTACACCACACACAAAAAGTAACTAGAATTGGATTAAAGACTTAAATGTAAGAGCTAAAAATTACAAATTTCCTAGAAGAAAACAGGAAGATTCCTTGACCTTAGTATTTGCCTTTTTTTTTTTTTTGGATATGATGTCAAAAGCACAGGCAACAAAGCACACAAAAAAGTAGGACTCTGTCAACCTATAATGCTTCTACACAGCCAAGGAAACAATACTATGAGAAGGTTGCCTTTGGAATGGGAGAAATATTTGCAAGACATATAGCTGACAAGGGGTTAATGTTAAAAAATAAGGAATTCATACAACTCAATTGAAAAATATTCAATTAAAAATGATCAAATAGACATTTTTTTCAGAGAAGACATGCAAATGGCCAGTAGGTACATGAAAAGGTGGACAACATCGCTAATTATTGGATAAATGCAAGTAAACATTCATATCTGTTAAGATGATTATTGTAATAAAGATAAGGTATAACCAGTGTTGGCGAAGATATGGAGAAAAGGGAATCCTTAGGTACTGTTGGTGGAATTTATGGTGCAGCCATTATGGAAATAGTATGGAAGCTCTTCAAAAAAATTAAAAATGGAAATACAGTAACCCCACTTCTTGGTATATATGAAGGAAATGAAATCAGTATTTTGAAGAGATGTATGTGCTCCCATATTCACTGTAGCATTATTTACAATAATGAAATACATGGAAACAACCTAAATATCAGTGAATGATATTTAGTGGATGATATCAGTGGATGAATCAATAAAGAAAATATGGTCTATAATGGAATATAATTTAGCTATAAAAAGGAATCTGGCTCTTTGTGACAAAATGGATGAATGAACTTGGAATTCATTATGTTAAGGGAAGTATGCCAGACAATGACAAATGCAATATGATTCCACTTACATGTGAAATCTAAAACATAGTAGAATGGTGATTGCCACTGGCTGGAGGCTGGGGGAAATGGGAGATATTGGTCAAAGGGTACAAAATTTTATTTATAACATGGATATGTTCTGGAAATCTAATATAAGCATGATGATTATAGTCAATAACACTGGGCACTTGAAATTTGCTGAAAGTAATCTTAAATTTTCATATCACACATAGGTAACTGTGTGAGGCAATGGCTGTGTTAATTAACTAGATTGTGGTAATAATATTACAATGTACATTTATACCAAATCATCATGTTATGCATCTTAAATATATAACAATTTTGTCAATTATACCTCAATAAACCTGGGGAAAATGTTCTGATGTATATTGTTTAATACATAGTTTATATGGTTTTAGTTTCCCTCATTTTTACTGTGTTTAGCTTAGACAGCTAAGATAGGTAGACCTATCTATTCATGTACAATTACCAGTTTGAAATGGATCAACTTGGTGCAGGGCCTTCCAATTTCAATATGTTTTCACAAAATGACAAATTTGATAGACCTCATCTTTCCACATGTGGAAGGCCAGTAATGTGTCATATCAGTTCTAAGATACTTCAAGAGCAGCTTGGATGGCCCATCCTTTGTCCAGACCCAGAATAAAGCAGTGAAGACCAAACAAAGCTGCAGCAAGGGGTTGGAGCAGGTGGCGCCACCTGTACCAATCTAATTCAAGCCTAGCTAATCTGCCACTTAGATGTGGAAAATCAGAGAGTGAGTCAAAGCATCAGGGAAAGGATCGAAGTGGTTCTGACTCATGCCTGAAGCCCATCATGGAAGAGGATTACCATTAAAATTAGTGCTACTGGTCTTGGAAACCCAGAGTTTACTCAGTGAGCTAGAGCTACTTCTGTGTTATCCATGCAAGTTGGAATATTCTTCATCATTTACAGGGGTAGATGCTATGGCATAAAGGATTTAATTAAATGTTTTTTTCCATGTTTGATATTACCTGTTTAAAATCTTCAGCACAATGAAAATGATTACAAGTCTTTAGGACTTCACCTTTGGATTTACAAAAGGGATAGAATATGGATTTCATGCTTTGGGAACAGCTCTCTCCATATGGAACCCTATAGGAGATTCCTTATAGAATTACATTGGAGGAAACCCGGCCCCTGGTCTGGTGTGCTGATTCCCTTCCAGCTGCACATCACTCTGACAGCTAATGTGATGTCGACTATGGTTACTTTTCTGTGAGAAAAATGAGTGAACTGAATCCCAGGAACATTTTTGTAGCTGTGGGGGGTGGATTAAGAGAAGGCCTATGACATTTCAAACCACATTTGAGGCATATTAAAAAACTCCCCATGTTTCTACTTTGTGAATTATATCAGGGAATTTACAGGTATGAAAGATTTCTTGCCAGAATATATTTTTGAGCTAAAAATAACTAAAATGTGGATTAAAGTTGAAAACAATTTCACAATAAATAATAGATTATACTGTAAAGGGATGAAATAAAAAAAATATGAGTGAGAATTTTGTGACCATGTATTTTAATATTGATTCTGGGAAGCCGACAGTTTGTACTACTCTTTACAAGAAGAAAAAAAAAATGGCTGAAATATTTAAAATTTCTAACATGAATTTTGATTCAGTATTTCCTAATTATTTACAGTACACATGGGTATATTTTAGCTCTCTTTCTCTTGTGAAATCATCCTCGACCATGGAATGTGACCAAGATTGATATGATTTTTTAAAAAACATGTATTCTCTGATTTTTCTTGTTTTTTTTTTTCAGCTTAACTCTTTTGGAATTATATGTAATTAAGCTAAATTTTATAAAAACATCTCAGAAGGCCTTTTTTCAGTGCTTAAATATTTATTTTACTTGTGTAAAAATCAGATTTAGCCTTTCTTAATATATATTACATACAGAATTATTCTTGATTTTTATTAATAAGACAATAGAGATGAACATTTTCTAGGCATTATTAGTTGGAGAAAGGAATTTCTGCTTGATATTATCTTTGCAGCTTCAGTTAATTATGTTTTGCAGGTCCTAAGATTTTTGAAGTTAGAAATGAACTTTGTTATTTGCGTGTTGTTCGGTTACATTATCATAGGCACATGGTTTCAGTCAGCCTCTCAGATTAGCAGAATAACTTGCATTATTGTCACTTTAAAAAGCATTTGATTTTGACATTAGTTTTTCTCTTTACCCTTATGTTTATCCTTGAGAACCCCCCTGGCAATTTCCAATGTGTGTAAGCCAAAGCCATTCCTTATAGTAAACATGACTCCTGTTTGAGGGAAGCATCCCCAGAAGTGGGGGTTATTTTAATGGACATACTGTATTACTTTAATCTAACTCTTTTACCATCTGTTCTTCCCATAACAGTGATTGGGAAAAAAAAGAACATATTTTATGTTTCAGGGTTACATTAGTAAAAAGTAAGATAAAAGTGATTTAAAAGCATGCATATGTTCCTAGTGCAATGCAGTCTGCATCTGTGATGTTTTTTCTCATGGTTCAGACACAAATCAAGAGGAAAGCTGCTCAGGCCTGATAGAGTGAAAGTTTTTCATGGAAAACAGGACTTTACCATAAGAGGGTCTCTTTATATATTTTACAGCTAGAAATGATAAAAACCTCAATGAGCTGCCAGAATAAAAATAGATAATGGTAACATCTATTGTAGGAACATCTGGCATTTTTCCTGAACTGGGTCGTTGCTGCCACATTCAGACAAATGCAGAGCACCTGTCTGGAACATGCCGTTGAAGCAGGAATGAATCTTAGGACCGTTATCAAAAGAAGAATGTCTTTGAGTGTAATAGTGTTAGAAGATTGCTTTAGTGATTAGGGGACATCACCCATGGGTGTGGGGAGATAGCTTACTGAGGGTGGAGGTTGGAAAAAATCCCCGTTGTAAAAATATGGATCCTTGCTGCTTGGAAGTTGGAGTCTGTTGCCTTTGTTGTCTAAGAATATCTAAATAAGGGCTAGTGGAAGAGAAAGGGTTCTGGATTTGCATCTCTCCTTTCAAACTTCATAGTTGTGTGACTCTGAGCAAATGTTCTTTGTTTTTAGCCACACTTAGTTTGACTGTACAGACATTAATAACATTAATAACAGACATTAAAGATGGTAACATTTGATAAAACAGGGTCTGTGGAATCTTAGCACAGTGAGTAATGAACAGCAAGTATTTCTACTGTCGTTGTTATAGATATTAGTTAGCATATACAAATCATAAAGTAAGTTATCTCTTGACTAATCATAGTTTATATCTGCTTCCTGAACAATTTAAGTTATTGAAGGAAGGAGTATGTTTCCTTTCATTGAACTTGTGAATTACATTGTTTTTCTCTCTATTCCAATCCTTGCCATTTTCTAACGTAAGTGTTAAGTTCTGTGCATCATCTATACCCTTTTAACACTTTGAAGGCAGGGATGTAGTTCTAATATCCTCTGGCACACTGCTTTTTAAATAGTAGGTGCTCAATAAGTATTAGAATGAATCATTGTAAGTAGTTTTTATTGGATGCATATTAAGCCCCAACTGATGGTGTAAGAGGTTATCAGTCTTTTCTAGAAGGACCGATTCTTTCATGAGCTAAATCCCCAAGGGGAGCTGGTGGGTGGCATTTGGTTTCATGGTTTCTGAAAACAAGGGAATTCCTCATTTGACTCATTTTTAAACTTGTAAACATGAATGCTTGTTTTGAAAATTGAATTTGTAAATAAAAAAATTGGGGTTAATTTAGGTGCAGAATATTTAAGATGATACCACATTTTCTAAGAAAGAAAAACATTGTTTTAAGTAAAATTGTTATTATTTGTGGTACTTGGGAATGAACTCATGGGTGCTCTACCACTGAGCTACATCCCCAGCCCTTTTTATTTCTTATTTTGAGACAGGTTCTCACTAAATTGCTGAGGTTGGCCAAACTTGCATTCCTCCTGCCCTAGCTTCCTGAATTGCTGGGGTTACAGGCACCTGGCTTCAGTAAAACTTCTTTGATCAACATAAACTTATTAAAATAGGGAATTAAGTTATTTATTATCTCAGGTTTAACTACAGAAGAAAGCATTGTTACCCCTTTAAAAGAAGAAGAGCAATACTCTGAAGCTCATAAAGTATTTTAATGTACTCAAAAACAGTGTAGATACTGAGAATGGCTAGGAGAGCTGTTCACAGGCTTTCATGAGACCTAATCCACCATGATTCTCCCTCCTCTCTACCCTCACAACACATCTTTAGGCTTTTAATTGAAGTGTTAGTGATAAGAAACATTGGCATCAAGGTACATTCTTGTCAAGGTAAATAGTCTTTTTTTTTTTTTGGTAAGAAAAGGCCTTTCTGTTTAGTGGTCTGATTTTGCAATTGGGGATGTTGGCTTTCTTATTCTTTAACTTACATGTTGGTAAGATAGGATAAAAATATGGCCTCTAGATAAGATAGTCTAGGGGAAAAGTTAATTTTTGCAGTATGGTTTTATGGTAACCATTCCTATTTACCTACGTGAAAGTGATTAAGGACCTTTATGTGATAAGTGCATCTGTAACATGTTTGTATTGTTAAGACAGCTGTGATACATATTGTTTGTTTGGTTCTCACTGTAATCTTTTAAAATAGTCTTTTTTTTTTTTTCTCTACCAAGGGGAAACCCAAGCTCAGGGAAAGTGTCTTTTGTACAGGTCACATTGACTGACATCAGATGAGGGTATTCCCATGTCTTGAGTTCAGTGATTGTTTCTACTTGAACCCCTTTGATAACTTTGAATTACATTTTTATGTGTAAAATATTAATATTCAGTAACAAGAACAAAGATATTTGAACAATTAAGTGATAACTTCATTTGAAAAGTTTCTGTTTCTTCAGAAAAGTGTCAGTTTTACGAAGGGCTTTGTCTCAAATCATTCTGTAAGAATAAGACATATTGGGCTGGAGTTATGGCTCAGAGGTAGAGCACTTGCCTAGCATGCGTGAGGCACTGGGTTCGATTCTCAGTACCACATATAAATAAATGAATAAAACAAAGGTCCATCAATAACTAAAAAGAATATTTAAAAAGACATATTTACTCTAAAGTATTTTTAAAGTTTTCAAATATTTATTTTGAAGTGATTGCATATTTACAGAAAATTTGCAAAACTATATCCCCTGTGTAAGTTCACCTGTGCTTAACATTTTGCCATATTTGTTTATCATGTTCTCTTTCTCTTTCTCCATCCTTCTGCCCTTGTTATTATTTATTTGTGAACCATTTGAGAGTAGTTACATACATGATGACTCTTTACTTAAACCTTGATACTTCATTGTGTCTTTCCTTTTTTAAAAAATATTTTATTTTTTAGTTGTAGTTGGACACAGTACCTTTATTTCATTTTTATGTGGTGCTGAGGGTCAAACCCAGGACCTCACATGTGCTAGGCAAGTGCTTTACCGCTGAGCCACAACCCCAACCCTCATGTGCATTTTCTAAGGACAAGGACATTCTCTTACATAAGCACAGCAATTATCAAAATCAGTAAATTTAATCTCAATAAAATATTTTTAACTAATCTTAAGAGTCTAGATGTAAGATTTCCCTAGTAATATCCATTATAGCATTTGTTGTTTCCCTTCCAGAACAAGATCCAGTCCAGGAGTTTGTATTGCATCTAGTTGTCATGTCTCTTTAGTCATTAATCTGAAGCTTTCTTTAATCTTTCCTACTTCTTTCTCATGTTCTTGGCATTTTTTTGAAGAACAGAGGAGCCCAGTTATTTTATAGATTATTTTTGGACTTGAATTTGTGTGCTTCTTCCTCTTGGTTAGATTGTGATTGTACATTATTTGCTGGGATACTTCATAGGTAGGATTGTGTTGTCAGACATCCAGATGGGCATGATGTTCCTCTGTTCTGAGTTGGATGGAGAGGCTAATTTTGATTACCTGCTCAAGGTGTCATCTGGTTTCTCTATGGTATAATTGCTATTCTTTTTCTTTCAATTACAAAGCAATCTGTGGGGGAGCCTTTTTAAGACCACGAAAATAGCCTAGTCTTCATCAAAATTTCCTCCTTAGAATTATCATCTGTGATCATTGTTCCCCCACCCATCTCCTCGAAAAAAAAAATTTTGTTGGAATGAATACAAAACATTTATTTTCAAACTCAACTACTCCCTCTACACTTATCAGTTGACACTCTTCTGTAAGGAAGGTTCCTCTTTCGCCCCTTATTTATTACTATGGACTCCTGGATTCTTATTTTGTTTAGCAGATTAAAATTCACTCATTACTGTTCTTATTTACTTTTGCTTAAGTTTTCCATGTTTGATCAGTGGGAATTCCTTCAAGCTGGCTCCCCTGTCTTTTTGACATACCTCCATCATTTAGTTTTTTTGACCACTTTCCTATTTTTTGGTTCCCCAAGATGTTGCAGGTTCACATTGTACCTTCTCTGCCCTAGTTATTTCTCCAAGTAACCTTGGTTCCTTTTAGTGGAGAATGGCATCTATAACCTAAGAGTTGCATATTAATTGTGCTTATATTACTGGCATGCCATTCTTATAGGCCCTTTCAGCAGACAGAGATGAGAAATATATGTCCCTTCTGTATCCTTTTGTCCCTCTACCCTTTTTGGTAACCAATTTGCTTGTTATCTGGCTTGTCCTTCTTGTGGTTCTTTTGCAAAAGCTAGAAGATACATGTATATTTACTTCTCTTGTTTTTTCTTGTATGAATGCAGCATATTTTATACATACGCACATACACTTAATTTCCTCTCATGTGTATGTATTCCTATTAAAAAAAAAACGGCCTACTAACCCATTCAGTATATATATATATACCATTGCTAAGTTTATTCAACTAATCTCTTGCATTTGGACATTTGAGTGATTTTTAATATTTTGTAATTACAAATGTTGCTATAATGAATATTCTTATGTATAATTATTTTCTAATATTGGAGATATATTTTTAACTTCTTAGAAGTGGGAAAGTTCTTGGCCAAATGGTAAAAACTGGTTTTGTTAGTTATTGTAAAATTCCATTAACAGATGGGAATACCTGTTTTCTCACACCAAACGACTTGTTGTCGAGCTTTTGAATTTTTGCTAATCTGATGGATAAGTGTTGTTTTACTTATTAAGTAATTAAATGTCTTTTCATATGTTTTGGGGGCTAATTTTATATTTCTTGTGAATTTCTTTGAACATTTTTCATGATTTTTTTTCTTTTCAAGATTTTTGAATTGAGAATTGAATTTATTCTTATTCTTTTAGTTTAATTGATTTAGATGTTTAAAACTATATACATCCTCAGTCTGAATATCATGTTTTCACTATCCTTTCCCAAAAAATTCTGTAATTTAATTTATGTAATTCATATTTGTGTTTGCTTTTTTTCCTCCAGAGTTATTTAATAGTTATTTTTAAAATTTTCAGGTGGAAGAGAGTTTTAAATTTTTGTTTTTAATTTTCATTTTTAATTCATTGATATTAGAAAGTGTCACTTCTGATATTTCTATTTCATGAAATTCACTAAGGTTTTCTCTGTGACCTAACATTTAGTGTGTGTGTGTGTATGTGTATACAGTTTTCTTTTTTTTTGTTATCAGTATGTAAAGCTTGACACAGAGCCATAAAATTTAACTTAAAAATTTTAAGTCTTCCATAGTCTTTTTTTATAACTTAAACTCACTTTACTTGGCTTATACTGAGGATGGTGTGTGAGTCTGATGTGATAGTCTCTCTCCATTTCTTCTTCCATCTCCTATGGTTTCTGTTTTATGTAGATGGTATTCCTGTGTTATTTGATGCACTGATAGTTATAACAGACTTTCATAGTGAATTGTGGCTTTTAGCAAAAATATTATACAGCCTTAGAAGGAAATTTTGACACATGCTGCAGCATGGGTGGACCTCGAGGATATTATGCTAAGTGAAATAAGTCAGTCACAAAGACAAGTAGTGTGTGTTTGCACCTACATGAGATACCAAGAATAGTCAAATTTGTAGAGATAGAAAGTAGAATGTGGTTGACAGAGACTGAAGAGAGGGGAATTAGGAGTTACTGTTTAATGGGTATGGAGTTCAGTTTTTTAAAATACGTATGGTGGTAATGGTTGCACAGAATTGTGAGTGTATTTAATGCCATTGAACTGTACACTGAAAAATAGGTAAGATGGTAAATTTTACTCATTTAAAAATATATTTTTAAAATAAAAAATAAAGACCTGGAATTAACAGGGTGGGGAGCTACCATTGATATTCATATCAGATTTTGGTATGAATACAGTTTTCATTTCTTTGGGATAAATGCCCAGGGTTGCGTATGGTAATTGTACATTTAGGTTTTTAAGAGGCTGAACAACTGTACAGAGCGGTCATGCCATTTAAATGTTTCTACCAGCATTGTATGAGTTATCTAGTTTCCCTGCATCTTGGCCAGCATTTGGTATTGTCACTACTTTTTATATATTAGCCAACCTTGTAGGTGTGTTGTGATCTTTTATTGTGGCTTTAATTTGCATCTGCCTAGTCACAAGATTCTTGAACATCTTTTCATGTGATTATTACCATCTGTATATTCTGTCTGGTAAATGCTGCTTCATATATCTTTTACCTTTTAAAAAATTTTTGAGTTTGGGGAGCTATTTATATATTCTATATATTTAGTTCTTTGTTGAATATGTGATTTGTAAGTGTTTTCTTCCTGTCTGTAGCTTATTTTTTCATCCTCTGAACAGGGTCTTTTGCAAAGCAAAAAAATGTTTAATTTCAATCAAGTTCAATTTGTTTATTTTTTTCCTATTATGGATTATGTTTTTGTTGTCAAGTCTCACAACTATTTACCTAGCCTTAAATCTTGAAAATTTCCCTGTTATTTTCTAAAAATATTTATATTATGCTTTATATTTAGGTCTGTGATCCTTTTGAATTATTTTAAAATAACCACTAGTGTTGAAAAGCCTAAATTTTCTTCATTGAATTGTCAAAAATAGGTTGGGAATATTTGTGTGGGTCTCTATTCTGGCTTCTGTATTCTGTTCTGTTGATCTGCTTATGTTTCTCCATGAATATCACATGGTCTTCATTATAGTAGCTACATAGTAAGTTTTGAAGTTGAGTGGACAGATTCTCTTTCTTCATTCTTCTTTTATAAATAGTATTAACAATTCTAATTCCTTTGCCTTCTATATAAATGTTGTGCTTATACCAAAATGTTTTCAAATCTCCTCTTAACCTCTTTCTCATCCTTTTAATTTCTATAATTTTTATTCTCTTAGAAGTTTTCTAGTCTTTCTTCAATTTTTCTTATTTAAAAACTTTCATTTATATCTGTTCTCTTTTTCATGACTTGAAATTTACTCTTCACTTATTTTCTTTGTTTGAGTTTGGTCAGTTTTTGTTGCATGTGCTTTTCTGTTTTTTTTTTTTTTTTGAGGTGGTAGGGTTTTGTATGGTTTGGTTTGTTTTTCAGTGTAAAGAATCAAACCAGAGCAAGTGCCCTGTGGTGGGTTTTTTGGGTCCACTGTTTAGTTTTTAAAATTTCCGATTCCAGATTCCAGTCATGTGTATGTTTGTGTTTATGTGCATGTGTATATCTCCAAATGCTTGTTGAGGGCATTTAATTCAATTTCAAGTGTTGTCTTACAGTTTTGTTTTTCACAGTTAGCTATTTTATGAGGACTTTTATTAGCTGAGGTGGTTTTTTAAAAATATTTTTTAGTTGTAGATGGACATAATACCTTTATTTTATTTATTTATTTTTATGTGGTGGTGAGAATCGAAGCGCATGGCCTCACATGTGCTAGGCAAGCACTCTGCCACTGAGCTACAGCCCCAGGCTTAGCTGAGGTGTTTGCATTTCTATTTTCTTGTTTTCCTCTTACAGGGGGTTTATATTTAGTTTTTAAAATTTTTTATTTGTTCTTCTTAGATAGACATGACAGTATATTTTGACACATTATACATATGTGTAGTATAACTCCCATTCTGTGGTTGTACATGTTGTGGAGTTACACTGCTCATGTATTCATACATGAACAGAGGAGTTCAATTCATTCTACTGTCTCCTACAGGGTTTTATGTGAAGTTTAATTTTTCCCCTATTCTTTAGCATTTCATGGACTGTGGTGCTATTTCAAGAACACTCTTGGGACTGGGATTGTGGCTCCTTGGTACAGCGCTTGCCTAGCACGAGTGAGGCTCTGGACTTGATCCTCAGCACAACATAAAAAGAAATAAATAAAAGCATTGTGTCCATATACAACGAACATTTTTTTTCCTGTCAGTTTGTAACATACATAATTTTTTTTGAATGGATGATGGTGTGGTGGGAGGGGGAAGGTAAAAGGCTAGGATTAACCTGTCCTGTACTTTACATTTTTCATGTCTATTGAATCTTCACCTCTCCCTCTTCCTTCTTTCCTTTCACTGGTGTCCCTGAAGAACAAATTTATTAGACTCACATGGAGATGACATTTTTTAATGGCTACCACTTTGGATTTTGTTTTGAGACCCTTCCCTATGGCCACCAAATACTGACATATTCATATTCTGGCATTTAATGTACTTTTTTTTCTTAGAGTGATTTGTCTAGTTTTGTGTATGTCCTAAGCTCTTTTTTCCTTCTAGAGTCTGTTAAACCTTCCCTCACTCTACATCCAAAGGTTCATAGTAATTAATTTTTGACTTTTAATTTTTTAATTTATAAGAAATTGGAAGTTTGTTATATTTTCTGACTTCTAGTCATGCCGATAGTTTGGGTCCTGTGGCTTAGTCTGTGCTTCTTAATCATCTTAATGATGACCTTAACGATTTTGAAAGAAGCCAGGTGTGGTGGTTCATGCCTGTACTACCAGAGGCTCATGAGGCTGAGGCAGGAGGATGGCAAATTCAAGCCAGCCTCAGCAACTTAGCAAGCACTTGTCTCAAGATAAAAAATAAAAAGGGCTGGGAGTGTTTTTCAGTGGTTAAGCACCCTTGGGTTCAATCCCAAGTGTCCCCCCCCCCACAAAAAATTCTTTTTAAAGGAGAATGTATGAACAAATTCAGATTCAAATGATTGTTATCATCCTTCATACTCAGAATTATGAGTATCCTTCATACTCTTGAAAGTAATACTTTATTGACCAAACATATCATGTAACTCCTAATAAACTGTGTCATAATGGGATACTTGGGGGTAAATTGGAAATATAATAAAATTATCACTTACATCATAGATTTATTGTAACCAAGACTATAAAAATTCTCTGACTTAAGTTATAGTTCTCAATAATGATCTTTAAATAAGTGAAATAGAGGGACAGACATAGAAATCATGATTCAACACTGGAAAAAATAATTATTGTGTCAAATAGAACATTAGAGCTAAAAAAAGTTAGAGAAAGTCTAATTTAACCTAATATAACATTTTATAGACAAGGTTAAGAAGGATGAAGCAATTTTCCCAAGGCTACTCTGGAAGTTATGCTAGGGGCAGACCTGGAAACAAATTCTCATGGCTACCTGTCTCTAATACCTCTTCCCTTAAATGGCCCTAACTCTTGTTCAGTTCTTCATGGGTTAGTATCATCATAATCTTTTTCCTGTTCAAAGAAACTAAATCACTTGCCTAAGAGCTTGAATGTAGTAAATGGCATCAGTAGACTTGAGGCCGACTGGGACTCTTCTTACGTAGCATTCATTCTTTACTCTGCACTCTCTGTGTATATATTGGCTGTCTTCCCCTCTTTTCTCCAACATTTAATGAACACCTGAAATGTTTCAGTCCAAATAATGGGGTTAAAGAGTTTTCAACAAGTTTACACCTAGTACAGTTCATTTTAAAGGGATAAATGTGGATCAGAATTTTGATGGTGTGTCCTGGTGCAAGTTCACAATTTTCCTAAAAAAAGAATTGACTGCTAGGCTTTTCCCCTGTAGCTTCAAAGCAATGTGAGGTCTTACCTAACGGAACCACCCAACTTCTGCCTGCTTGAATATCTCAGGGCAGTGTACTTCCTGTAGTTTCTGGGCTATTGACAAGAGGCTTATCCTTCAAATTCTCCTTTGGGTACTCTTGAAATGTGTACCTCATGTATGCCAAGGTTGCCTTATGTTGAATTTTCTTTGTGAGTGAAGGACAGAATGTTCTTCTTTGCTGCGCCAATAGCACTTTCCCATATACACTCAGGGAAAGCTTTTTCCCCTCTCAAAAGGGCTCAAAAGTCTTGACTAGAGTGCTTCAGAAATAGGCCTGGTTTATACTTTTATAAAAACAAGCAGAGCCTGGACAACTCCTTGCTTGGAATAGCTCTGAAGGTTGAGTTTCTCTGAGGTAAGCAGATGAGTGGAGTAACCAAAGGACATATGTATAGCATTTGGATCCCCACTTAGTGAGGCCAGAGTGCCATCTCTTGCTTCTGTGAAAGTGAAGGTGGCATCTTGCAGAAAGAGGCTGGTTTTCACTGGGAAAAAAGGCTGATAGTATGTGGAAGGTGTGATACAGGGAACTAAAACTCAGGAAGCTTCAATTAAAAATGGTAATGAGGAAATATTTAACCTGGAATTTGTATAGCATTCTGTCCTGAGCATGCTATATTCATTAGTATGCTTTGGAGTATTCCAAGAAGAACCTATGTATCTCATGTTTCTAGCCCTAAGAGCTCTCAGCTGAGTTGCCTGTTCTCATTGAGGTGGGAAGAGTCAGGGGTCTTCCTTCTGCTCAGAATAGGCCTAATAGGAAGTGAAGAGTTTGCCTTATACTTCAAAGACCTCATCATACTGAAACTTGTTCAATTAGCATGTAATGCGGGCAGAACCGTGTAGCCTATGGCTTTTCCCTCTCCCCACGCAATGCCACATACATCCATACCTCTTTCTTCCAGGTTAAGAAAATGTATAATGGACTTATATTTTGGTTCCAGGAACTATAAAGCTTTCAGCCCCATAACTATATGTCTCTTTAATATTGGATCCTGTTTTCCTCTCCTCTTTCTTCAACAGTGCTTTATCTCAAGTGTAAAATTGAGGTTTGGAGTGTAGGCTTTGAGACCAGCTAGACCAGGGGGTGGCTGTGGCATCTTATTAAAATTCTCAGAGATGTAGTTTCCTCATCTACTAAATAGAGCTAATTAATAGCTCTATTAGAGTGGTTAGGGGGATTAAATGGTGTGATGCATATGGAATGATCAGCATATTACCAGGCACAGTAAGCTCTCAATAAATGGCATCTATTATTATCACAGCTGGAGAGCTCTAAGTCGTGCCTAGAATCGTGTTTGGCATTAGAAAACCAAACATTGAAAGGAATTATATTACCAATTTTATTGGTTCACGAAGGCCTTCAAATGGAGCATACTTCCTAGGGAGATCTGGAGGGCATTTTACCTTTTCTTTGAACACCTCCAGATAATTTAGTAGTAGGTGGGCTGTATATTCTCAATAAGGACAATGGAACCCATAGGTTGTTTTCTTATTTTGATGATCCTTAGGTATTGGAGTTTCACTTTAGAAAGAAACATATCCTAGTGAATAAACCCAGTTTATATGGGACAAGACTTTTCAAAAGTTATATTGTAATTAAATTAGGTAAGCATTAACTGCTCTACCATGTACCCAGCAAAGTATTCAGAGTAAATAGTCTAGTATGAAGACTAAGATTCAGCACGTTGGTGCTTTGAACTTTAATTTTGTTTTTTCCTAATTAAGAAATGTAGAAAAGTGAAGAGTAACAATATATGGAGGCTTCTTGGGATTTTTTTTTTTCTTTTTTGGTGGCAATGCCATTTGGATAGTGATGAAGAACTTGGGTTTGAATTTTGATTCTGTTACCTGCTAAACCCGTGGCTTTGGGCAAATCGTTTTCCCTCTTTGGATCTTAGCTCCTCTATATATATACAGTGAGGTGCTGATATTGCCATTAAAGTGTTACCAGAACTACCTGAGATTATTCACATGAAGCACTTCGGGCAGTACCTAGGAAGGACTTCAGTCGCTGTTTGTTATTATTTTTATGTCCTTTCAGCAGCCAGAAGGATTTTCTATGAAGGCATCACTAAACTAATCATGCGATGCCAAGTTAGTGGTGCCCAGCAGCGGTGCTAGTGACTCAGGCCAATAAGATCTTAGGGGTGTTTGCAGAAACAAAGACTGTTTTTGTTTGTTTGTTTGTTTAAACG
Source organism: Marmota marmota marmota (assembly GCF_001458135.2). NCBI lineage: Eukaryota > Metazoa > Chordata > Mammalia > Rodentia > Sciuridae > Marmota > Marmota marmota. The sequence goes on along the minus strand of NW_025999842.1, from coordinate 20,563,076 downwards.
ACTTTATTTTTGAAATGGCTCTTCTCCACTTCTCGGTCTCAGTATTCGGGATTTCACAACGAAAGATCGGAATCCGACCACGACAGCCAGTGGGGCGGCAGTCCCCTGACCGACACAGCCTCCCCGCAGCTCTTGGACCCGGACCGGCCCGGCTCGCAGCACGACGCGTCCTGCGCCTACAGGCAGTTTTCGGACCGCAGCGCTCTCTGCTACGGCTTCACGCTCGATCACTCCAGGCTGGTGGAGGAGAGGCATTTCCATACCCAGGCCTGCGAGGGAGGCCGGTGTGAGGCAGGCAGGTACTTCCTGGGAACGCCGCAGGCCGGGAGGGAGCCCTGGTGGGGCTCTCGCGCAGCCCTGCCCCTGACCAAGGCCTCCCCCGAGAGCAGAGAAGCCTATGAGAACAGCATGCCTCACATCGCTTCGGTCCACAGGATCCACGGTAAGAGCAGTGGGAAGGACTTCCCAGCCCAGCATGAGGCTCCAGGGCAGATTTATAGATGTTAGGTGTGACACTGGAGTGACCCACCCAAATGTTTTCTCTTTTGATTGCCATGTCAGAAACTCACATGAGTGAGGTTTAAAACCAAGTTTACTCAGTTAAATGTATTAATTTTGGTAATGTTTGAAGACTATATTTATGACTTGTGGGAAAAAATGATTTCCATTTTAAAAACCATAAAGTATAGAATTCAAGTTAAAGGGAGTTATTGAGCATATTGAATTTGTAGTATGTATACATGCCAATTTCTCAAGTATTATTTTCCTCTGATTCCCTATGTTTCAAAAGTGGACTTCAGTAGTCCATAGGCTCATTCAGTTTGAGCAATGTTTTTCAGTGAGGGCACTATTGATAGCTGGAGAGACCGATCTTTGTTTTATGAACTATCATTCATATAGCTGTTCATCCTCGTTGGACATTAAGTGCCAATAACTGCCCAAACTTCTCCCATCATTATGACAACCACAGTGCCGCTTTTGATTAAGGATGGAGTGCCAGATAGAAACTACTGAGATTTTCATCTTTGGATTATTATGTAGCTTTATGAACACACGGAGTTGAGCATTTTAGTTAAAGCTTTGATTGTTGGTAATGCTTTTCTGTGTTAATTGTAAAGTATATTAGTTAAGCATAGCTTACTCTGTCCATTCCAAGTTTGGTTCCAGGAAGATCTTTGAAGAAGTTGGCCAGGAATGGTGGAACATACCTATAATCCCAGATACTCAGGAGGCTGATACAGGAGAATCACAAGTTTGAGGCCAGCCTCATCAATTTAAGAGATCCTAAGCAGCTTAGGGAGACCTGTCTCAAAAAATAAAAAGGGCTGGGGATGTGGCTTCAGTGGTTCAGTGGTAAAGTGCCCCTGGGTTCAGTCCCCAGTACAAACAAAATAAAAGACACCCAACAAAGCCCTATTTAATTAAGTCATTGACATTAGGATTGATCTGAAGGCTCTGATATTACTCTTCTTGTCCTTAGGATGAGAAATGTACTACACAATGTTGTCCCCATCCATAAAGTCTGTCATATACCTCAAGGCACTGAAGGCCTTCTATGAGTTATTTTGTTTCTATTCTTGCTTTTAAATTTTTCTGCTTTTACTTTGAGTAAACAACTTGTACTGAACCAAGGAACGTTTTGGTAGTCTGGTAATGGAAACCCAGGGCAAAGAGCAATTGCTTGTTAAAGAAAGGAGTGAAGTGAAAATCCTGGTTTAACCTACATAGTCTGGAAGGAAATATTAGAAATAAAATAAGGAGAAAAGAGGGAAGGAAAGCAGTGAATAGTGTAATCTAGGGCTTCTTTGCTGTGTTTAGCAGCTTACAGTTCTCAGATGTCCCTACCTGATTTTTTTCTTGCTTTTTATATTGTCTTTAGACATTTTTGAAAATAATTTGGTTTATGGAATTTATTTTGGAAGCACTATTCCTCCATCTTAGATCTCTGTCTTGGATTTAAAATAGGCTTTTATTAAAATTGCTAATATTTACTTATTCTTTACCTTATTCCAGAAGCAATCTAAAATTCTTCACTTTCCTTATGATGACCTCTGAAGCTGAGATGTTAACTCCTATGTTTGTTAAAATAGTACCTTCATGTATGATCTAGACAAGATATAGCTACATCTATATCTACCTATGCATATATATACATATATACATACATATGAATATACATTTTAACCTTCAGTTGTCTAAAAATGATCAGTAGGTCTTTACTGTAACCCTATTGCAGATACATTGAGCAATATTAATTTTAATTTATTAATTAAATTAATTAAATCTTAATTTTCAATTTTCAGTGATTCATTTAGAGAATAGTTCAGCTTATGTTACTATCCTCCTCAAACTCAATTCAAAGCATTTTGTAAGCATCAATCTAACATTGCCATTGCTCTAGAAAACAGCATAAATCAAATTCTATGTATCTTCTTTTTATTATTTGCAATTGGGAAGGTTCAATGACGTGTATAAATGAATATGAACACACTTTACTATTTCACTAATTGTCCTTCACAATCCATGAACAAGGTTTATCTTATAAGAAAATTGTTATAAGCTTCACCTGTGCTTAAAATCCGATGATTTTATACGAATCCAGTATACATATGACTTCCAGGACTATAAGTTGATGCTCTGGCATGCAGGCCTGTGTCTGTTTCAAATATTGTTACATATATTAAAAATGAAAGATACAAGTTTGCTTTTAATAGGAAAAGAAATACACTTAATTAAAAAAAATTGGTGAGTCTTGAGACTATTTTTACTATTTTACTTTTTCTGATTTCTAGGGCGAGGTCATTGGGATGAAGATAGTGTGGTCAGTTCTCCAGATCCTGGGTCAGCCAGTGAATCAGGTGATCGATATCGTACTGAACAGTATCAAAGCAGCCCCCACGAACCTAGCAAAATTGAAACTCTGATAAGAGCCACCCAGCAAATGATTAAAGAAGAAGAAAACAGATTGCAGCTACGGAAAGCACCCCCTGACCAATTGGCTTCCATTAATGGAGCTGGGAAAAAACACTCTCTCTGTTTTGCAAACTACCAACAGCCCCCACCAACAGGCGAAGTTTGTCATGGCTCTGCTCTTTCCAATACTTCACCATGTGACCACCTCCAACAGAGAGAGGGAAAGATGCTGAGCCCCCATGAAAATGACTATGACAACAGTCCCACTGCACTGTCTCGGATAAGTAGTCCCAATTCTGATCGCATTTCGAAATCCAGTTTGATCCTAGCTAAAGACTATCTACATTCGGATATGTCTCCTCATCAGACAGCAGGAGACCATCCTGCTGTCTCTCCAAACTGCTTTGGCTCTCACCGCCAGTATTTTGATAAGCATGCGTACACATTAACTGGATATGCCCTGGAGCACTTATGTGACAGTGAAACCATTAGAAACTATTCCTTGGGCTGTAATGGCTCACACTTTGATGTAACTTCCCATCTAAGGATGCAGCCCGATCCAGCACAAGGACACAAGGGAACATCTGTTATAATAACCAATGGAAGCTGATGTTTTTCTAAAATATTTTTTTCTTCAAGGGTCTCTGAAGCATATTTATAGTTTAATGCCCCATTACCAGCATTTACTATGCCACAGATTGTTAGAGGATAATTTAAGTTACTGGGTATTTGACATGTGTTTCTGCAAAATCAAAGAAAACATAGCATTCATGGTTATACACAGATAATGGAGCTGAAGTCAATACAAAAATTGCCCCTCTAATTATTTGGGAACCAGAATAGATACATTTTGAATAGAAAAATACTCATGTAAATCAAGTAAGCATATAGACCACATCAAAGGGCTGATGAATTGACAATACTGTATTGTGATGATCCAGTGAAACTCATAGCCACAGACCACCATTCACAAACTGTTGTGTCTACTTTACATGTAGAACTAGAGAATATACACCACAAATATACCAAAATGGGTAATTCCCCTAATTCTACCACATCAAGCTTCTGAAAGAAATTTTCAATCCCAAAATAACCAGAAAGAAAGAGATACATCTTGTAAACTGATTTCTTTGTGGTTTCAAACCAGTCAGCTCATTTAGTTCAGGCATAAATTAGAGAAGTGGTTCTGTCTGTAGTGCAAGAATGAGTTTTCACCTGGTATCCATTAGAAGCAATCAGGAAGTGGTGATTTTTCACCTTGCTTTTGAGTTAGACAAGGACCAGGATTGCGCTGACATAGCAGTACAGGTTTTTCTAAGTAACGGCATTGAGATGTAGGGAGGCACATCAAAAACGTGGTGTGCTCAATTGGAAGTAGTTTAGTGAAGATGGAAAGGCCAGAGGCAGAGCAGAATGAAATTATATCTCAAAACAAACAACTTAAGGCTCAGAATAGTTAAACCTCATATTTGGGGCTTGCTTATGAAACCAACCAAATAAAAAATTCAAACCAATTCAACAAGAAAAAAGGCTGATAAGTGCCAAAATAACTGAGGAAAACCAGTGAAGTGCTACATGACAGCGGTCTAAGTGTTTGAAAGCATTTCAAAGCACAGATGTGCCAATGTGTCAGCATGTGGAAAACCTCAGGAGAGAATCTAAGATGAAAGCTTAGGCAGATAGACAAGTGGTTAAAAGGGCCAGAAAAGTACTCTGACTGAAGGCATAGGCACAAATACTCGTTTTCCTTATTATTTGTAAACAACAAAAACAGTAAACTTGCCTTCACCTCTGTGTGGGTAGTAGAAAGACCAGTGGACTAGATGCAGAGATCTCTGGGTTTGGGTTCTGAGCCCGCCTGTAACTTAATTTTGTGACCACAATTGCATTCCTCACCATGCCTGAGGCCTTGTGTCCTGGTCTGTAAGGCAGTTTCAGTGTCCCATGATCCTGTGGTTCACTGAGACAGCAGAACGGAAATTATGAAGTAGTTAACTCTCTGCTGTGAGTTTTCAGGACTGATCATTCTGGCTTTTCTGCACACATGCAGAGGCCTAGAAGCTTTGTGACTTAAGCAGGTATGTGGGCTCTCTGGTGCAGGTTTTTTCTTAGATTCAGTCAAAATGTAGATGGTAGAAATTTATTAAAGGGAAGAAATATAGTAAGATTTTTAAAAATGCACTTATCTCTAGTATTCAAAGCAAAGTGACAGAAGTGATTAGAAAAGTTTCCTAGGTAATATTTCATAGAAGTCTCATGCATTTAACTCTTGCCAAATTCTAGGAGGGGAATATACTGAAAGAACTCATAAGTTCGAAAACAGAACATGACATTGGACACTCAGGGATTAGAACTATATTTTCATCATTTAATACAGTTATTTGGCTGTCCATTGGTTGGTGACAATCTGTATAATAATTTGAGAGACAAATACTGAGTCGTTTGTACATGAGAGAAGAGGCTACATGAAATTATATAACTATTTCTTGGATATGACAGCAACATTGGCCAATGTAAATGAAAAAAAAGTGTGAGAAAAGTAGTGATTGTCATATACACTTTAAAAATGTTCAAAGTACAATAAAAGTTAAATTCAGAGCTATATAAGAAAAAACATTCAGTAATTTCGAGAAAGTTATTTTGAGAAGCCCCTGGAATAGTTAAAATGGATTATGATTAATTTGCATGTGAAATAAGGATTTAGGAATGCTAAAGGTTTTGCAGAATTCTGTAGGATACATGTTTCAAAGAAACAAATATCTGGAAAATGTGGCAGGTTTTGGAAAGGAAAATCTATACAGATGGATTCTACTGATGGATAGATATATGGTTTATCAGATGAGTCAAGGACAGATACTGTCGGAGAAATGGCTACTTAAGAACCAAGGAAAATGAACAGATGCTAATGAAAAGATTGTCATCACAGGAATTGCAGTTGAATTTTTATATGGAGGATAATTGATTAGTGGAAGGAATAAATTATGAACTGAACAGATAGGGGGTAATCATGAGGAATCATGCTCCTTAAAATTATATGACCAATTTTTTAAAAGGAAGACAGAATTAACTAAATTACATTTTGATTGAATTTTGGGGTAGATTAGCCCAGTTTTAAATACATAACCATCTATTTAATTTCTTGAAAGATAATTTTATAGTAGCAGTTTTTTTACATTACATATAACAACTTATAGGCTCATAGTATTATATGACTTTCATTTGTTGCAATATGGCATGATTATTATAAAAATGATCCAAAGTAAGCTGACATTTTCTGACAAGGCAACTTTTTATTATTGACATGCATATGTACAAATGTGTTTGTAATCTACATTATTTTGTTCTATGTAGGAACATATTTCCCTATAAGGAAGATGTCATCTGTGTCACTGAAAAACATGGGGTGTAAAATGAATATGTTCCCCATAATGAATCAGTTAAAATTGAAATTAAATTGGCTTTAGTTTTAATCCTTGATTTCTATAACTTTGCTACAATGCTGAAAACCATGAAATTTGATTGAAATAGAGAAGGATTTTTTAAAATATCATTTTGGGGAATTTATAAACATGTGCTATTCTAATTATATAGCTACAGTATGAAACAATTCATTAGATGGTGCAAAGCTTATGCTTTATAGTGACAGCAAGAATATCTTTATTGCCCATTTTACCTGTTTTTGAGCAATTAAAAAATCTCAGTAACCAAAGAGATAAATGAGTATTTCCCCAATCTTTCTTGGGGGAAAATTCTGTTAAAATTATTGTTGAGAATATATGATGTGTTATTTTTGGATGCATAAGATTAAGGTCACAGCCTCTACAGGTCAGACATTAGATATGCTTCAGCTCCGAGAGTCTTTTTGATGTAATGTGTTGAATCTAATGTTCTAGATTTTCTAATTGCCTGATACAAGATGATGTAATAGTGCTGATGTGACATTCAAAATGAGACAGGATGCAATAAATGATTTGCCTTCAGCATTTATACAGAAAAACCACTTACTATTTCCTGATTGTATTTCACAGAGCTAAAGTATTTCCACTGGGTACTGTTCTTAATTCTCTCTACACCCTGCTGCCACATGCTGCCTTTGGGCAGAGAATCCCACTTAAAATGAGCTTTAATGGGATCTTCTAGAAAAGGATGACAAGCTCCATTTTTCTTGCTTTCTTTCTTTTTATGTAAGGCGAGGATTGATTCTAATGCAAGATTATTTGGAAAATATGCATAGATATTTTAAAATACAATGAAAGACTTCCGCCCCCAAGATCTAGACAAACTAAGTGTGATAGAAGGTCGTATAGCTAAAGAGACACTCTGAATACAGATTTGATATTGTAAGGCTCTCTCCTCTCTCTTTCTTTGAAGAGCATGACATTACTAAGCTATTCAGTGCAATCTATTAGCACTAGTTATAATTGGGAGTGACAGAGTGAATGCTGATATTTGGAAAACTGAATATCTGACCATTTTGGGTCACTAACCTTGTCTAGTGAAATAACTTACACTTTAATACAGTCCTTCTGATGTAAAAAGTTAAAATACCCAGATCTGGCTCCCTAGTTCACTCAAACCATAGATGTAGACATATATTCTATTTTCTTAATGACTTAATAAAGAATGTAAATCCTGCCGTTCTCCAAATAAGTGACTCAACTTTCATGTAAATGTCAAGGTTTTGTGAATAGGGGTTTAAGTTTAAGCAAAATCTATTGGGTAGTTCTTACTGTGAAACATATTGTGGATAAAACATCATTCCAAATTTTAAATGAGGATAAAACAGCTGTGGACACATGCAGAAGTTATCATACATAGAAAATGTTCTTGGGGGAAAAGTTTTGTGTGGTGCTCATTTTTTGTGCACAAAGGTTGTACGGGTAGTGCTTAATCTCAAAAGGTGAGATTGTTCTCATTTCCAAATAGGTGTTTGCTCAGAGTTCTATTTCTAAGACTGTAAGCAGAAAGAACACACACACACACACACACATACAGGGTTCTATTGCTTAAAACTGTATGCAGAAATGATACACACCACAGAGAGAAAAGTATTATTTATCATCACCTTGGGTGTTCAAAATGTGCCATATCCAATTATGTGTGTGTATATGTGTGTCTCTCTATATATCCATATATATACATGTATGTTTACATATACATGTATATATATGATGGTTCACACAAGAAATCCTGATTGATAATTTTAAACCAAATGTTTGTAATTTTATTTATTGCAATTTTGATTTTGCTGCATGAGAGACTTGGCTTTCATAACCCTATATGGGAGGAATTTATCCCAATTTGCTGATTTGGTAGGCATTTAATCACAGTTAAATTTATACTCAATAGTCCTGATGTGTTTACATTTTGAAAGAAATGAAATTGGCATGGAAAAATTTTAGAAGTACTGTAATTTGTTTTCTGTTTTTTCCCCCTGAAGGAAACTATTTCAAAAAAATGAAATATATGAGTAGGCACTTCAAAAAAGACGAAATATTTTGTTTGTTTTTGACTGACATGCTATAAAAAGGATTATATTTGTGAGAAGATACTGATTGCCACTATTCCAAATACCATCTTGCAATGCATAGTTTTTAGTGATATTGTAGTATAAAGCTGTAATTTGAACTTTTACTTTGGAATGTAAAGTAGAAAATATTAGCTATGTCAATGATATCTTGCAAAGTGTTCCCATTTATAATTATTTATATTGTAAATAGCTTTCTGAAGTAAATTTGAAGTTAATGTGCATAAAATGTATTTATTATGTGGGGAATTTTTTTTGTTTTAAAATATAGTTACCAATATGCAGTTTGAGTCTGAATTATTCATTGAAAGAAAAATTCTCTATAGGATAACAGAGTGTCATTTGTAAGCAAGAAGACTGTAAAGAAACTTCAGCTCTAGATTCTGTTGGAATAGGTACTCCACCCCCATAGACACACAGATGTACACATATACACATTGTGCACACATGAGAAACTGAAGAATAGAAGCTCACATGTATGCCCAGTAAATATTAAGTAATAGGCGTGATTTTAATTAGACACTGGAGGAAGGTTTTTCAGTGTTCCATCAGGACATTTTCAGCGATCTTCTTTCTCCACTTTGCTAAATAAAGTAAAAAATTTGAAGGTACATGTTAATATTTTTAATGCCTATGGGAAATGAAAACCTATAATATTGAGATGATTTAGTTTGCTTTCATTCAAAAGCATATTTAAAATATCTCCAGAATAATTTTTGATCTGAAGTTCAAGATATGTTTAAAATTCAAAATTAGGGATTAAAGTCAGACAAAAATATATTTCTAGGAAGTTCTTTTTTAAACATTTTCATAGTGCCCCTTAGGTATTTCATTTTTTTTTTCTTCCAGGAATTTGTGATTTACCGTGGTATGTTCTAGATATTTCCATGGGCTGATCAACACACTTACACAGTATCTTTTAATTCAATATAAATGTTATTTGTATTTCATAAAGCTTTTTTACGAAGCTGAACAAAATACCAGAAATATCATCATTACTATTATAGTATTTATCAGATGTTTTCCAGCATATTTCTTTAAGATACTTGTTTTAGTACTTCTGTTTCTGAAAATAAAATTGTTTTCATCTACTTTATTTTTCAAAATAATTGCACTTCTGATTTAATCCAAATTATTTATTGAATATTGTGCGGTCAGCCTTTCTTTTTTTTTATATTTTTATTATTATTTTTTACATGATGGTAGAGAGTATGTTTTGAGATATCATACATATGTAAAATAAATATAACTTGTTCCAATTGGGACCCCATTATTGTGGTTGTACAAGATATGGAGTTACATTGATCATGTACTTATACATGATAGGAAAAATATGTCTAATTCATTCTATTCTCTTTCCTATTGCCATCTCCCCTCCCTTCCCTTCATTTCCCTTTGTCTAGTCTAATGAACTTCTAATCTTTCCCTCTCTTCTTGTGGGTTAACATCCACATATCAGAGAGAACATTCTGCCTTTGGTGTTTTGGGACTGGCTTATTTCACTTACTATGATATTCTCCATTTCCCAGAAAATGCCATAATTGCATTCTTCCTTATGGCTGAGTAGTATTCTATTGTGTATATATACTACATTTTATGTGTCCATTCATCTGTTGTAGGGTACCTAGATTGGTTCCATAGCTTGGCTATTGGGAATTGAGCTGCTATAAACATTGAAGTGGATGTATCACTGTAGAATGCTTATTTTAAGTCCTTAGGGTATAAACTGAGGAGTGGGATTACTGGGTCAAATGGTGGTTTATTTCCAAGTTTTCTAAGGAATATCCATAGTGCTTTCTAGAGGGGTTACATCAATTAGCAATGTACATGTGAACCTCTTTCTCCACATCCTTGCCAACATTTATTGTTGCTTGTAGTCTTGATTATTGCCATTCTGACTGGAGTGAGATGAATCTCAATGTAGTTTTGATTTGCATTTCTCTAATTGCTAGAGATGTTGAATATTTTTTCATATATTTTTTGACTATTTGTGTTTTTTCTTCTGTGAAGTGCCTGTTCAGTTCCTTTGCCCATTTATTGATTGGATTATTATTATTATTATTATTATTATTTTTATTTTTATTTTTTGGGGTGTTAAGTTTTTTTGAGTTCTTTGTATACCCTGGAGATTAATGCTCTGTCTGAGGTGCTGGTGGTAAAGATTTTCTCCAATTCTGTAGGCTATCTGTTCACATTCTTGATTGTTTCCTTTGGTGTGAAGAAACTTAGTTTGATACCATCTCATTTATTGATTCTTGATTTTATTTCTTGCATGTTGGTAGTCTTGTTGAGGAAGTCAGTTCCTAAGCTGGCATGGTAGAGTGTTGGGTCTATTTTTCTTCTAATAGGCACAGAGTCTCTGGTCTAGTGTCTAAGTCCTTGATCCACTTTGAGTTGAGTTTTGTGCAGGGTGAGAGACAGAGATTCAATTTCATTCTACTACATATGGATTTACGGTTTTCCCCCAGCACCATTTGTTGAAGAGGCTATCTTTTCTCCAATGTTTGTTTATTGTGCTTTTGTCTAGTATGAGATAACTATATTTATGTGGGTTTGACTCTGACTTCTAAACTGTTCCATTTGTCTTTATGTCTGTTTATGTATCAATACCACACCACTTTTGTTATTATAGCTCTGTAGTATAATTTAAGGTCTGGTATTGTGATGCCTCCTGCTTCACTTTTCTCACTAAGTATTGCTTTGACTATTTTGGGCCTTTTATTTATTTTCAGTACTGCTTTTTCTATTTCTATGAAGAAAGTTATTGGAAATTTAATAGGAAATGCATTAAATCTGTATAGTGCATTTGGTAGTATGGCCATTTTGACAATATAAATTATTCCTATCCCAAAACATGAGAGATCTTTCTATCTTCTTAGGTCTTCTTCAATTTCTTTCTTTCGCATTTTGTATTTTTCATTGTAGAGGTGTTTCACGTCTTTTGTTAGACTGCTTCCCAAATATTTTTTTTTAAGGCTACTGTGAATGGGATTGTTATACTGATTTCTCTTTCAGCTGATTCATCATTGGTGTATAGGAATGCAACTGATTCGTGGGTGTTAATTTTATATCCTGCTACTTTGCTAAATTCATCTATGAATTCTAGAAGCTTTACTAGTCAGCCTTTCATCACTATAAAATATACCCAAGATATTCAACTTATAAAGAGAAAAGGTTTATATTGGCTTAATTTTTGAGGTTTTAGTCCATGATTGGTTGGCCCCATTGCTTTGGGCCTGTGGTGAGGAGTATACAGTGTAGCAAAGCTGCTCACCTCATGACCAGGAAGTGAAAAAGTTAAAGAGGAAGGGGATAGAATTCCACTGTTCCTTTCATGGCATCTCCCCAATGACCAGAAGACATTCCACTAGGCCCCATCTCTTAAGGGTTCTGCTGCTTCCTGACAGCACTGAGCTGGGGGCTAAGCTTTTAATACATAAGTCTTCTGGGTATAATCAAGATCCAAACCATAGCAAATATTAATATGTGTTCCAAATGGGATAGGGACCTAAATTTTTTCTCATTGCAGAGTGTTTTAAAAATACACATACAATAGGCCTTTGATTTCTCTTGTGTGCTTTGAAAATGTAAATTCCTTAGACAATTATAAAAATGATAAGCATTTACCATCATGGGTCAAACACTGAGTCAAGATCAGCATAGAAATCAGAGTAGGGAGACTCACCTTCCACCAAAAAGAGAGATTCCAAAATTTCTATTTTATTATTGAGAAGACTGAGGATCAGAGTGGTTAAGTAACAGTCACAGAGCTGACAAGTGGTAGAGGTGAAATTTGAACTCGTACAGGTTTGTATTAGCTTTTTTTTTTTTTTTTTTTGGTGGCTATTACCAAAAGACCTGTCAAGAACAGTTACAGAAGGAAAAGTTTATTTGGGGCTCATGGTTTCAGAGATCTCAGTCCATTGAAGACTAGCTCCATTCCTTGGGGCTTAAGGTGAGGCAGAACATCATGGCAGAAGAGAAAAGTGTGGTGGAGGAAAGTGGCTTTGTACATTGCACCAAGAAAGAGATTTAAGCTAGCAGGTTTTTACACTACTTACCTGCATCGATCAGTCATACCTGTTCCTTATTTAAATACCGGAATCTGCTATATAGTTGACCTTGNGAGAGAGAGAGAGAGAGAGAGAGAGAGAGAGAGAGAGAGAGAGAGAAAGAGGGAACTTCACTCAACAACAAGAACAAAATATATACCCCAAAGGCATGCCCTCAGTGACCCTTTCCTCCCACCATAACCTATAGGCCTATAGTTACTACCTAGTTATTTTAAATCAGGAAATTAATGCACTGAATAGGTTAAGCATCTCATAACCCAAAGATTTCAGCTCTAAGCTTTCTTGCATTGTCTCACACATTGCTGAGAGCCATAGCTAAGTAAGAATGATGCATGGCAATTTCTTTGTCAGCCTACCCCATGTTGCTTAGAGGGAGGACTTTCCATTGTGGAAATGGGCTTACCTTGGACCCAGGTCATTTGCAGTGACTTTGCATGAAAGGTGACCTTGCTCAAGGACCAGGGTGGATCCGGGTTTAGGGCGGATGGGGGTTTAGGGCGATCAGGGTTTAGGGCGGTTCCAGGTTTAAGGTGATTCCTGCTGGGAATAGGGCGTATCCTGCTGCCTCAGGTGCCTGCCCCGCTCCTTGAGTTCCCGTTGAGTTCTCGCGGGATTCAGAGAGTATTTAGGATGTAGAGTGCCGGTGGATTTTCCCAGAACGTGCGTGTAGAGTGCTGGTGAGAGTTTTGGGAATAAAGAATTGCTGTTTGAATCTACAAGTCTATGAGTGGTTCGTGATTTTGTGGCCAACCAGACTGCGGCAACACATGAGATTTTGAGGGACACCACACCTCTAAACCATAATATAGATTTACCCTAAAATTTTACCTGCTTCATTCTGGTTTCTTTACATAGTAATAATAATCTTAATAATAATAGGAATAATAATAATAATGAGGAGGAGGAAGAAAACATTGTCCAAATGGTGGTTGCATAAAACAGATCACTAAATCCAAATGGGGGTTCCATTAGTCCCACATATACTCTTAGGGCTGTGGTTGCTATTTTTCCATTCTTAAGCTGATGATCATTCTCAAGAGAGCCAGGCCTCTAACCCACATGTTGTCTTCTTGCTGAATGAGTATTCTGATGTTTCTTTTATACAAGCATGATAACAAGACAAAATATTCTAACAGGTTACCTATTTGATGTTTTTTTGGAAGTATTTTCAATTAACAAAATGTAAAGGATTTACATAGTAATTGAAACCATATACCCAACATTTTCAGTTTATGAGTAATACAGAAGTATTACTTTTTCATGATAGTCATTAAATGATTCTGTTTTGTTTCATGGAAAACTTTCTTTCCTCTTTGGATAAAAGCCAACCAAAACTCACTCAACCAAGAATCAAGACCTATAAGCAGCCACTACACTAAGGACTTGATTTTGAGGGTATTCTGCAGACAGATCACAGGAGGCTGTTGCAACTACCATATCATGTGCTTTCTTTATTTGAATGGAAGCTGCCTGCAAGTTATCTGAGTGGAAGGCTGACCTTCAGAACACAGATGATTCCTACAAGCAATGGCATGTGCCTGCTGGGATCAGTCTGTCTTTGGCTGCCTTGGGGATCATGGCAACTTATGGATGCCAGGAATCAAGGCAGCCTTCCAGGCTTGTGTACCCGTCCATGGCCGCTGGTCTCTGCCTTCCTGTCAGGTGGGTTGACCCTCTATTGTACTTCTTGGCCTTTTCATATTTATGCTTTGCAATTTAGTATGTGTTGTATTTATCAACGGAATTAGATTGGAGGAGGGGGAGAAATGTAAAACATCCTCTGCTTTTGGAGTTTGTAAATAATCTCTGCTTTTTTCAGCTTCCCCCCAAGGTTATGCTCCTGTGTAGGGAAGAATTCTATATGGGAATCTTACTTGGGTGCCATCTAAGTAAACCTGAAAGGGAAACTTGGCAGTATCTCTAAAGCCATAAGGAGATCATTGTCAGTTTCTGGTGAGGATTTTCTCATAGCTTTGTTTGGTGTGTGTGTGTGTGCACGCACGCGTGCACACACATACACAAAACCCCAAAGAGTCTTTTATGGATAAGGTTTCCCAGGTCCATATGGGAATATGTAATTGAAATCTAATATGAAAAGAAATCACCTATATAGTAATTGAACATAATTATTTAGCGTATTTCTGCATTTCCAGTTTGCAGTTCCAGCCCTGTGTTAGTCACATGCTCCATTAGTTATGCCAGACAGTGCTTGTCCACGGTGCCGTGGTAGGCCTATTTTTTTAATTTAAAAGATCAGAGGCATATTTTAATGTACATTTATAATTATGTTTCATAATTAAAGATGTCTGATTGCTAAGAAATTTGTTCAGGTTGGGGATAAGAAAGAGATTTAAGCTAGCAGGTTTTTACACTACTTACCTGCATCGATCAGTCATACCTGTTCCTTATTTAAATACCGGAATCTGCTATATAGTTGACCTTGACACAATACGAAAATATGTAGGAGGTGTCTTTTTTCAATGCTTGTTTATTTATTTTTTAAGAAAGTACCTTTTCATGCAAGACACAGAACGTCTAGGTTTTGAAATCTGTTTTCCTTCCATGGTCACTTCTATACCACTCATCCACTCATTGTCTCCAAAAGATAATGAGATAGCTTATAATTCTGCTACTCTTTTATGCCTCCTTTGGCTGCTTTATGGCCAGCTTCCTCCTGTGGAGGTTTTATGTCATGTTCCATTGCCCCCAATTTTTACCTTTTCCCTTAGATCCCCCAAATTGCAGACATTATGTTATTTTACTTCAGGGATCATCTCTAAATTATAAGAAATATAACATGTTAACATGATGATGGCAACTCTCACAGCTACCAAAATTAACCACTTGTCATCTAATATGTGGCAATTTTTAAGAGGATTGAGATCAGGCATGATATTTTCTCCTTATGGATTAATCTTCGTGCCTCTCTTGGACAGTCCCAGTTCTTCCATAGTTCTCTTCACACCTCCTTTCATTTTTGACTCCTTTCAGTTTCTTCCCAGATTTTTAGATACACACTGTTATGCTGACATGGACTTTTGCACATGCACACACTATCAGAGAAGCTGAGTCATTGGGCCTCACTGCTGAGCTACTCTTGGTCCAAATCATTTCAGCAGTTGCTTTGAATCTTGAGTTGCCTCCTAGCTGAGAACTGTGTGTTTATGTCCTTGCCTTCCTGAAATAATTTGTTATCTCTTCCTACCATTAAAAATATGCCTTTATTCTTCTCTTGTCTTTTCTACCTACTTGTCTCTTGGAGGGTGACTTTACGTTCCAAGAGTAATTTCTCTTCCTGTGACACTGATCCACTGACATCATTAATTGTCCCTTTCTTTTCTCTCCTCACTGGTTCCTTTGTTTCTATTTCTGGATGTGTGTCAGTCTTTTAATAACATCAATGTTTATAGCAGCATAATTCACAATAGTCAAGCTAAGGAGCCAACCTAGGTGCCCTTCAGCAGATGATCAGATAAAGAAAATGGACTATTACTCAGCCATAAAGAAGAATGACTTTTTGGGCTGGGGATGTGGCTCAAGCGGTAGTGCGCTCGCCTAGCATGAGCAGGGTGCTGGGTTTGATCCTCAGCATCACATAAAAATAAAATAAAGATGTTGTGTCCACCGAAAACTAAAAAATAAATATTAAAAAAATTCTCTCTCTCTCTCTTAAAAAAAACGACTTTATGACATTTACCAGTAAATGGATGCATCTGGATACTATCATGCTAAGTGAAATAAGCCAGTCCCCAAAAGCCAGAGGTCAAATGTTTTCTCTGATATGCAAAAGCTAATCCTAAATAAGGGTGTGTGGGGGAGAGATAAAAAAAAGAATAGAAGAAAGATGGAGTAGAGAAAGGGAAATAAAGGAAGGGAGGTGGGATGAGATAGGGAAAGAGTGGAATGACTCTTAACCTAATATTTCTATGTACACTGTGAATATAGCACACTGAATCTCACCATCATGTACACCGACAAGACACTAATGAAAAAAAAACTGTAAATAAAAAGCAGAAAGACCAGTAGAGGGGAGGAAACAGGGAGAGGGAGGAAGGGAGCAGAAGAAGTGCTGGGGACTGAACTAGAACAAGTTATATCTCAAGCTTTTATAATTATATCAAATACATCCTATTGTCAAGTATAAATAAAAAGAACCAGTAAAGAAAAGCAAAACACAACAAAACAAAAGAAGTGGTACAAAAATCCAACTAGGTCACAAACTGCCATCCTTTCTCTCTGCCTAGTATTACTGAGATTTTGTGTTTTTGCTATGAGACAGTTCACTATTTCCTCTTTTACACATGTTGCCAATCTTCTAAGCTACAATTTTTCTAAAATATTCCTTTTATGATAATGTCCTCTCTTGCACAAGCAATTGGAAACTCCTTATTATCTTTGAAATAGCATCTTGACTCATTTGGTATTCAAGTGGTTCTGCAATCTGGCATCTACCCACTCCTCTGAAATGCATTCACTCTTGCCTTATTGCATTATTGTCTTGGGGAGGTGGTTTGTGTATGTGCTTAGATGCCCTCAGCCCTAGATTTGAATCCAGTTCTGCTACTTGCTGCAGATATGACCTCGGGAATTCTGGTTTGGTTTTTCCTTGTGTGAAATGGGGATGCCAAGAACTCAGATGCTGCTTCCATCCTCCAGCGAGGGAGAACCTGTGGAGCCTCAGCATACAGCAAGTGATCAGTGGATTTTAATTCTTAGTGTTATGGGCTTCTAAGAACATGGACATGCAGTTTTCTACTTCCCCTTTACTCGTTCAGTCAGCATTTAAACACCTGTTAAGAGTGTCCGGGTACCAACACTCAGCCAGCCACTGACACTGCAGACAAAAAGCACAGGACTGATTGCCTCTGCCTGAGAAGCTCAGGGTTGGAGAGGTGGTGAGGGAGAATCTGGATGCCCTTGACTCTTCCTTCACTCTCCTAGACGCTGCTCCTGGTTTGAAGCCCTCCTCTTGTGGCCTCTCCTTGACTGACCCCTACTCTCTGCCTCAGAACTCACTTTTTTTCCTGAACTCCAAATGTTCTTGCTAATATGACAACTGCTCCTTCATGATCTCTAGGGTGTTCAAGCTCTTTCATTAGCAGCTAAGGTCCTCAATGCAGGGACTATTCCCTCCCTCAACTCATACCTGCAGCCTCTGCTCCAAGAACAATGTCTGGCACGTGACAGGAACATGATAAATTTGTGTCAGATGAGTGATTAGATTCTCCCTTACAAATGGTGGTGTATTTCAGGTTATTTTGTCTTGGTCTGTGGTTAACATTGTAGAGTTTCCTGTGGCTTGTGCTACCCAAATAATACTGTGGATCCTATATGCATTAGTATAGCTTCTTCATGTTTTTTTTGGGGGGGGGAATGGTGAAGAAGGAGGGTTGCAAGTTCTTTTCAACATTCTGATTTTAAGACATGAATGGTAGTGACTGAGTATCATCCATGTTCATGATTTTGCCTACTGTTTGTTTAGTAAAGGAGGTGACGGTGATGTATTGACACAGTGCCTGGCTTATGATCAATATGAACATCTTTGTGTTCTACCTTCCCTCCCCTCTCAAACCACCTTTTCCCTAATTTCCCCCCTAAATCTCAGCATTTCTGATGCACAGTCTTTATTTCACAAAGTTGAATTACATGATCACTAGATCCATTTAAAATACATTTTCCTTAATTGTACCACCATTTCATCAGAGAACACCACAATTTCAACTTCCTTTCTTTCTCCAATTTTTTCCTTGAAATTTCCTTTCCCAGTTCTATACATCTCCAACACTGTTGAGTTTCTTTTTCCTGAAGAATTTATGTCATTCTTCTGCTTAAAAAGTGTTTCTGCTTCAGCACTGAAACAAACAAACAAACAAACGAAAAACATCCTTATATATCCCAATTGCAGTTGACTAAAATTGAAATCCCTTAGCCTCACTGCTCAGCCTTGAACTAGCTCCCCGATCTTACTTACCTCCATCTGTCTGCCTGGACTCTTTAGGTTTCTGCTGTTCTGAGGCCATGGCCTTTCACTGTCGTGGGCCTTGTCCTTGTCCTCTGTTCCGAATGTTCCACAGTCATTCTTCCCCCCTCCCCCACGTTATTTTATTGATGAATCATAGTTGTACTTATTGGTGGGATTTGTTGTTACATATTCGTACGTGCAATACGATTTGGCCAATATCGCTCCCCAGCATTTCCCCTGCTCTTTCCCCTCCTCCTATCCTTTGGTATCTTTCCTTTACTGATCTTCCTTTGATTTTCATGAATCCCTCCCCCCATCCTTTCTTTCCCTTTTCCTCTCTAGCTTCCACATAAGAGAGAAAACATATGACCCTTGACCTTCCCCACAGCCATTCTTTTCAGGGAAAATTCCTCTTGGCTCTTCAAAGCACAGTTCTCATGTGATGCCTGAAGCTCAGTCTGATTCCCTTTGGGAAAGTGTTGCCCTTCCTTCCTGGGTTCTCACAGTATCTGGTTCATATTTCTGTCATAATATCTATCAAGCATACTGTGAGTTGAAGGATTTTTTAAAAAAATTATAAATACAGGAGGCTAGTTTAAAACTGATACAATCCACATATGAGTGCTGAAATAAAGAAAATATATACAAATTTGCAACGTCTGCTTTTTTCACTCAACAATATATCATGGGCATGCTTTTATATATATATATATGTCTCTCCTTCATTCCCTCTACAGTTTTTCATAGATGGTTGTGCCATAATTTACTTATCTATTACTGTTTTTGATAGACTTTACTTCTTTCCAATTTTTATATATTATTGTACATTATATGTACAATAAACATGTTTGCAAACAGACTCTTTTGCATTTGTGACTTAATTTTAGTAGAATAGATTCTTTGAAGTAAAATCATTGGGTCAAAGAGTATATTTAATTTTGGTATTTCCAAATTGCTCTCCAAAAACATTTAAAAAATAGACATTCCTACCAACTGCATATGAAACTGTACTTAAAAATAGTTTCATATATTACTCAGTATTAAAAGAGAATAAAATTATGGCATTTACAGGTAAATGGATGGAGTTGGAGAATATCGTGCTAACCAAGTAAGCCAGTCCTCAAAAACCAAAGGCTGAATGTTCTCTCTGATAAGTGGGTGCTGATTCATAATGCAGGGAGGGGGCATGGGAAGAATGGAAGAACTTTGGTTTGGGCAAAGGGGAGGAGGGGAGAGGGCATGGGGTTAGGTAAGGTGGTGGAATGAGATGAACATCATTACCCTAGGTATAGGTATGATTGCACAAATGGTGTGACTGCGTCGTGTATAACCAGAGAAATAAAAAATTGAGCTCCATTTGTGTACAATGAAACAAAATGCGTTGGTGCTGTTATGTATAACTAATTTGAAAAATAATAGTTTCATAGTTGGTTCATATAGGCTTTGTATATTTCTTAACTTTATTCTTAAGTATTTATTTAATAATTGTGAATTATTAACACATTGGTCTTTTTCCATAGCTGTTTTTTTTTCTAATCTTGAATTAACTCTATATATATATATATATATATATATATATATATGAAGGTGCTTGATTTTTGCATATTTATCTCATGCTAATTGTCTTTTTAAATTCTTGTCATTTCTAACTTTAGTTCATTCCTTTGGATTTTCTAAATAGACAAAAACAATCATTTTCCAATATTTAAACTTATTTCTTTAAAAATTTTTTCCATTAGTAAATTTTAAAAAAAACATTGGATTCATAATTTTATCAAATGCCCTCTTGACATTTCAAATGATAATATTTCTCCTAATTTTTCAACTTGAAACAGTTTTTTCTTAATGTTGAAATGTCCTTGCTTCCTGACCAAAACCTCCTTGGTGAATTTTTATATATACTTCTGTATTCAGTAATCTAATTTAATTAGAATTAATTAAAATTTAATAATTAATTAAAATTTAAAATGCACTTCTGTAGAAACTCAGCTAATGCTTCACTTCAGATATTTTTCTCTATTTTTTTTTCAGTTTAATTAATTCTCTTGTTTTCATCTCTGCTTGAGAATGAGCCCTTTGAGGGCAAGAACCACATGGTCTTCAGCTGAATGTGTCCTACCCCACATGTGATGCCAACACACAGTAGGTGCTAACTCTGTGCCCGTGTTTGTGCTTTAAAGGCCTGGATCCAAACCACAATTCTGACTCTTATTAAAAATGTGGATAAGTCACTAAATATCATGTCAGTTTCTTCATTTGTCAGATGTGGTATCACCTCTTCTAAGGGTCCCTGTAAGATAGAATGGAGGATCATATAAAGCATCTAATACAGTGTTTAGAACATAAGAAGTATTTAAGGTTGGCTCCTTTCTTTTTCCCTTTGAAACAGAAAATAACCTGAATTTTCTGTCAGGGTAGAGTGTTGAGAGCAACCCAAGAATTTTTTAAACAGATAGGGATAACTCTATACCTCCATAGTCTCCTTTCTTTGGATTGCTGTTATCAAACAAATCATTTTGGGGCAGTTTATAATTAAAATGTCAGGAAACTTAAAGTTTATATGTCAGGGTCAGTCAGAAAAATATTGCTATTAAAATTATAGGTCATTGTTTTATGTTTTCCACTTTACCACATGTTTGCACCCATGAACAGAAACATAAATACTAATCTGTTTTTTAAAGATCATAATTATATGTCCTGAAAGGTAGAATTGATACTGATTTGTTATTACCAGTTCAGCAGTAAGGTTGAGAATTTTATGAGTGATATAATTTGGACTTTTTACTTTTATAAGAAGAGAAAAAAATAATTGGATGGTTTAGACTTCAAACCTCCCTCCACCAAACTTTAATATTTTTTCTCATATACATATACATATTTAATATATTTTCTCATATATAGGAGAATAAATTCTATTACCTATGTATGGAGCTGAATCAATGCCTCAGTAAAACCCTGTGGTGTCATCTCGCTGAATGGTTTCAAATAGGAATACAAAGCCCAGATGAAACTAAGATGAGATAGTAGAAATTGTGACAGGGCTATTTTTGAAATGATGCTCTTAGGAAAAGCTGCTGATTGAAATCAATACCTCAAGACCCGGAATTTGAAAAGACCATTTCTGAGACCTGAGAGGGTCACTGAATAGAAGTGTCAGTTGATGGTATTCAGACCATGCAATTGCTTTCACCAAGGTGCCTCTGTGTTTACTTAAGTGACTTTCGATAGCTGGTGGCTGAGCATACATTGAGAGAGTCTCTCTGGACTCCGACTCAGGGGAGGAGGAGACTAGAGGGGACATCGTCTGTGGTTTAAATGAGTCAGTCCACATGTGCTATATTGGAGGAAATGAATTGAACTGGATTTTCTTTTTCATTTCTCCTCTGGAAAAAAAAGTCTGTGAAGGGTATGAAGAATCCAAACCTTTTAAATATTAAGAAAAATTAGTGTACCCCAAACCTTGTAATATTAATTTCAGACAAAATCCTATTTAATAAGTTATAATTGATCTGGAAAAAATTCATTTGCACAGATCCTGCTAATGTTTCTAATTTCCTCCAAGAACATGGAGTCATTTTCTTTTTGTTAAGTGTGAGATTTTGTTTGCAATAATGTCCTGGGGTGTGGGGTAACACAGAGACTATTCATGTAATTTCAGGTTGCTTTATATAGAAGTTGCTAGATCACTTAATTATACTGAGTAAAATTTGAGACTGTTTTGTGGGGAGAAATGTCATTTTTAATTAAGCTATTAGCCTTTCAATTTTTTACAGCATTAGATTTTAAAATTTAAATTATAAGGAAATTTGATCTGTCTTTTTTTGGGGGTATATCAAAATGAGTAAATTACATTTCAAAATCCTTAGTATATGTGGAATATCTTAATTATTAATTTTGTTCTCTATGTTTAGGGTTGTTCATTTTAATAAAATTCAATTACTTATTCCAAGTGCTCTGAGTCCAACACTTTACTTTCCCATCAACCCATGGGACTATTCCAGATTCCTATGCAGGTCACAGGTACAGGTGAACATACACACAGAGAAGTCACAATCCTGTCCCCTACTCCCAGACTTGGTTACATGCTGCAGGTTTTGACTATTAATTTAAACCTAAAGTTGGCCAAACGAGGTGTGAATGAAGGTTTGGAGACTGAATTAATGTTTTTATTTATTTATTTAAAAAGTTTATATCAACTTTATAATCTACCAAAACTAAAAATAAAGTTGTGCTTCATTGTTTGAATGAACACATGGTAGCATATCCATACAATCAACAGATTCTATTCAGCAATGAGGAGAAACAAACTATTGATTCACATAACACCTTGGATGAATACTAAATGAATTTTGTAAAATGAAAGAACCCAGAGCCAAAAGATTGCACATTGTATGACTTCACTTATGCAAAATTCTAGAAATGACAAAAACATAGATGGAAAACATATCAATGTCAGTGTTTGCCAGGTATTGAGAAAGGAATGTAGTTGACTACAGAAGCTCCACACAAGAATGAATTAAGGGTTTTTTTTGGGGGGGGGTGGTGGTGAGGGTACCAGAGATTGAACTCAGGGGCACTTGACTACTGAGCCACATCCCCAGCTCTATAATTTTGTATTTTATTTAGAGACAGGGTCTCGCTGAGTTGCTACTAAGCACTCACTTTTGTTGAGGCTGCATTTGAACTCGTGATTCTCCTGCCTCAGCCTCCTGAGCTGCTGGGATTATAGGCATATGCCACCACCCCCGACTTGAATTAAGGTTTTAAAACATCAGAAGAGCAAGTTGGAAAGCCAAACCACCCATCAGTTGCCATAGTCATGTGAGGCCATGATTAAAAGGGTGGACATTTGTATTATTGCCACCATTCTGAGAAACTCTTCCAGGAGAGAAGCTGTAAACACAGTGACAGGGTACGAGGTAAGGCAGGGTTGGGTGGTCAGGAATGTTAGAGGAAAGCAATCATCAAGGGGTCTTACAGGTCATCTGATTATGTCGGTACCAACATACTGACCTTGAATCACAGCCTGGTTCTTGAACATTTATATAATGAGGTTACTGTAGCTATGGTGGAACTCTGTTTATGAGACCCACCAACGTCTCATAAAGCCCACGAGGTCTTTCTAGTTTATGCACATACATGAAAAAAAGACAAGTTGATGGGACAAAGTGGAAGTCTAAGTGGGGAAATTTTCTGCCATTTCTGCTTTTGGAGTTTTTGGAATGT
Source organism: Marmota marmota marmota (assembly GCF_001458135.2). Lineage (NCBI taxonomy): Eukaryota > Metazoa > Chordata > Mammalia > Rodentia > Sciuridae > Marmota > Marmota marmota. Next base: position 20,539,375 of record NW_025999842.1, on the reverse strand, counting down.
GAGAACTCATTAAATCATACAGCTTAAATATAACCCCAAGGCCAATGTCTTCTAATATCACTCTATCACACAAGCAATGTGACCTTAAGCAGAATACTTCAACTCTGTCAGCATCTTCAACCACAACATGAGGAAAAGAATTCCTACTTGTTTGTTGTTCTAATTAGTTATACATGACAGCAGAATGCATTTTGACACATCACACATAAATGGAATATAGCTTCTCATTCTTCTGGTTGTACATGATGTAGGATCACATGGTTGTATAGTCATCTATGCAAATAAGGCATTAATGTCCAGTACATTTTACTATCCTTCCTACTCCCACACCCCCTCTCCTCCCTTCACTCTCTTTTACCTAATCCAAAGAATTCCTTCTTTAAAGAGTTAATATAGGATTATAAAAGTAATGTCTTCAAAGCACAGAAGCACAGTACCTATGAAAGAATTAGCTTATCATTCAATAAATATTATTTATCATAATTAGTATTATTATTATAATTATGCTTATTTGACATTGCTCTTTGATCTGAATTTTATACTTGTTTCTAGTGTTTCCCTGAAGTCAGAATTCATCTTTATGGATGTTTTTAGTTCAGGGGTTTTAAAGGACGTTGCATCTCATCAAAAGCATTCTTTGTAAAAAGAAAAAAAAAACATTGGAATGTATGTGGTGGTTCTATTTTTATTACAGTTCTTTAGTGGAATTCCAATATTATTCAGCATGTTTTATGTTTACAGAATTATTTAGGGTATAATCAAGAATACCATAATACTGTCTTCATAAATGGGCACTGTTTTAAAAACCAGGCATAATTAGCAGGAAGATATTCATAGTGTAGGGCTGACATTATTATGACTGCAATATAAATTCCACGAGGTGGAGAAGACTCAGAGAAAGAAGGCTACAGATTTATCATGGCATGATGCATTTGCAATATGGATTGTACTTATCTTTTTATTTGCCACAGACAATGTAAATTAGGAACATCTGAAGAAGGATTCAAATAATTTAGCATCTGCAGTTCTCTATAAAATATGCTGTTCTGATGCCCAGAGAGGAAACAGAAATTTACTGTTTTCTAACTCAATGTTATGATTTGGCTTGGAGTCCCAGAGGTAGCCTCCTACAAATATTAGATAAGGAGTCATCCAGAAAGAAAAATGGGGAAATGGCAGGGAATCACATCATTACTTCCTCCTCTTCTCAATACAGGAGTACTCTAAAGGACACAGTGTTCTTTAGTTAAGATATCACCAATGAATAAACTCCTTCAGAGTGAGTGAAGTTTAAGACAGTGATGTCTGCAACCCATTTTTGCACTCTGTTTTATTTCTTCCTCTCTTGCAGAAATAATAACTTTAAAGAAATGCAGTTGAGTAATTAAGCCTAATTTGTTCATATAAATATCTGAATTTTGGCGGGGTGTCTTTTTTATTGATTTTAAAAAATGTCAGCAGAATGCATTACAATTCTTACTACACATATATACCACAATTTTCATATCTCTGTATATAAAGTATGTTGACGCCCAATTCGTGTCTTCATACATGTACTTTGGGTAATGATGTCTATCACATTCCATCATCCTTGCTAATCCCCTGCCCTCTCCCTTTCCTTCCCATCCCTCTGCCCTATCTAGAATTCATCTATTCCTCCCATGCTCCCCCTCCCTACCCCACTATGAGTCAGCCTCCTTATATCAGAGAAAACATTCGGCATTTGGTTTTTTGGGTTTGGCTAATTTCACTTAGCATTATCTTCTCCAACGCCATCCATTTACCTGCAAATGCCATGATTTTATTCTCTTTTATTGCTAAGTAAAATTCCATTGTGTATATATGCCACATTCTTTAAACCATTCATCCACTGAAGGGCATCTAGTTTGGCTCCACAGTTTAGCTATTGTGGCGGGGTGTCTTTAATGGCTTTAAGTATTCTGGTTGGAAAAACATTCCCAGCTTGGATGAAGAATTCCATTGTGCTCAGAGCACTGTTAATCACCCAGGCCATGGCCAAGAGGAAGTGGGCCTGCAATGTATCAGAAAACGTACCACACATTACCATGTTTGCTTTCCCCCCAGATCTTATTTATTCTCATTGAACAGATGAGGAAACTAAGGCTTGCAGATTTTTAAACTACTTACCCTAGGTCTCCTGGCTCCCAGTCAGACTTTTCATTTTATAGTAAAGATGACATGTCTTAATGATGAGAGGTAAAGTTGGGAGCATATATCAGGATAGTGGGTATTTTAGTCAGCTTTTTCGCTGCTGTGACTAAAGGATCTGACCTGAACAACTATAGAGGAGGAAAAGTGTATTTGAGAACTCATAGTTTCAGAGGTCTTAGTCCATAGAGGGCCAGTTCTATTTCTCAGGACTCTTCAGATGAGGCTGAACATCATGGCGGAGTGTGCGGCAGAGGGAAGCAGCTCACATCATAGTGATCAAGAAGCAAAGAGAGACTCCACTCACCAGATACATATATATATACCCAAACCCATGCCTCAATTCCCACTTCCTCCAGCCACACCCTACCACTCAGTTAATCCCTATTGGGATTAATTCACTGATTGGATTAAGACTCTCACAACACAATCTTTTTTTTTTTCCATCTGAACCTTGTATTGTCTCACATATGAGGTTTTGGGGGACACTTTACCTGCCAACCATACAGTGGGCCTCCACTTCTTGTATGGGCTGAGAAAACCTAGACCACACAGCAACCGTGAGCCTGGGAGCAAATGTTAGCCACTAAACTGCCCCGGTGATAGTATCAGCACTGGGGATGTGGGGTGGATGGCAGAAAGCTTTCAGGGAGAGAATAGGATTGGGCAAGTTGATGTACACTTTTCCTGGCATCTTGCCCACTCGCTGCAGTGAGAGAAAGCACTTAGTTTTCGGGCATAGCATTGAAGAAGACCAACAGGAGATGTCCCTTTCTTCCTTCACTGAGTGGCAGGGTTCATTTATGAAGTGGTCAAAACTATTTTCTCATTAAATAATTGGGAATTTTGAGTCAAAGCTGCAAACTCTCTAAGCTGAGAGAGAGATCACCTCCCAGTTTGTCTAATCTGAAGTCCAATTGAGGCATTTTCTCCACTCTCTGATAGTCCCACTGAGGACAAAGGGGCCTCTTTTTGCTGCACCCATTTAGCAACAAACAACAGCTGGGTAGTGTTGATCCAATTATAGCCACTAATTTGCAAGTGGCTCTAAGCAGAGCTGAGGAATCCCACGACTTTTCTTATAGCTGTGTGTGTTGAGTTCAGAAAGTGGAAACACGATGTCCCTCTTGCCTCCCAGGCTACCATGAGAGCCTCAGCTTAATGCAGAACTGATTTCTTTCTTTGAGCAATAATAGCAAAGCAAGCACTTCAAAAAGACCAATCCATCTCCTCTCCATAAAACGTTAATACCCTTCAGGGTACAAAAAAAAGAGAACAAGCTTCTCACCCTTTGCATGGCAAACACCAACTGAGAAAAGTAAAAAGAACCGAGAACATTTGAATATCCTCTTTTGCAACCCATCCCTTATCCATTTATCCCACACTGCAAGAACGTACATCCTCTCTGGGGCTTGCCTGTAAGCTTGAGCGTCATTATATTTGGGGATGGGGGAAGGGACAGACACCTTCCTGGCCTTGGCCAAACTCCTTCAAATCAAAGCCAGCTCCCACAAGCTGCATCAGGACCAGGCATTCGGGAGTAGAGGTACTGTTTTCAAGATGCATGTGAGCACAAACTCCTGAAGTGCCTGTGCCACTGGCATCCTGTCGGCCCTGCCTCCCTCTTGGCTTCCCTTTGCCTTCACTAACTTTTTCTACAGTTCAGGGAACTGGAGCACATGGTCACTTTCAAAAGGAGGGGTTTTCTGTGAGGAGAGAAGAGAGACCAGAAGAGAATAGTGAATGCTGTCCTTAGTTTCATTACACTATTTTCCTTTTAGCTTTTATGTGATCTGAAATCAGGGACAAGTTCTTTTGTCTTGCTTAGTGTCTCAGCAAGGGAGCAAACTGTTTCACTCAGAAGGTACTTGTAGGTCCTCAGAGTGTTGGGAGAGGGAACTCACATTGGATATTTTGGATTAAAATATTTGAAATAAATTAAAGATTTTTGTGAGAAATAATATTGGCATGTCAAGCCGCTATTCACCATAGAATTTTAATGAGGGTAGGAACTTGGGTTTTTGGGCCTGACACTCTACTTGTATGATAATAATGGGTAACATTTATAAATGCTTGCAACATGGCAAACTCTGCTTAGGACGTTCTAAGTAGTATCCTCTTTGATTCTCACTATACTCTTGTGAATTAAGTCCCATTTTTATTTCTATTGTGCAGACCAGAGGGTTTAAGAGGTTAAATATTTTTAAGTTCTAATGCTATTTAGTGATAGTGTTGAGATTTAAATATGGACTCTCACTCCAAAACTGATGGTCTGAACCAAAATTTTACAGAAACATGGCCTGTGGGTTCCTAGAACCACTTCTAATCTGTGCAAAACTACCACACTAAATTGCCCCTGTACCTCAGGTATGTGGGGTCACCAGGAGAGTTTGTTGATGATATCAAATACTCTTGGTCACACATTCTGCCAAAGAAAAAATTAATTTCAATTATAAAGCTCTTATTTTTAAAATGCACCTAATCTGTCACCTAAACATTGCAGTTTGTTTGGAAATTCATAACGAAGATTATCCACACTGACTCGTATATGTGTGCGCGCGCACATACATGAGATAATGGGGCGGGGAGAGAGGGAAAGAAGCAATAGGGGATAATTTTATGTTAGCACTCTGAGGATATTGATGGAGGTCAGAAGTAAGCATGGGGCCAATACAAGGAGATTTCATTCAAAGCTCTGGCCAGGCCTCTGGCTCTTCACCTTGTCGGTGGAGCCTGAAGCTCTGATTAGCTATTCACTCTGGTCAGTCTGCTACAGTAGTTAACCATAGCCTCATTTGGCATTTGTCCCTTAGAAGTAGTTCGTATTTTATTTTCCATTGAAAAACCTTATGTGTTCTAGGTAGTACCAGTCATTACCAGTCATTATGGTAGCAACACAGTAAGTGAAAAAAAAATGTGAGGGAAATATTCAGAAAGGTGAATATTTGTATAAATTTGCTTGTGAAGGGCAGGCTCCAAGGGCAAACATGTATTGCTCTGAAAGGCCTGGGTCTAATAGATTAGGCTTCTTCACAGAATCTGAGCCAAGCTTTGGGTTATTTTTGCAAAAACAGAAAAATATCTAGCTCTAATCTCATCTAACTCATTGGACAACAAGGGCATACACTTAATATTTGAGCCCAGTACTTTTCATTAAGTACAATCCATATAGGAAAGAAATAAACAAGTTTTTGAGATTTCTGAATGGAAGAAAAATATTTTATGGTATTAATGACTGAGATGAAGAAAATTGCCACCCACAGTGTCATTTTGGAAAGAGAGTATGGACAATAATAAAAACAAAAACAGTGTCATGTAACATGTACACGATAATGTGTATTTTACCAACCCCTTTTATGCAGATCTCATTGAGCCTCTCATGAACCCCTGTGAGGGAGACTAGACAGATGTCACCATTTTTATTTTATAAATGAGATAATGAGAGACAAATGAGGTGATTTTCCAAAGGCTTCACATCTAAGTGACAAATTCAGGACTTGAATGTGAATCTTCTAGTTCAATTTTTTTTTTCTGATCTAGAAATGCATTTTTTTTTTGTAGAAGTTTAGAAATAAAGGAGGAATTATGAAATTTCCACCCTATAACCTAAAATTCAGAAACATCCATTTAAAAATTTTGGGTATATTTACTTCGTAATCTATGTATGTATGTATGTATGAACATATCTATTTATCTGTGAATCTATCTATACAATATCCTATTCTTTGTAAGCATTTTTTTTTTGTGTGTCTACTTTTTATGACAGTGAGTTGATATAAAGTTTATTATTCTTTTTTTTTGTGTTCAAATGTTGACTTGAATTTAATGAATAGTTTAATGCTTTATTTATACATTTTGAAAGTAGATTTTAACCTAAAAAGAAGAAATACTTATTTTAATACTATTTTTAAATAATAATGATTATACAAAAGAGGATCAATAATGAAATTTTAAGATTTCAATTTTTTAATACGTTGGAAAAAGTATGTTGCAATCTATCCATTATTATATTATGTTAATGGAAAGAGTTAAATATAAGAAAACATTTTTGAACTATACAAATATATTTCTTTCTTCAGTTTTGAAAACAATGGCATGGACTTTATTCTCCAATTGGAAAAGTGAGACTTCAATATTAATATTAAATTTTAAAAGGTGGGAAAATAGTAATTAAAAGTATTACTAGAAACTTCTCAAAGAAAATGCATCAAAACACACAAAAATCAAGATCATTTAAGGATTTTGGTCATATACTGCTTGTTTATTTTTTCTGATATCACTCTACTCATAAGAAAGGGAGTTCTGTGTTGTCAATATTTTTTCTTAGTAATATCTTTTCTGGCTTATAGGTCATAGCTACAATTTCAAGACTGTGGTAAGTAACATAATTTCTTAGTTTTTGGTAGAGAAAAATAATTTTCTAATTTTATATTCCATCAGTCATTTCAGCTTGCACTTGATAAACAAAGATTGGGAGTTCATGTTTAGGTATACAGTATCCATTTTTCCCTAGAACTTCTGTTTTCTCTTTTAAACCTGCTAAACTATTTTATCTTTAAAATTTTTCTTCTATATTTTTATTGGTGCATTATAGCTGTACATAATGGTGGGATTTATTGTTACATATTCATTACATGCACAAAAATAACAATATAATTTTCCTATATAATTTCCCAGTAGTTCCCCTTTCCTACCCCTTCTCCCTCCCCCTGGTCCCTTTCCTCTACTAATCTCCCTTAGATTTTCATGAGATTCCCCATCATCTTTCTTTTCCTTTTCATCTGTAGCTTCCACATATGAGAAAACATGCAACTGACTTTCTGAGTTTGGCTTATTTCACTTAATACAATGTTCTCAAATTTCATCCATTTTTCTGCAAATGACAATTTTATTCTTTATGGCTGAAAAGAAAAAAAAACACTTTATTTTATGATCCACATACATATTGTATGGCTGTTGTGAATTGTTCTGCTATAAACATGAGTAAGCATGCATCCTATGGCATGCAGGCTTTAATTCTTTAAGATAAATACCAAGAAGTGGTATAGCTGAGTCATATATGATGGCTCCATTCCTAGACTTTTAAGGAAGCTCCACTGATTTCCATAATGGTTGTACAAATTTACAATCCCCCCCCCCAACTGTGTAAAAGTGTTCCCTTTTCTCCATATTCTCTGCAGCAGTGACTATTGTTTGTATTCTTCAGTGTAGTTTTTTTTTAAAATTTTTATTGTTGGTTGTTCAAAACATTACATAGTTCTTGATATATCATATTTCACACTTTGATTCAAGTGGGTTATGAACTCCCATTTTTACCCCGTGTACAGATTGCAGAATCACATCAGTTACACATCCATTGATTTACATATTGCCATACTAGTGTCTGTTGTATTCTGCTGCCTTTCCTATCCTCTACTATCCCTCCTCCCCTCCCCTTTTTTTTCTTTTTTTTTCTCTTCTTTCTTTCTTTCTT
>NW_025999842.1:20515080-20527449 GCF_001458135.2 Marmota marmota marmota | reverse complement strand
CCCTAAAAAACAAATGCCAAATGTCTTCTTTGATATAAGGAGCGTAACTAAGATCAGAGTAGGGACGAAGAGCAGGAGAAGAAGATTAACATTTAACAGGGATGAGAGGTGGGAGGGAAAGGGAGAGAGAAGGGAAATTGCATGGTAATGGAAGGAGACCCTCAGGGGTATACAGTGGAGGGGGTAGAGAGAGAGGAGGGGAGGGGAGGGGAGAGGTGGGGAGGGGGGAGGGTGGAGGATGGGAAAGGCAGCGGAGCACAACAGTCACTAGTATGGCAATATGTAAATCAATGGATGTGTAACTGATGTGATTCTGCAATCTGTGTATGGGGTGAAGGTGGGAGTTCATAACCCACTTGAATCAAAGTGTGGAATATGATATGTGAAGAAATTTGTAATGTTTTGAACAACCCACAATAAAAAATTAAAAAAAAAAGAATAATCTGTTTTTAGTAAAAAAAAAAAGGAGACTAAAATACATATACAAGTTTGTTTGTTTTGGGGAACTGGGGATTTACTCCAGAGGCAATATATCACTGAGCTACAACCCCAGTCCTTTTTTACTTTGATATAGGGTCTCATTGAGTTGCTTAGGGCCTATCTAAGTTGCTGAGACTGGCCTCAAACTTGAGATTTGCCTGTCTCAGCTTCTTGAGCCACTGGGTTAATGGCATGCACCATTACACTGGGCTTATATACAAGTTTTGGAGGATTGTGGAAAGGATCTTTTATAATCAAAAAAGTTATTTGGTATATGATGAATCTAATATTTATATAAGTTCATATATAATAATTCATAAAATAACTGAAAACTACAGAGTACCTACTGCTTGCTAGGTGCTTTCCATATACTCTCTAATTTAATGCTCACAAATGTTAGATGACATACATACCATTGTTTTGATGGACTATAATGACATAGCTTTCTCTTATTTTCTTTAAGTTCAAAGTAACACACCCATTAATGCCCTTTGTATAAAGGATTACTAGTAAGAATAAAAGTGCTCATTTCTGCAGAACTTGGAGTGCTTTCCAGGATACATGTTCTCCTCTACTTTTTGGCATGTGGCAAGTTGACATTTTCTAGTCCTTCCATCTATGTGGATCCATATAATTAAATCCTAGCCAACAAAATGTGGTGGAAGTGAAGTAGGCCATTGATAGGTTTATAATTCAGATAGGTCCCTGAGTCTCTTATGTTTCCCTGAGCCCTCATCCTGCAGGTTAGATAAAGAGGATTCAGTGATGGACTCAAAGTCATAGAATATGGAGAAGCTACTAGATAGGTGGAGTCTACATCCTGTACTGTTGAGTAGAACTTCCCTGGCACTCTTGCCCTGGAACATGACTGAGAAACAATTTTGTTGTTTTTAGAAACAACATTATTTATCTGCTAAGTAAAATATACACACTAAACCACCAATTTTGTTGTGTTTAGTGAAATTTTGGAGTGGTTTGTTATGCTAACATTATTTGCCTTCACTGAAATAGTGTAAGTGCTTATTTGCTAATACAGAAATGACTCACTAATGTTTTTCCTTATGGAAAAAATAGGGAATTTACTTGACTAAGTCTACCAGCTAATAAGTGATAGAACCAGGACTCAAAGTAGAGCAGAATGACTTTAGAGATCATACACTTAATCATTTTTCTCTGATAGCTGTTTACGAAATATAGCATGCTATTATTTTTACTTTATAGAAGCAACTCATGGAATGAAGTGAGCTTCAGCTAAGTTTTTGGCCTAAACATTTTTAAAAAAATCTTGAAAAATATGGATGTCATGTCATTTGCTCCAAAAGTTTCAGATTTGGGGGCATTTCAGGTTTTTCAAATTAGGGATGCTCGAAGTGTATCTCACAGGACTACCATGAAGATTCAATAAGAAAATGTGTGTGACTCATCTAGCCTAAGGAGATTTTCAATAAAATATTATTTCTTCTTTTAAAAACAAGGTATTTCTTCTTTTAAAAAATCTTGTGGTAAATAGCTACAAGGAACTATGACTTCCATAGCTGAAAATAGTCATTAGATCACTGGGCAATGATCTTTGCACTTAAAACAGTGTAAACAGACATTCGCCAGACCTACACATGTAGGCCTGGACACCTTATCTGAGATTGTACTTCAGGCCTACCTACATTTTTGTTTTCAATTTGTCAGGATTACTTTTATTCCTGTTAGTCCACATCCACATTTCTACCTGTACTCCTGTTGTCTGTGGAGAATGGTCTTTTGGAATGCCAAGATCATGGTGGTAGAAGTGGCCTGTGTGAATTTGGGTGGGTGGGAGCTCACAGAAATGCCAGATATGGGGTAGCCATCCTACAGACAAAAATGTAGCCCTCTACATTTTTATTCCACAGGAATTCATTTTTTTGTGTTTCTTGCTTGTTAAGCCTCCTGAAGATCATTATTTATCTCCTAAGTAAAATATACACACTAAAACACCATTGACCTGAAGGAATTTTAAGTATGACTGTATGTGGTCTTCATAGGAAAATTGTCTTTAAAGTGCAGAAAAAAAGCAAGTTTCTGAAGAAGGCTAAATTAGAAACAAAAAAGATATGAAAACTCTGGAACCTATACATATAGAAATAGTTTTTGGGGGGCCATATGTTCTTCTTTGTAATACAAATGTGTTGAAAGAGCAAATATCTGCAAAAATCAACTACAAAGAATACCATGCAAGTTAATGCATATTGAGCATTCAATCATGAGAAAAATTTGGAGTAACCAGCAGTGGGTCGGTCCAGATCCATTCTCTGCAATGGTGATAAAATCCCAGATGCTGTGCCAGCCGCATGTGTGGAGGCTCCAGGATGGAGGCACCCCTGGGATGTGTGTACAGAGAGGAGGGGAAAGACCAGCCCAGCTTCACTATTTGAAAGCTTTGCACAGCCTGTTTGGAATGCTAATGGGTTATGCTTTCTGCTTATAGAGAAGGCTGATTTTTTCTGCAAAGCATTAAATCCTTTCCTCTCCCTCCCTATGCCCGGTCTTTCCAGTAGTAATTCTTCATCAAATTCTATTGCTTGACTCCTTCTATACTGATTTTTATTCTTTAATTTAGAGAATATACACTACAAACCATGGGGACATAAGAAAGCAGGCCAAGATGAAAAGGAGTAAGATAAAAAGTCCTCAAAGGGTTGCTCAGGAACCTTTTGGAAAAGAGGAAGAGAGCTACATGGAAAAAAATGTGGAGCTAGTTAATCTCGAAGTTATCTGTGCAAGGCTGCACCATGGGGTCCCTGAACACATAATGGACCTTTACCTAATAATATGGCAATGTCAATATTCACTGTGGTTTTGACATCAGTTACAATATACTAATTTATATAGAGACCACATATTGCAAACAGTAGAAGCTGGATTTTAATCTGACAGACCATCAAAGGGAATTGTGTTAACTAGCAATTTCACACATCTTCAGTCAAATGATAAATGGTGCTAAATTATGTGATGCCTGCAGAGAATGAGATCCTTAGGGGCCTTCCACACCATTAAGGGAAAGAAAAGTTTACTCCATTTGGTGCATTGAGTTTAACCTTTTTTTTTTCAATCATAATTTTAAAAAATGGCAACCCAATATATCTGGTAAGATAAGCAGTGTGCTTTATTAACCAGGGCTATTTTTTAAATTAATTTTATTTCTTATAAGGCTGTGGATAGTTTATAGTCAACAGACTGTTTCTCTAGCTTATATTTCTTCTCGAAGTGGAGCTTGGTGGAGTACTTAGTTGTAAAGTCTGCAGACAATGTTGAGGCTCCTTTTTTAAGGACCAGAGAGTATACAGTATTCTAATGTATTCTAAGTATAAAGTGTATTCTAAGATTTTTCACTATGCATTCTTCTCCCTCAAGTTCCAGTCAGGTTCTTTCCTTAGGAAGTTCTGTGATAATCATATTCAGATTTCTGCTACCATCAAATGCTTCTGTTTGGCCGTACAGAAATTTTCCTTAATAGTTTCTCCTAATCTCTAAACTTGTTTTCCCATCCCAGATGTTGGAATTTTTTTTGTTCCATTTGCAGTTTGATACCCAAGGCCATATAGCTAAGAGAAGACTCACTTCTTTGAAAATAATTGCCTTGATTGACAGGTTAAGTGGTATTCAAGAGCATCCACACTATCCAAGTCACCTGAAAATATTTCTAGAGGTGGAAACAGAGACCTTGAAAGACACAGAGGTCACTGGTACTACTCTGGGACTATATGAACTTCACTGTCTTCCAACTGAAGCTAGAGAAAAACGGATACTCGAGTATCTCCTAATGGCTGAATGCCAAAAGGCTGGTACAGTACCAGACCTGAGTGGTGTACATAACAATTCTCTAACCATCTGCCCTTGGTTTGGGAAATCTCTGGATCCTACAGTGTCTATCAGACCTGGCACCAAGCTGCTATCACACAACTGAAACATTTTATTTTTCATGACAATTTTATATCACTTCCAGACTTTAAAACTTTTTCCATTTTACTGAAAATTCTTGGTTTACTTGTTGGCAGATCAAACACTGTTCTTAAGTGCACATATTTTAAAATTAACTATCCTTTAACTTCAGTGAACAAAACCTGGTTGGAAAGCTTTGTACCCCAACAAAGACTCTTTTAATTTTTTCTTAATTCTTTCTGAACCAAGAAAAAATTTAATTCCCCAGACCCGTGGATTGAGTGTTTCTCTACATGTGGTGTAAAGCATGTGTGCTTGATAATCTTTAGAGGCAATCATTTTTGTCTTGAGTTGCTCGTGAATTTTATATTTTTAGCTTTTGTTAATGTACCTATTTAAGTTTAACATGTATACATATTTACTTTATCCCATGAGGAAGATAGGTAATACTCACCTTTGTTGAGGAGATGCCTTGCCATATTTGGCTTTGAGCTTTGTGTAGACTCAGTTTACCTCTCGTCAGGATACTGGCTTGGATTACTGATTTCAGGGTGATTCCTTTGGTTGAAAACCTGACTCTGCCATTTTCTAGATTTGTGATGTTTGAAAATTTACTTAACTTCTCTAAGTCTCAGTTGTATCATTTATAAAGCGAAAATGAAAGTAATACCTTATTGTAGGGTTGTTGGATGGTTATTACAAGTAAAAGCTTAGAATGGTGTCTTAGCAAATCTTAGCAATTGTTATTAAGTGGGAACATATCTGAAAGATAATCTCCAAAGCATTTTTTTTCTAATTGAAAAAATAGTTTGCATAGTCAGACACGAAGGGAAAACCTTCCTGATTGTATCTTTTCTGAAGTGAGAATATAATTTCCCACACATCACTACAGTTCTGCTATTAGTATTAATTTGCTCCTCGGGGTTTTCCACTATTATTAGTGGCATTTGCCAGTCTTTCTACATCTATGGCTGTAAATCCTGCATGTTTTCTGAAGATATGAATTGCTAAACCACAGCTATGGAACCTGCAGTGGACATTTTTGAAGTCTCCCTTAATGCATTGGCTATTTTTGGCTCTTTGGAAATGGTCCCTCAACTCTACAAGGTGGTCTCTTGGAGGTCATCTTTATGTACTTCTACCTGTCTCTTTAGCTGAGGTTTTCAGACACCTGACCTAAGATGGACCAATCATATCTGTTCTCCCAACAGTTTGACTTTGAAACTTAGACCTCTAGTTATTACCCAGAGGCACTCTACCACTGATCTGTATTCTCAGCCCTTTTTATTTTTATTTATTTTATGTTTTGTTTTGAGACAGGGTTTTGCTAAGTTGTGCAGGCTGGTCTCAAACTTGTAGTCCTTCTGCCTCAGCCTCCTGAGTTGTTGGGATTACAGGTGCACAACATTGAGCCTTGAAGACTCCTGTTTTTTATCAGTGACAATCATAAATCAAGTTCACAAGTCCATTACCATGCACTCCCAGGCCCCATCACTCACCTGTGGCCTTCTGTCATTCTTTCATTGTTTGGTTTCTGTACTGTAAATGTGATTTCCATGTGTTTCAAATAGTTAATTTTTTTTAGCACTTAGATTACAGAATATTTCATCTACTTAATTTATATAAAGTTTGGAATTTGTCTGATTTTAAAATTGTTCTACAAGTTTAAGAAATGATAATTAAGTTTATTTATTTCAAACGCAGTTTTTGTAAGTGCCTGAGTTATGTGAAGAATACTTGAAATAGTTCATGTTTAAGAAAGAAACTGTGTGGTGTTATGTGCTATCAGTTGAAGCTGAACCTCAGAGCTGGGCAATTCTTACTTTTGTTTAGCCCAGAATCTGTGCCCTGAGGGTGACCCACAGCAGAATTTCCCAAATTATGTTCCTTAGAACTCTAGTTTTCAGGGATATTAATGGTGTAACAAATTAACAAAGTCATAAAGGCCTTCCACGCTCAAATAAGCTATGGAATGCTCGATTTAAGCAAAGTTAAGCTCTTTAAGTGATTTTTTTAATAAAGATGCATACTGTAGCTCTATCATTGGTGTATAGTTACAGTAATTCCTAACATAATCAATTATGGGATCTTTTCTCTGTTGAGGACATCTTTGGGTCTATCATTCCATGGAATATGTTCTGGGTGTATGTCTTAATGAAAATACTTGGGGAAGGAGGGTGTTGCCTTGTGTCACTAGTCTTTCCTGTTCTCTTATTGCTTGCATATGATTCTTATTTATAAATAATGCCAAAAGTCTTTTGAAATAGGTACACTTTTTTTTTTTAATCAGATTAGCTTTTAGGTGACATTGGCTATGTGAAATAACAGTACTAGTGACACGAAAAGAAAATTGTCTCTCTACTCACAATACTTCTTATACTAAATTTATTTTTTCCCTACAACAAGCAATTCTCCAATTGTCTGTGGAAAACAGTTGACATCCTATAATTCGGTTTAATTATGACACTAGTACTTGGAGGTGGTGTCAGATCCCATGAATTTTAACTAGAGCTCAGTTCACAACTGCTGTCTCTCTTCATGTGTCTTAGGCAGCCTATCTGTACTTCTGAATAACTGGCTCCAAACTGAGAGTTCCTACAATCCCCTCCTCAGATTCCAAAATCGACTAGAATGACTCACAGAACTCAAGAAATCACTTTATTTACACTTACTGGTTTATTGGAAAGGACACAATTCAAAAACAGCCAAATGGAAAAGATGCATTGGTAGAGAAATGGGCATAGGGTGTGTATATGCATAGCTTTCACCCTCTGGTACCTCTGTGTGTTTGCCAATCAGAAGCTCATCAACTCTTGTTCATTATTCATTTTCTAGAGAGGAATCTAAACATCTCCTTCCACCTTCCTGGTATTCAGTGGTTCGGCTGAAAGTTCCAGTCTTTTAATCACTGGGTCTTTCTGGTGACCAGCCCCATCCAGATACCATCTAGGGCGACAACCTAAGCCACCTCATTAGCATAAACTTAGGTGTGACAGAAAGGGAGCCTTCAGAAATAATAAAGGCCACTCTTGTCACTGAGGAACTTGCAAGAATTTTAGGAGCTCTGTGCCAGGACCTGGGAATAAGACCAATATTTTTGTGTTATACTATAGGTACATTTCAGGTCACATAGACTATGGTTGCAAGTCTGTAATTGCAAGCTCTTTGAAGTGCTTATTCATTTTTGGGTGACACCAACCTGAATGGGGCAGATTGAGTCAATCATATTGGTTAAATTGAATTACTAACTTATCAAAGAGTTAGAGCTCTGTATTTTTCATTCTTTAAGTAATTTTAGTTATGAAACTATATTTGTTTTTCCAACAATAGACTCCTTTAAAACATTTATTTGAATGTAACAAAGTTATTATTGAACTGGTTCCATCAAGTGAAATCACTTAAATTCTGGGATATAAACCATCAACAAGAACTTTATTTTTAGTGAATTTCTTTCACATTTAGTTTAATATCCTTTATGCCTTTGCTAAAGTAAAGAATAGTAAATCAAGATTTTATTTATGCAGTAATAAGAGGGCTTTAAGTAACAGATCATCAATACCACAATTAAATAAAATCATAAGAGAATGTGATACAGAACAGTTGATAGATTCTGTTGTTCTTATATCCTTAATGGAATTGAGTCTGGCAGTATGAAAACAAGCTGGGCAAAGTTAAGATGCTTTAGATTACATGAGTATTCCTAGTCATAATGCCTATAACATACACATTGCATTTTGATTTATGAGCTTAACGGAACAGTGATTAAGTAGGAGAGAGAAGAGCTTTTTAAACACTTTCTGGGGAGTGATTTCTATTCTTTGCTGTCACATCTCCAATTATTCTTTCTCTTCAAATCCTTATTCTCTTTCTTTGAGTTTTCCTGGTACAGGTGGCTGCCATTTGTAGAGCTATCAATTTTGCTGCCCTCTTTTAAGGCAGCTATTATTTATGCTAGTTCCTGCTTATCCTTCTTTTGATTCATTTAGACAAGAACAGCTACAAAACATTTTAAACAACTTGAGAAAACGGTTAACTTCAAGCATCACATGTTATCATGTATAGCTTCCAAATAAAATGCTTAACTCCGCTCCAGCACAACTCTCAGAAATTGTGACTTTAACATGCTTTAAATTTGAGCAGCTCCTTTAGATGCCGGAAATTCGAAGATCGGCACCATCCCTGCAGCAGAATGGCCACAAGGCGTTCCCACATAGTGGCTGAAAACACAAACTCTGTAAGGGAAAAGGTTTTTTTTTTTTTTTTCATCTTCGAAAGATAGTGTGAAACATGTATCCTTTGGAAAGGTTGTTTTCCTTCTGTTAATTGCTGTTGCATATTTTAGTCTTTCAAATCATTCAGTTTAAAGTTTGTATGTTAGAATTAATGGCAGGTTTTGTAGTCTGTTAAACCATAAATTACCACTCCTTGTCTTGGTACTGAAAGAGATTACTTAGCCATTCACAATTTTCCATGGGATGTTCTCCAGATGTGTGCCATCTGAAGCCTCCTGACTCCTTTCTCCAGTGGACTAAGCTGGCCTCTTGTTGAGGAAACAAAGAACTGGAAAATATATACATCAATGTTAAAGCATGCAGGTCCTCAGACAGTGTTAAGATGCCTGCGCACTTTCACGGAGTCCATTTGAGTTGGCTCACAATGCCCCTACTGTGGCGAGCAAGTGCCGCTGCTGTCCTAACCCCCCTTTATGTATAATTTTATGCTAATCCTTGAATTGTTCCAGGAGCCTTTAACAGTCAGCTGTCTTTTTCTGTCTTTTGAGGTATCAAATAATGTTACAACTTGGAAATCCCATAGATGTGGGCAATTGTGTCTTTACACAATTCCGGCCTGATGGGTTTTCTAATGTGTTCTATGTGAAGGACATGTTTCTTTCCAGTCCATACTGGGATACTGCAGGGATTCTCAGTTTTAAAGTGGCCCAAAGTAGATGGCCATTAAGACAATGTTACCTCTAATCCAATTTCCCATAATCTCAAACTATGCAAAAGCAAATGTTGAACCTGTAGCTGAACCCAGTCTTTTGAATACCAAACCAAGACCAGTAATGTATTATCTTAACTATTTGGGGGGAAGGCTGATTGTTTGCAAAATATCTTTGGGTTGCCATTAGTTTGGGTTTAATCCTTTAGAAATATTCAGCGCTCAGGCCTATTCAAGCCTTCCGAAAACCGGCTCATTGCAGCGGCTGCGCTCAGCCTGCGAGATGGCTTGTGTACTTAGACTCCACTTATTTTGTTCAGGTTCACGATCAGGCGAGACAGCGCTGTCAATTCAAAAAGACATTCTTTTTTCAAACTATTGATCTCCATTGCTCTTGCAAATCCTTTAGTATTGGCTCTCAGGATTACTATAATGCTATAATCATTCTGTTAAGGATTCAGATTTGTGGTGGGCTAAAAGATGGGAACATCAAAAGGATTGAAATGCCCTTGAAGCAATCAATTTTTGTTCATCAAATACAAATGCTGAGAAGCTGCTTTCAGCTAATAATTTATAACTGAATTAATGACACATGGCTTCCTTCAATCTCTTTTTCTTCTTTGCTTCCCTCCTCTTAAATGATCTGATTTTATATTCTGGGAAGTGAATTTAAATTGCACAGTATTGTAAACAAGAAGAATGCTTTGGAGAGTGAAAAACTTATTTCACTTTCTTTCAAACTGTGAAGGCAGTAGAAATCCTCTTTCTTTGGGCTCTGAAGGCAGGTGAATCCTGACATATCTGAACTACTTCCCCTGGTAACAAAAAATGTAATTGTTTATGTATGGGTAATATTCTTGCAGAAGCTTACATGGCAAAAAAAAAATTCTGTTTAAATCACAAATGCCCTGATGTGGCTCAATTACTTTCACATAAAATGGTCCCAACAAATAAAAGTTTATTAATATAGTATATAATAATAAAATGACATTAAAGTTATGGAAAAATTTTTTCTGTGGTGTTAATATAATTTACAGGTCTTTATTAGCATGATGATTAAAATTACTTAACATTTAAAAGACATAAAGGTTTTCAAGTTATTTTCATTTGCACTCTTCTCCCAGCCTCTTCTATTTCGCTAAGTGAGAATGTCAATGTTTATATTTGGGGCTATGAGGAAATCTTTCACTGGAAGCACTGAATGTCTGTGTACTTCCGTGCACCCAGGAAACTTCAGAGTAAAACATCAAGACACATAAAAAGAAAGTTCTATATGGAATGCGTGTGTGGATGAAAATAGAATGCAGAAGAGCAAATAAAAGTCCCCTAACTAGTCTGGATTTTGTCTACCTGTTTATAAAATTTTATTATTAGAAAGAAACTGAGTTTAAATTTTAAAAAAAACCTCAGAGTATTATAAGACAGTAAAAATTAACTGTGGAACACAATTGTGGAGGAATAAATTAGTTGAGAAAAAGTTTTTTTGTATATGTTAGAAACATTTATACATACATAAAAATCAAGTTATATGTCAGTATCTGTTCAATTTTACTCAATTTTGCAATAGTTAATTTTTAGATTACTGTTTTCTTTTTGAGGTTCTAGGGATTGAACCTCTGGTCTTTGCACATGCTAAGCTTGTGCCCAGCATTAATTAATTTTAACAGTTAATTTTTTTTAGCTCAGCCTGAGTTATTATTATTTTGACAACAATACAACTGTATTTGAAAATAATCTTCAAGGAAGACTTTCTAGCTCACAACATTTTATACTCCCATTTCATCCTAATTCTGATTTAAATGAATAGCAACAAGTGCCAAACACCTCATATACATCTTTGAGCTTCTAGTACCCAGTACGGAGCCTGGCACAAGGTGGTTATTCAGAAAACATTTGCTGGAAGAATGAAAATCTTGCTTTGTGTAGATCTTAAGTGTGAATCAAAACGTTGTAAGATTTTGAGCTAAAGTAGTATTTTAGATTTCCTGGTCACACAGATTCAAAAAGTAAACTATCTTGGGCTGGTCTGACAGTGCTCATAGGTCTCAGCTTTCTGTAAGAGTGGTGAAAATTCACAGTGACACAATTGTGCCTCTTTGCCTGTGCACAGGAAAAAATGTACCAGTTGAATATGCCCTCATGAATGGCATGATAAGGGAACTTCAAGTTGTGTTTTTAAAGAACATTAATAAAACCATTTAACTTGAGTACTTTTAACTTTTAAAGTTTGGGGGCAGTGTCTCTGAAATCTTGCCAGCACAAGTACTTACTGCTGTTCATTTCATTTTTTTTTAAATGTCTGATCTCAATGGTCCAGTTTCAAAATTTTGCACTTTCTGAGTCAAAATAGACATCCAGATATGTTTAATTTAATACTGACACGTATACTTATATATTTTTTTACAAGTTATTTTCACAAAGCTTTCTAGAAAACTTGTTGGCATTTCTTTTTAGTTTCTCATTGTTTTTGATGCTATTGGGAAGAAGTCTCATCTCAAGTTTCTTTGCTTGCCTGAGTTTCTCAGTGTTGTCTGCCTTAATCTTTGTAAACTCAGATTTATCTATGGCCATGGCAGAATGTTTGTTATCACTGAGGTCACAAGGTATTTATCTAGCTGTGACTGTAATACTGTTGGTATTTGGAAATAAATACCAGGCCACTTGTTTTAAATATCCCTGCCATTTTTAGGCAGGTGTTGAGGGTAAGAAAGAGCTTCCTATCTTGGTATAAAGGAGTTATCATCTTTTAAACAGAGACTGTGTTTGCTACTGATGGCACTTAGGACCTTATTACATGCAGGTGAGAGAAAGAGAAACAAACAGAGGAGAGAAAGAGTATGTTTGCAAGTGTGTGTGTGTGTGTGTATGTGTGTGTGTGTGAGTGTGTGTGTGTGTGTATGAGAGAGAGAGAGAGAAAGAGAGAGAAAGAGAGAGAGAGAGAGAGAGAAAGAGAGAGAGAGAGAGAGAGAGAGAGAGAGAGAGAGAGAGAGAGAGAGAGAGAGAGTGACATGATGCGTCATGAGCAGATCGAGA
>NW_025999842.1:20507662-20514412 GCF_001458135.2 Marmota marmota marmota | reverse complement strand
GGTCAAAAGGGAGGGAGGGAGAGAGAGAGAGAGAGAGAGAGAGAGAGAGAGAGAGAGAGAGAGAGAGAAAGAGAGACTGACTCTGCTTGCTCTTCCAGAGTTAGACTATATACTAAATGACAACAACATATATAGATTAATTATCCAATAAGGAGTGATGTTTTCTTTTTGTAAAGCATGAATCATTGCTTTCTGTTTCATTTTCAAACATTCCAAATACACATGCAACCCACTGGAACAGAAGAAAAACATACATGTAAGCCATATATATTTGAGCTTATTAGAAGAAATCTATTGCTTATTTATTTATTCCTTTCAGGAGACAAAATAAATGAGGGTGGCCTTAATATGAAATGTGGTTCACAGAATGAAACTGACATTCTAACACAACTTCAGAGAGTAAGTAGTGTTGGAAAAGAAACAGTCACCCAGGAAGCCAATGGAGATCAAACCTTGCTTTCTGGATGTATTTGACCCTGTTATCTGGACATAGAATACTTGCTTGCCACAGGCACCCTCTGAGCCAGTGTGTCTGTTAGCATTGTGATATAATTACAAATAGTAAATAAAACATGATGCATTTCAAATGAAAATCTAAAGTGACCTAAATAGAACTGAACAATCTGTTAAATTGCACAGACTTTGTTTGTAGGGTCATTTATGGCAAATACTGCAATGCACTGTTCCTTGCACATATTTTATTTAATTGGGGCAAGAAGAGCAGACAACTTAAAGTACTTTTCCCATATAGTTTCAAGATTTTCCTCTTCTTCAGTAATTGATAACAGAAATCAATTCTGGAAAAAAAGGTCATTTTCTCCCAGTACTGAAATTTTTTATCTGTTTCTAAGGTTTCTTTCTCAACTAGAAGAGGAAAAATATTGGATTTTGCTAGTGAATCCAGGGAAATATTAATACATTTAACCTCATAAAATAAGTGTGTTTTTCTACCTGTTCTGTCTTCCTGCATGACCAATAACTCTTTCACACTATATCTCATGGGATCTTAATCAGCTGGTGAGGTGCCATCAGGGTGGTACTGTTCTTCCTGCCAGGATATTTAATGTGTTCTGGTGTTCTAGATCAAACCAGGGGGTCAGGGTTACAGGGACACAGGAAAGAATGGCAGTGAATACTAAAATGCATAAAAAATTATAAGTTTCTCTGTATGCATTATGAAGTGCATACTTTATAGATTATATATAAAGTATATTATATCTAATGTAATAAACTAATGTCAAATATATATTAATTTACATTATATAAAATGCATATTATTGTATCCTACATAATATATACTGTGTTTTGAATATAACCACTTAGTTAATTGTACCTGACACATGAAAGCTTTCAATTATTTTGCTGTAATTTGCAGACAAATCTAAAACACTGTTTATCATGCTCATGCCTTGCTAAAAGCAAAGAATGCCTCAGATGGAAATGGGTAGCAGTACACACTTTCTCAGCCCTATAAAGTTGTTATAAGGCTCAAAGCAGTTATTCTATATGAAAATGGTTTTGAAAATGTGAACTAATGCAATACACATTAAAGAATTATTCATAGGTACATATTCAGAGCTTGATTTAGGAAAATTAATAAAGAGGAAAAAATGGTCTTTGAAAAGACTGTATTCATGTTTTTTGGAAACTTGTGCTTAAGTTTTGGAATGCTTGTATTCTGTAAATATCTGGATAGAATGAATAGCTCCATCATCTCAGGACAGTCAAATACATCAACATATTGCTCATCTTAATAGCTGAGAATAAATAATGTAATAGTTTATTTAAATTGAAATCCCCTGTCCAAGCAGGTACAGAAAAGGACTATATCATATTTCCACTGGAAAGAGTCAGAACTCTAGAAAAGATAAAACACACAGTCAAGATGTCATGAAGTGGGCTGGGGATGTGGCTCAAGCGGTAGCATGCTCGCCAGGCATGCGTGTGGCCTGGGTTCGATCCTTAGCACCACATACAAATAAAGATGTTGTGTCCGTCGAAAACTAAAAAATAAATATTAAGATTCTCTCTCTCTCTTAAAAAAAAGATGTCATGAAGTGAAAAGGAGATAAGGAGGGATTCAAGGCTGATGTGTGGATGGCAGAGGATTTTTTTGCGGGGTAGGTATTGGGGATTGAATTCAGGGGCACTCAATCACTGA
Organism: Marmota marmota marmota; assembly: GCF_001458135.2. NCBI lineage: Eukaryota > Metazoa > Chordata > Mammalia > Rodentia > Sciuridae > Marmota > Marmota marmota. Next base: position 20,512,251 of record NW_025999842.1, on the reverse strand, counting down.
GCCACATCCTCAGCCCTATTTTGTATTTCATTTAGAGACAGGGTCTCACTGAGTTGCTTAGTACCTCTCTGTTGCTGAGACTGGCTTTGAACTCGTGATTCTCCTGCCTCAGGCTCCAGAGTCACTGGGATTGCAGTATGCACAACTGTGCCCAGCTCAGAGGATTTTTAAGTTGTTTTATTGTGCAATATTGTCCTTGCCCCATCTACTTTCTGAAGATATTAAATGAAAATTGTATCTATTCCTGGAGGAGGAGCTCCAGGACCACCTACATTATTCGGATTATATCTTCAAAATGCTCTTGCTCTGAATCAAAAAAAAATTTATCAAGTACCCGCTATATTCTATAATTGACTCTTTCACATCATCTTGCAGAATTCATACAGCAACGCAGCAGAACCTCAGTTTGGTAAGTGAGGAAACTGAGGTTCAGCAAGAAAACCTGTGTAAGCCAGGTGTTCTCAAATTTCAGTTCATTAGAGTCATCTGGAGGACTTACTGAAGCTCAGCTTGCTGGGTCCTGATCCCAGAAGTTTGATTCCTTGGGTCTGGGAAGGAGCCTAAAAATGTGCATTTCTAACAAGTTCCCAGGGGATCCTAGACCACTGCACTTTAAGAATCACTGGCTTCAGATAATTTCTCTTTTAGGTATGGCTGCCAGGACTTGAACTAGTTTGACCAGAGAACTCATTTTCTTCCCACGGGCTCTCAACCTCAACTGCTTATTGGAATTGTTAGCAGGACCTGGGGATGTCTAGCCACACTTCAGCAGTTCCAAACGCTTCCAAGGTGTTTCCAGTGGGCAGCTAAGGTCAAACATCACTGTTCTAAGGCAAGAAAGTGTGGATTAAGATTGAAATGTTCTTGAGTCTCACAGCCTGAGTGTGCATATGTGCATGTATGTGTGTGTGTACACACCCACTCTAGTCCAAAGCCTGAAGCAGCTCTTTCATTATCTGGATCTTCTCCAATGATCCAGACATGAAATAAGCCCAGACTTTGGAATCAGAGCGACTGGTGTTAAATCCCTGTCGGGCTGCTTTGTAGCTATGTAACCTAAGGCAAGTCGCTGTCTTAGTGCCGCTATGTAGTTTATGTGGAATGAATGTGATATGGTACATAAAATCCAAGCATAGTAGGACCCATCCCCTGCTGTGTTTCTTCAGAGACAGATTGGTTTGGCAGTTTTATATCTAAAACTGGTGTGTCCCAAAGTGTAGAAGTCTTAACGCTGGTGGTATCGACAATGATGTTTAGTTGTGCTTTAATATGGTATTAAATAAAACAGAATCACATTGTGAGAAAAATTTTCCCTTTTCAATTTTTCTGGTTATACTAAAAGGAAAGTTTCCATCTGGTGCTGAGATGCCTTTACTGTACCTCTAACTTTGCTAATAATACTTAATAAAAAGGAAGATCAAACCTTACACTCTGAACGTTAATGGATCATGGCATCTAGTTAGAATTTAATGATTTAATGAGTAATACATTTTAAAAAATGTATTGATTTAATGGTTTCTTTCTGTTGATGGCACTGATTTTTCCTTTTTGCAATATTATAGAGTTTTCTTTAAATGCATAAATATTTTCTTTGAAAATGTGTAATGTATAAAGTTTTCTTTAAAACAAGTTTATCTGGGGCTGGGGATGTGGCTCAAGCGGTAGCGTGCTCGCCTGGCATGCGTGCGGCCCGGGTTCGATCCTCAGCACCACATACAAACAAGGATGTTGTGTCCGCCGAGAACTAAAAAATAAATATTAAAAAAAAAAAAATTCTCTCTCTCTCTCTCTCTCTCTCTCTCCCCCCGACTCTTTCTTTAAAAAAAAAAAAAAACAAGTTTATCTGACTTTTAAAAAGTGAGTTTCATACTATTAAGAAAAACAAAAACATGTGTGTTATGTGGCATTCTGAAGTTTTGGGAAAAGCCTAACAGTAGGCTTTGAGCCACAGGGTGAAATGCCGTCTGATGGGTTGTTTTCCACAGATTGTGTGTGCTTCCAGAAGGTAAAGTCCCGGGTAGTGCTGGCAGTGAATTTTCCTGAGTATAGCTCTACCTTTTGTCTTCTATGGTTTCTCCACCCCACTTTCCCCCATGGTGGTGATGAGGGTATCAGTGGTGTAGCTCACTTCATCCTAGCCTTGTAGTCCACTGAGAAGAATAGCAGGGTCCTGCACTAATATAGCGTAGAGTCGCACTCATCTCTAGGGGACTCATTTTATAATTCAGTCTGTGGTTTAGTCTCAAATGTGGACTACAGTGGAGAACTAAGAGGTGGAGGGAGAAACAGCCCTCTTGGACATAGAAAATATTTTTCAGAAATCTTAGCGGTAGGCCCAGAAACAGAGTCTGGTTCTGGTACAATGAATTGTGGGTTAGGCTGAGTATCCCTTCCCCAAAGATGTCTGTATCTCAGTTCCTGACACCTTAATGGCTAAGGGATTTTCTTTTCTCTCAGTGTGTTATGTCAAGGATCTTGAGATGGGAGGATTATTATAGATTCTCTGAGGGGGCCCAGTATATTCATAAGGGTCCTTATAAGAGGGAGTCGGGAGAGTCAGACACAGAGGGGAACATGAAAGCTGAACAAGAAGTTGGAGTGGCATGCTTTCAAGAAGGAGGAGGAGCATAAGCCAAGGACTGAGAGAGCCTTCAGGAAAGGCAGGGAGTAGATCCTCTCCTGCCACAGCCTTGAGGACTCATTTAGGCTTCTGACTTCCAGAACCATAAGTTAATAAATTTGTGTTGTTTTGAGTCACCAGTTTGTAGTAATTTGTTACAGCAGCCATAGGAAAGTAATACATGGGGCTATTCCATAGAAGGGCCCTGTGACAGACAGGGGTCTCAGACTCCAGAAGGAGTTGCTGTTGAAACTTTAAGCAGAGCAGTCAAAGTATGTGGCCCTTTCACTGAACCTTCCAGGTGCTGCTATTCCACATTGCATGGTTCACCATGCTGGAGATTGGTGGGCCCAAAATCCAGCTGGGCCTATGTAAGGAGGACAGTGCTAAGCTTGAAGGGAAGGGGCCTAGGTTTGGTTGTGGTCAGAAGCTACCTCTGAAGCTGATAGCTTTGACTGCCAGTTTGACTCTATTTTCCCTTTCTGTTACCAGAAAATATTTTGCTCAGGATTTCTTTCTCCCCTACTACTTTCTCCCAGGAAGCCAACCTCATTTACCCATTCCAGTGAGTCCAGTGGGTGGAGCCTTATAACTAAGGCATTCATCAATTTGAGACATTCATAGTGATGGTTTCTGCATCAGAGATGGACACATGACCTTAGAAGCTCAAGAGAACTGAAGTAAAAGTCCATTACACACACAGAGAAGGGTTTTTCTGTCTCTCAAGCCAAAAAAGCATAGTCCTAGCATTGGCAGCCATCTTTTGACCACAAGGGGAAACTAATTTTAGGAGGAAACACTTGTTGAAGACAGAAGAGCAAGTGGATAGACAGAACCTGAGTCACATAACCAATGTGACAACCTGGGCTTCTTGTTATGTGATGTACTTTGTTACTGAAAGCCAGTTTGATTTGGTTGTTACTTACAGCCAGAACCATTCTGTTAAAGCACTTTATTGTGCCTGATTCTTTGGCAGACAGTAAATGTTGTTTTAACTAGAAGGAACTGAATCTGGCTTTCTCTGCTGAGAATACTCTCTTCTTGAGCAAGTGATGTGGCCACCTATGTGACCTTGATTGACCTATATCAACCTTCCCAACTTGAAGGGAAGATTATAATAATGCCTATATTGCAGCATTATTTCCAGAATTAAGTGAGATCATACCCATGAATTAACTTTGGAAATTCTCAAGTGCCCTCCACAGGTAAAGGATAAGAAATAAGAAAGCTGTCTTCTTATAACTACTTCTCAAACATGCTCTCTGTAGCTAAGAAACAATGCCACTTCTCCCATCCCTTTTCTTCTGTCAAATTAACTTAGTGACCTAAACTGTAGGATATATGTTTCTTCATGAGACTCCTTAAATGTTATATTGAATGATAACAAAAGCCACATAGATTATGGATACTTTTAATTTTTCCTAAAGTGTAAGCTCTTTTAAGTGCTTTGCTATATCTGGCACTCAAATTTGTTGTTTTAATTGGCACTTTTTGAAAATTATTACTTCAAATCTAAGATGGTAAGTTTAAATTTATGTCAACTCTTACTGATTGTTCCAGATTTCCAAAGAGCTATGCTGAGAAGGATTTAAAGTCACATCTGGACAATGTGTGGAAGAATCTACTGGAACTGTCTGTCACTGACATGGAATAGGAGCTGGAGGAATTCCTGCTAGTATTAATCATGAGTATCTTTAACCTAGGAGTACACCACTTGAACAGAGGAAATTCCAAGTTCTGTGGAGGCTGGCTATGTTTACATTTGAAGGTGAGTGGCTCCTCTGCCTATGGGTAAGCCAGTCCTGCAAGGGCAGCATTTCTTACTATTTATTGGTTTGCCCTCTTGTGTGTTTCAGGCAAAACTTCCAAGACTTATAGTAGATACATAAGGAGTTGGACTTAATCTCTATAAGAATTCTCTTTTCTGTATCCAATATAAGTCATGTACAAATATATATATATATATATA
>NW_025999842.1:20500646-20507646 GCF_001458135.2 Marmota marmota marmota | reverse complement strand
ATATATAACCATGGCAGGTAAATTTCCAATATAGCACCCAAGATCCCCATCCCCCTGGTGCATACACCCTGGGTAATACTGCCCTTGAAGGTAGACAGAACCTGTGAATATGATGGGATGTCACTCTCATGACTGTTACTGTGTGGCAAAGGTAAAGGAATTCTTCAGATGTGAGGATACAAATCAGTTGACTGAGCTAATACAAAGGGTTATACTTGGTGGACCTAATTTATGAAAGCAAATGCTTTGAAAGAGGAACTGGTTCCTCCCTATAGAGATAGGTGCTCCTGTGGTCTTAAGGGAATCAGGGAGGGGCTGTGACAGAGCCACAGGGTTGGGAACTGAGGCAGTTTGTAGGAGTGACTGCAGCCTGGATGACAGCTAGCAGGAAAGCAAGGACCTCAGACCTGTGAGATGAGGACATGAGTTCTGTCAACAGCAGCAGGAGGATCCTTGAAGGAGGATCCATGCTCCAGAAGGGAGCACAAGCCCGTGTACACCTAGATCGCTGCCTTCTATGACTAAGCAGAGAATCAGCTAAGCCGTGCCTGGACTCCTGGTCGTGGGAGCTGGCAAGAAATAAGTAATTATTTATTTTAAAGCTGGTATATTTGTTGAAATGTGTTATCCAGCAAAAAGAAGACTAATAGTATGAGGTCATAAATGATAAAAGAGAGAGTGGGAGAAACAGCAAGTTGGAGAAGGGTAAACAGGTTTCAGGACTTGAGACTTCAGACTGGTGAAAAGGCAGCATGGCTTACGCTCTTACTCACAGAACATATAGAGTATACCCTGAAGTCCACTGAGCTCGTTAATCAGTCCCTCTTCTGGTTGCATGAAGCAGCATGGAGTCCAGAGTACCTTACCATGATTGTAGGATACAAAGAAGGCACTCCTGGATCATCTGGAATTTCTTATCTGTCTTACAAACAATGTGATTACATTATCAGAAGTAACTAAACAGATTCCCATGGCATTGCTGGCACTGTTTCCACATTTTCCTTTCCATTCTGGTCACAGTGAACAAACTCTTTCACGAATGTATTTCATAGACACATTTTTGTATTCTTTAACATTATATGATGAGCATTTTTTTTTGCTGCATAGTCTTCATAGTAGTTTTTAATCATTAAATAATATTTTTTAGTGAATTGATACATTGAAATTTCCATAGTTGGGCATTGAGATGATTCTTTTCAAAATGTTTTCTTCTGCTACCATAAATGACATTTATTTTTGCTACCAAAGTTTACATTTTTCTACATATGGCTTTTTCTAATGATCACATAATGTACTTAGGATGTGTTTCCAGTAATAGGACTATCGACTTAAAAGTATAAACTTTCTGGACCTAACTGTTTTCCCCCAATTTTACCAATATGCAACCTCTCCAGCAGTGTGAATTGCTGGTTTTTTTTTTTTTGTTTTTTTTGTTTTGTTTTTCATTTTAGGGCCACCTTGCCAGAGTTTGCAATTCTGTTTGTAAATATTTGCCAATTGATTTAAAAAATTTTTCATTGAGGTATAGTACATCCAAAAAAGGTTACCAATTTGATAATGCTTGACAATTATATACATCTGTGTAACCACTCCACAATCATACTATAAAATGTTTTTTAGTGCATCACCCCCCTCCCCCCACCCATTTGTTTTCATTCTTTAGTACCACTCTCCTCTACCTTGGACCCATTGAACCACTGATCTGCTTTCCATATGTCAGTTTTGCTAATTTTTCTAGAATTTCATATAAATGTAATCATATAATCTGTACCTTTTTGTGTTTATCTTATTTTGTTCAGCATAATATTTTTGAGATTTACCTATGTTGTTGTATCAGTAGTCTCTGTCTTTATATTATTGAAAGTGATTCCATTGAATATATATGCCACAGTTTGTTCATTATTTCCTTTGATGTTGAACACGGATGGTGATTCCATTTTGTGGGGTTTATTACTAAAGCTGATCTAAATATTTTCACATAGTCTTTGTGTGGTTGTGTATTTTCAATTTTCTTTGGTAAATGTGCAAAAGATGGATTGATGGATCACATTAAAAGCATATATTTAACTTTGTAGAAAACTGCCAAACTATTTTCCAAAATGGCTCAACCAATTTACATTCCCACCAGCCACGGACAAGAGTTCCAGTTATTCCATATCTTTGTCAACACTTGGTATTGTCAGTCTTTTAATTTTAACTATTCTAGTGGGTATTAACAGGTATCTTAATGTGGTTTGACATTTAATTTTGCTATAATCGTTATATTTAGTTTTTGGCTGAAAACCAGACCATAAAATTTAATTTCTATTATTGTAACAAAAATAAGGGGAAATCAAAGATGCCAAGAGAAATCATGCTTTGAAGAGGAAATAAAAAGACATTAGGCTTTGCCTATAAAAGATGATATCACAAAGTAGGGATATTTTGATATGTTTGAAATGAATAGATCCTCAGATATTCTCAGATGGGGCCAATGGGGGCAGACAGCAGTCACATTGAGAGCTACAGAAGAAGGCCAGAGACAGGCAAAGTGCCTGCATTTAGTCTATAAAAGCAGGCAAACATTCCGGAGAAAGTACACTGAGGCTGAATGATTACTTTTCTCACTGTGCTGATAGAGGTTGTGTTAATAAATGTAAAATGCCACTTCTCAGATTGACTCAGTCTTTCACCTCCTAAACCCAGGAACAAAGGGGATGGAATTGAATATTTACCATTTTTGGACAATGATCTTCCCTTCAATTTCTGTAAAGGGTTTGCTGTGCTGGGATAACATTTGGATTAGGTCCAAAGTCAGTCTACTGGCTAACCTGAGCAGGGGTTAAGGAAAAAAAGCCAATACTCCTGAGCCAGCAATAATCATGCCCAAAACCCTTGGTCTCCAATGTGCTTCATAGATGGTCAGGGACTTATTCTTCAGTCTTAAATCTGCAAAGACAATTTCCTATGCCATAGAAATTAACCTTATTGCTTTATGCAAAATGTGGTAAAATGTGTGGAGACATGTTGGGACTTAATTTCAATTAGGCAACCTTTTAAAGATAATCACAAGATTATAAAAATGAAATTTTCAATTTAGAAATGCTCACACAAGCAACAGTATGCCCATTCTCTGAAACAGCACCTGCACTTACATGTGTGCAGACATATTTTGTCCTAACGGAATATCAGAAAGCTCACAGCCTAAGAGAGATTTCAAGGAATGCTGATTTTGAGCAATTTATCATATCTGGTAGGGGACAAAGTTCAATCAGTAACTTCCAGTGTAGATGAAATTGCTGCTGTGAATTATTTGGAAGCATACCATCAATATCACCCACTGATGTATAGTTCTTCATTGTTTATTTGTTCATATCTTTACTAAAAAGGACTTTAAGGGGACAAGTTATATATCTTGGTGTCTCTGAGAGCTATAATCAAAGCACATAGATTTAATCTTGATCCATCTTGTGTTCCTATTGGGACCAGATTTTCAAAATTCAATCAGATGAATAATGCATTGTACAATTATTTTCAGTTTTTTTTTGAGACATGTCCTTCTCTAAGTCATCTAAATAAAGACTTATACGGTGACTTTATCTATCATTTTTTCTCAAATAGATTTTTTTTCAATTCTGGGTTTGCAATACTATAAACTGATCAGTTGTTTTAAAAATATGCAAAGTATGAAATAATTGTGAGGTTACTGTTCTTACCAAATACATAACTTGAAACTTATGACTCCAAGTGATGAATACTTCAGAGAAGACTCCAGAGGGAATTAGACCCAGAATTCTCTTATAGAGCTTTGAGACATTTCAAACACTACAAATGAAAAGGAATAGCATATTGAAAATGGAGATCATATGTATGGTATTAGCTTTTCTGCAGAAATTCTTTAAAATAGAAAAAAAAATGGCAATAAAATGCTATTCCTTCAAGCTGAAAAATGGTGCCATGATACTTCAATAGGGACCTGGGTTAAATCCAATATGGTCTATCCATAGTAAAGAATACTATTCAGCTGTTGAAAGAAAGAGAAAACTCAATATATATTGGCCTGGCAAGATCTCTAAGGCATATTTTTAGTGAAAATAGTATTCCCATTTATACAAAAAAGGCATGAAATGTAAGGGTGATATGTACATACATACACATAAATGCATCACATGCACAACCAACTGTCCATTGCTGGTAGAGGGGGGTAGGTGAGCATGTGTGAACATGCAAATATGTATATGAATATTTGTATGTGTTTTGTAGGTGGCAAAGCAGGCAGTGAACTAGGAATTAAAATTTTTTATTCTGTATAATTCTTTTTGTTTGGATATTTTGCAAGATTATATTTAACTATAATAAACTACACTGTAAACAAGAAAATGAATAGCTTAATTAGATGTATTTTCTGCCAACTTAAGTTTATGATATAACATTGGTATACATGTAAAACTGTAATGTTTCCACTGATGACATAATTAAAAACTATTCTTGAATAAGATCTGTAATGCCAAAGCATGAATGACTCATTGGAGAAGGAAGGAAGTATAGATGCAATGCAATGAAAAGTGTTAAGCTTTATAAGGTTGCTTACTCTTCACTCAGGCCCTCATGCTTCTCACAGGTTGCAGACGGGGTTCAATAAGTACTAGTTGAATGAATGCTTTTGGTTTGTTAGAAGGACATGATTTTTTATAACTTAAAATATGAATATGGGACAAATGATATTATTTAGCATATTAGAAACAGTATGAGTATTCTCTGGATTAATTCAGTTTCCTTAGTAAAGATGATCACATCAAGATCACTAGCAGCAAATGAAGAATGAGAAACCAACTTCACAGCAAATGACAATTCTCAGGCATGGCGGTGTGTCCAGCTTTCAATAGTTGAGCCATTCCCTCAACATGGTTCACCGGCCCTGCTTCACATGAAACACAAAGCAAGATCACCCACAATGTCCTCCTGGATCTCAGCCAGGTTGAATGCCCTGTGGCAAAGCTGTCTGCAACATAAGATCTTTGGGGAGGACGTGTGGAGAATGGAAGGCAATGCAGGCTGTGCACTGAACTGAAATGGGATCACCACAAGCAGGGTGGGCAGAAGAAACACTGTGATTTAATATCAAATCATAGGTTATGGCCGTGGACTTCTGGGAAATCAGACACCTTGGCAAACATTCTTTTCAGGCCAAGAGTTCTGAAGGGGAAGAGAATACAAAAAAAAAGAAAAAATTGTTTGAAGTTTTGGCTTTAGCTGAAGGGATATTAGTGGACAGGTGGGGGTGTGCAAAATAATGTGCTTTTCGGTGGCTATCTTCAGGAGGCTCATCATTAGCAATAATGTAAGCTTAAGGCACACAGTGATTTTTTTTTAAACAGTTAACAGAGTATATGTCTGTAAATGTTATATGAAACAGGGTTATCACACAGTCATTGTGTTTACCTTGATTGAGATTTGCAACTATACCACATTTTGAAACTTTGGAAAATGATTCTATGTTAATAATCGCCAATGTAAAATAAAATAACGAGCCATCTGGAAATTATCAAAATGCTATGTAAAGGCAATGATGCCATTTACTGCACAGAATCAATTTAACACAGCAATAAAACACACACACACGTATATGCTTCGAAAAAGCAGGCTATTCTTTCCACAGAACTTTTCATTTAAATTCTGTTGCCATTGTTGTGCAGTAAATTCTGTTGTCATACAGCTATAGCTAAAGTGCTTTTTATTTGATGTAATCCTACTGTGTCATTAAAATATCAGTATTTTTTATGTTTTGCAAATATTTGTGGACACCATTAAGCAGCACGAAGCACAGTGCAGTAACAAATGTCCATTTTATGGCCACTGTCAGACTATATATTGTATAATGCCCCAATATTATCAGCAATCTAGACCTAAATTATCACAACCCTAAGTCCATGAAACACAAGACACATATATAATCTCCCTTAGTCCATGTATTGAAATGTTAGAATTAAAAGCTTGGGCTATCAATTCAGGCAGAAAATGTTGTTTTCCAGAGGAATTTTTCACTCTGAACAAAAAAGAAGAAAAGGCAAAGGAATTAAGCCAAGGGCTAAATGTAGAGAACAATGCTAAAACCTGAAAGAAGGGTTTTATTTCCCTAAAGAGGAAACAGAGGTGAGAGGGGAAGTAAATGTACTACAAGTAGAAAATATTCTTTTGGGGGAGTTGCTGTGTGTTGTTGTAATTAACGGAGACACTCAGATTTAGTAAACAATATTTGTTTATGATGTTAGAGATTTTCTCTCAATTCATAATCAGACTCAAGAGAAACCATGGATTTGATGACAAATCACCCACAACATGGTTCATTGCAAATACTGAATAAATAGCTTGAGGTTGCTCAGGAATGCAACTAGCTAAGGTGCATGGGTGAATATGTATAAGATCTGGACAAAATTGGAGATGTTTTATCACATAATTAGCCAGAAGTAGTGTGAGATTTATTGAAAACATACAGTGATTCAATTTGTCCTCTAACAGAAGCCCCCTAACTTACTGTTAAATATCTCCTTTCTTCTGATAAATTGCTTTATTGCTTCTGTAAATTGTAAAAGAAGAATCACCTCTAAATGTCCATCTATCCCATGGTCTTTTTGTAGAGCTTTGAAGGTGGTGAAAGAATCAATTTCATTGACTACAAATGATGACATTAATCAGAGGATGTTGTCAGAATTCATAACAGTTTTGGTAGAATAATTTGGCCATTATAGTTTCTTTCTTCGTGGAGGTTCTAGAAAACAGATCTCCTGGATCTGGCTACCAAAGAGGGATGAGGATCACATATATAAGCTAGTGTTTTCACTCTCAACTGCACTTGTATTTAAATGTTTTGATTGGAGGGCAAGCCGTCACTAATCATTTAAGAGATTTCAGAATCCTTCTGTACTATGGAGATCAAATGTTCACGATCTGCTCGCCACAACTGTTCTGTACTTAGTGCTTCTATTTTCAATGACATCTTTTTTTTTTTTTTTTTTTAAAA
>NW_025999842.1:20410087-20500638 GCF_001458135.2 Marmota marmota marmota | reverse complement strand
TTTTTTTTTTTTTTTTTTTTTTTTTTTTTTTGTAAATTTAAGGCATCTCTTCTATCCTCCTCTGACAGAGGCTGCCTCATCCGTTGGATGATCAATTTGAATTAACTTCGCCCATGGAGTGTTTCTTAACATGAGTGCCATTTAAAAGTTTGATTTTTACTCTATTGTGAGTCGTGTTACTGGTATTGACAGAATTCGTGACAAGGTTATGAGATGTCTTGATCAATAACTCTGAATTAATAAAAAAAATTGCAGATTGGTTTGGAGAGTATTTTTTTTCTCACAGGACATGAATTAAAATGGGAATAGTAAGATTTTTACCTCTAACCAAAACTTTTTTTTTTTAATAAAAATCCTGTTTTGGGTTAGAATATGTTAAAAGAAAGAAATAGATTCTTATTCACATCAATGAACAGAAACGAAGTCTTTTTGAAGACTTAAGAATAAAGAATAGAAAACTGAATTATTTTCATTAAAAGATTCAAAGTATGTTCAGAATGTTGAGCAGATGTTAAAATTTTAATTTGAGATTTCAAAATGAATTGACATATTTCTAATTTCAGTTGCTTTCCAAAGAATCTTTTAAATGGAACTTTAAAAAGAGTTTCTTTTATATTTATGATATAAAATATATGTGAGTATAAGACTTAATTTTTTTAAAAAAGTATAATTTTTTGCCTAATTTCAATACTTTTTTATATTCAATCTTAGCAGTGATAAATGAAGACAAGTTTCTTAAATTGCTGTAAGTAGTAGTTTATAAAATGAATTTATTTTATTATTTGTTCCAGTCTACAAAACAAATTTTAAACCCTAAAATTAGCTTAGATTTTTTTCTTTCTGAGTTGTTTTCCTTTAAGATTTTTTTTTAAAGTTTATTTGAAGTTTTATTGGAATTATATGTATATTTTCCCTTCTTTTTGTGGTGGTTTGGATGTGTTGCATATTATGAGTCATTAGAATTAGTTACAGGGACTCGAGTTGACATAAAACCATACACAATTGATGAATTTATTTCAAAACCATATTTTTTACAAAATGTAATGGAGCAATCATAAAGATGATGTTTTTTGGTTTCCTACAACAGAATCCTAGCAATTAGAAATGGGTAATATTTGCATTTGTGTTTTAAAATGGAAGAATATATAGAAATGAAGTGGGTGATGATATGTAAATGTAGACACAAATCTAACATGAATTTTAAAATGAAAATATTAAAAAATTTAAAACAATTTTTGGTATAGACTGGGATGGCTGGTGGGTGAGAGGAAGAGGAAAAGTTTTGCTTTTTTATTTTATGCTCTTATGAACAGCTGGAATTTTCTGTGCATGTTCTACTTTTGTTTTATCAAGTCGATGATTAAAATAAATCTGCTAGGTGGAATTTATTCATTTCTATATTCTTTATATTTTCCTGTGTTTAAAGTTTTTCTTTTGTTCTTGGATAATAAACTATTTACAATTAAAGGAATTTAAGCACATTGAAAGAGGCTTGGAACTAAACAGTCTTGTTACTGTGCTTTTAAGGCAGGCTATATGTGATTAAAAATATCTTCTAAATTATTTTTGTTGTTTGACTTTGTGCCACTAGTTAAACCATAAGGTTTCATATCTGGATACTTTGATGTTCAGAATTTTCTTTGACTTGGAGTTTGTGTCTTTTCTGTTGACTTTGTATAGTAAAAAATGGTACTGAGACCTTTCAGTTAGGGTGTATAGTTGCCACTCTGGCTTGGGAACTCATTGCCAGGTGGAAGTGAGTTGTCATGTGTAAGCCTGTAGAGATTGCCTACAATCACTATTCTTTAAGTAGTGAGGATTTTCTCTATTAACATGGTTTCAGTTGGAATTTTTTATATATTTGACTTATTCTGATCTGACTTTACATGCAATATGATAGGTCTGCAGTGGACATCAAAGTTTCTTATAGTTGTAAATGTCAATTTGGGCATAATTAAATTATTTCTATTATTTCCTGCCTTTTCCATTTCATAATTATACCTTCAGTATTTGGAAAGAATGCCACTTAATTTTTCCATATAATAAAATGAGAATTTTTTATCAAAAACAATGTCAACTTTTAAAGATAATATTCATCAATTCCTGTGATTAGAACTATATAAATATTCATTTATGTCTAAGATACATTCTGCTGTTATCAATAAAGGACATAATTATGTAGTTCTAGCTTGTATTAAAAAGACGCCAAAACAGTTCAGTCACAAAAAACATTTGAAGCAATTGTTAGAAAAATTTTAGCTAAAACATGAACAAATTAAATATTTTAACTTTTAAAGATTTTTTTCCTGGTGTTAAATTGAAGCAATATTAAAAAAACATAAGATGTGCTTTCATATTATACTGTTACTGAAAATTATAACTATGAATTATATTAAATCTATAATGTATAATATAACTATAATTAAAAATAAGATAACATTATTTCAGCTAATTTCTGTCTGAATCAAAATGCAAAAAATAATTAGTGGAAGAATTTTACATCATGTAGATAATGAAAGTGTGGTAAAACTGATCCCTGGAATTTATAACAAGTTTGTTTTCAGTTTATGGATATCATGAGAATGTTCAAGATTAATATAAATCTTATATTCAACTTTTTGCATTGCTATCATAAAAGGCTCCTTGGCAAAATAGTAAGCAGATCAAATTTTCATATTCATTTTGCTATGCATTTGTGTTGAAAGCTATAGTCTTTCTGCTTCCTTCAGAACCATATGTCACTGTGGCTTTTATACAGCTAAAAGAAATATTATGACAGAGATTCTAAACTCTTTTCTCCAAAAGTGAAAATTGAAGTCATTTACAATAAGGAAGGCACTATATACAGTCACGGTGGTGCAGCCTGTACATACCAGTCACAGGTGAGATCGAGGCAGGAGGATCACAGGTTTGACTCTGTCCCAAAATAAAAATATAAAGGGCCAGTGATATGTCTCAGTGGTTTAGCACCTCTGGGTTCAATCCCCAGTGCAAAACAACAACAACAACAACAACAACAAAAAACAAAGAGCGCACTATACCACTAAGATTTTTTTTTACTATTATTTATTCCTATTCTTTGAAAGTATAGTTCTTTGATCATTGGAAATAATAAGAAAAGCGTTAGATCTTTGAAAACTATTGGATATAGAAAGTTTGGGGGAAGAAAGATTTTTATTTAATTTCCATATCATTTTCATCAAGCACCATGCAAATTAAATTTTAAAGTAAAATCACAGTCGGATTCAAAAAAGAGTCAAACCCTTGGGCAACATTTTCAGATTGTCTTAATTTTAAATAAAAAATAAAGTTCTATTTTCTAAGAATTTAATAGTAAACTGTTAAGGAAGCAACTTATTGACTTTAGGGTTTGAAAACTTGATAGTCAAAGACCCATGATGTCAATTTACCTTCATCTTCTTTTTTAAAAGTAAAGTTAGTGTCATGTACAGTCACAACAATGTGTTCCTAATTAACATAAGTTATAATTCCTATATGTATATCAATATACACTCTACTTCCATGTATGTCTAAAAAGAAAAAAATTAGAAAGTGAAAAAAATTAAAATTAGTGTTTTTGAGACCTCTGTAACTTAGCTTGCTTTGCATAATTTCTGTGATAGTGACCCAAAGCTCTTCACATAAATATCTTTCTGAGTTATGCTTTGAAAACACTGAAAGTTTGAGATTTTTCAGAGAGTAATGTGTCAACAGAGGAATTCCTTTTTTCCTTGCCTTATAGTCACAAATTTTACTGTGTCAAACAATTTATGGAGAATATTTCCATATTACAAACAGTGTAACTACCACTAAATAATGATCATGCATTTAAAATTTTTTTAGGAACTATGCCTGGTGTGTAACATGTATCATCCCATTTAATCCTTACAGCAACTATATGAGACTGACACAGTTATTTTACAGATGAAGAAACTGGGACATAGAAAGGTTAAGTAACTTATTCACTATTTCACAACTAGTAAACAATGGTGCTTGAAATTCAGGTATCTGACTACATAGCCCTGCCTTAACTTTTATACACATGGGATTTAAATCCATTCGATATCCAATTTCCATTTTCTGTTAGGTTTATATGATGACAGAATTTTATGAGAAAAAACATAAAATTCAGAAAAAATATTTTAGTTCTTTAATATTTTTCTCTTATCTACATAGGTTTTAAATTTACAGTAAAAAGTTGTGTGGTATCTTTAGATTTGAGAAAGAAAATTTCTGGTAACTAACTAGGGCATGGAGGCACAGATGAATTGTTGATTCATTTATTTATGGGAAGCCTACTTTTGGCTGATTTTGTGTGATCTACTCGCATATATATTTATATGCAGGTCTAGCCCAGAGAAATCTAAGCTCAAAGAAGGTCACTTATCTCCTTTAGTTTGAGGGAGGGTAGCAGAAGGAAGCAGACAGGAAGAGCTACCTGGAGAAGGTGGTTCTTGAGCTGCATAAGATTTGAAGGATGTATATAGAGTTGTCCAAGAAGAGAAAGGGTTGGGCGGAGGGCCTTGCAGGAAGAGGAACGGCACATGCAAGGGTACAGAGACATAAAGCAGGATGTGACTGGGAAACTGCATGGCTGGAACATGGGGTATGGGAGCATAAAATGAAGCTGGAGAAAGAGGGTCTATAAAATAAACTGCCTTGTATGCTATCCTAAGGACCAAACATTTTATCCAAGGACCTAAACCTTTAAGATTTTTAAGCAGAGGAGAGACATAATTAGATTTGTGACTTAGAAGGATTTCTCCAGCCATATAGTAAAAGATTTAATGCAGTGAGGCATAATTTGATGATTCAATCATTTCCTAAAATCCATAGCTTTGAACACTGCTGTACTGGGGATCACACCGTCAATACCTGAATCTTTGGGGGAAGTTTTTTCAATGTGCGCAGCTACCCAGGCACTCAGAGGTTGATGCAGGAGGCTTGGTTACTGCTCAAGATGGCAGTAGACCCTGGTGTCAACCATGTGGTGCTGGTTCTACAGGAATTCAGATTGTTGGAGTTAGAGGGTTCTGGAGGATTCCACCAAGATTTCCTTGGGAGGCCAGGCAAAGTGCAGTAAGGTCAGAGTCCCTGAGGCAGCCCCTGAGAGGGCAAAGTATGAAGATGTAAGGAGGAATCCAAAGCTCCAGAGGAGACCCCTCAAATTAAGAAATGCCAGTAACATGGGACATCATCCTAACAAAGCTGCAGGAATTGAACAGAGACAATACAATAGAAGAAAGACTAATTAGGTTGCAACCAACAATGTCACAGAGGCAGAACCGCACAAGCCCTTTGGACAGAATATCTCCATGTGATGTGCCCCAAATGCCAGACTTGGACTTGTTTGCCCAGTTGAATTCAGTCTTGCTTTAGTCCCATCCCTTTTTTCCATGCAGATATTTTTGTGAATGGAGATATTTATTCTTGTGCCTTTATATATTGAATACTTGTAGATAGCTTTAGATTTTTACAGGAACTCATGATACATGTTTGCCCTGAGTCTTAGAGGAGACTTTGGACTTGAACTTTGGACAATCCTCGAACTCTTGAGACTATGAGAACTCTTGGAGATGTACTAAAGGTATTTTGCCTTGTGAGATGGTCATGAGGGGCACAGGGGCAGAATGTTATGGTTTGGATGTGAGTTGTCCCCCCAAAAAATTCATGTGTGAGGTAATGCAAGAAGTTCAGAGAAGAAATTATTAGATCATGAGAAATTATTAGATCATTAATCCCCTTGATGGGATTAATTGGTAACTGAAGGCAGGTGGGGTGTGTCTAGACAAAGTGGGGCATAAGGGGGCATGGATTTGGGGTATATATTTGTATTTGGCAAATGAAGATCTCTCTCTCTCTCTGTGCTTCCTGATAATCATGTGATAATCTCTCCATCACACTCTTCCTCCATGATGTTCAGCCTCAACTTGAGCTCTGAGGACTGGAACCGGCTGTCTATGGACCAAGACCTCTGAAACCGTGAGCCTTCAAATAACCTTTTCCTCCTCTATAATTGTTCTGGTTGGGTCTTTTAGTCACAGCAGCAAAAAAAAGCTGACTAAAACAGCAACTTAATAAGACCCTATCTCAAATAAAAAGGGCTGGGAATTAGTTCAGTGTTAAAGCTCTGCTGAGTTCACCAACCCTGTACCAAAAACAAAAACAAAAAAAATACCACCAAAATTTTATCTCATACTTGGATTTTTTTAAATCAACTGATGTGTATCATGTATGACAAACTATAGAGGATTTGGATGATGTTACCTTCCTTCACAGAGGATTTAAATTTCAGATGACAAAGTAAGGGAGGATTGCCTTAAGGCTGAACTATTCCAGTTTGTCTTTACTTCAATAATTGAGCTTTTTCAGAGGCTTCTGAAAACATAAGATCTTTTTTTTTTTTTTTTTTTTGAAGATTCCCTGAACTCCAACTTTTGTCTCCTCAATGATATGAGTGTGTCATAAATACCTGCCTAGCTTTTTGGCTTCTTATTAGGTGCTTTCCATTTCATTTTTTAAGAGACTCACACATTGCAAATTTTAGCAGACAATTGCACATGTTTCTCTGTGGGTCCCTTCCTCTGAGATCTGAGGATCTGCACATCCTAGCTGTCATCTTTGTAGTATTGAATTCCAGCTATAGACTGCTATGTATGATCAGGCCCTGTGATTTGACAGATGCCCTCAGCTGTGAATATAGGGCTTGCCTCATTATGCTTTCCTTCTAAGAGCTTGTCACCTTAAATCCGGACTGCTTTGGTTGCTCTTAGCTATTTTATAGTAGGTTGTTTGTTTTTGGTATTCTCCATTGTTACAATTTTATCAGTAAAAGAGTTAACATCCTGTTCTGGATATGTTGGTTTGAGGTTTGAGGTAGCTACCCAAGTGGAGATGTTCAATAGTAATACAGGGTATAAGGAATGACTTCAGGACTGAGATACTGGATCCAGAGATTAAATATCATCATAATATAGAGATTCCTAGAAATTATTGGAGTGAATGAGTCTCCGAAAGAAAATGTGGAATGTGCAACAGCATTTGAGGAGGTAATCTCACTAAATGCTCTATTTTAGTATGAGAAAAGGAGTGACCATCCTAGGAGGAAATCCAAGAAACCAAAACATCACTCACATAAGCCAGAAGTTTCAAGAAGTTTGTAGTGTTAGCTATCCAGGAAAAGTCAAGATAAAAGAGGAAATAAAAATTGTTCATTGCATTAAATGGGAAATCAATATATAACTTTGACAAGAGTGATTTTAGAAGTCAGAGGACAATAGGTTACAGAAGAGATCAGGGAAAACAGTGAATGCACACATATTTTGAGCTTAGTTAAAAGGAGAGAGATAGGAAAAAACTTAGGCATGTTTTAAAGACTGAAAGAGAAATATCATCAGAGGGTAAGAGGTAATGCTTAACACAGGACTGGTGCGTGTTTGGGGTTTAGTATTTATCTGGGGTTCAGTATTTATTCAGTACTGAATAAAGGACTTACATGAAGTTGATGCAGATAAAGTTAAGATGGAAATAAATTATTAAGTAGTTGAAAAGAACAAAAATGCAGAAAACTAAAAAAGAGCACCTTTCTACTAAGCCAGAAAGATACAGATGGAAAGGGGTGAAGGTGCACCTAATTTTGTAAGTATGTAAATGGGGGAAGAACATTGAGGAAGTTCTTGGTTGATTTTCCTTGGGAAGAGTGATGGAGGATGCTGATATCAGAGGGGCATGACCATGGCCATTAGGACTGCCTGATAGCATAAGGAATATTTAAGATCAAGATCCTAACTTTATGTAATCTATTTTTTAACCTTTAATTATAATGTATTTCAAACATATAGTAACTTTGTACATTAATATAACACACCTTCTAGAAGCTTAAATATGCCCAATTTACACATGGGTAGTTAATGTTTTCCCATATCTGTACAAGTTCTCTCTAAATGATATATTTTTACTTAGATATTAACTACGTTCCCCTGCCACCATCCTTCCCCTCTCCTTTTTTCTCCATTTTCCAAGTATGCTATACATTATTGCTATATAGATTTTGAATTTTTATTATTAATGTGTCTATTCATAAACAATATGCTGTTGTTGGTTGTACTTCAGTTTTTCGAAATTTTACCATGTTACAACTTTTAAACAGACTTTTTTTTTTTAGATTTCCATGTTGCTACATCTAATCATTCTTTTTAGCTGCTGTATAGTATAATACATTGTTAGAATGTACTAGAGAACATTAATTCTGAATGCAGTGGGATTGTTTCTGCCTTTCAGCAATTACATATAGGGCTTTAATGAGTTCCTTTGCATATATCTCTTTGTATAGGTTCAAGAGTTCTTCAAGGGCATTGGTAGAATGTCTAGGGTTTAGGATGTCTGTATCTTTAGCATTACTTAATATGGCTACATTGTTTGCTAAGAAATTCTGAATTTATAATGGAATCATAATGTATCTTTGTGTGTGTGTGTGTGTGTGTGTGTGTGTGTGTGTGTGTACCATTTTTTTCACCCCTCAGCCTAAGGTTTGGAAGGCAGTAAATAGGAATTTGGAGTCATCTATGGTTCAAATTTATTGATAGTATAGCAGAGAACATGGATCAACAAAATTGAAATGATAGCAAAGGAAAGGAAGACTGGAGTAGAAAGTTGATTGACAGGAAATGGAAGATCAAGTAGTTGAACACTTCAGTGAGTTCAAAAAGCAAGCATAGGAGAAAACAGGAAATTCTAAAGCTAAGACATCGCGGTTAGAGTATGAAATGACAGTGATCAAGATTTGAACTGTACATCAGTTACAGTAATTATTAGATATATGTCTGTAGAGCAAAAATAAAGTGGAAATAAAGTGAATAGACCAGAACTTGGAAGACTGCATGTTAAACACATCATCAACAATCACCATTAAATCTGCCCAGGATAACAGTGAGACTGCACCCCAGATTATGTCACACGTTTTGAAGGGTCTTTTTCTGCCAGGTAGCAGATGGGAGGCAGACCCTGAAACCTCAGTACTGAAACGTGATATTTGCCTGAAGAAGTTGGGTAGAGTCTTTGTTTTGGCAGAGAGAAGGATTTGGAATAAGAAGTGCTTGAATTAGCACAAAGGTGTTAAAGATGGTGTGGTTATCACATATGTTCAGTCTGATAAGTGGTCAGGGCTGAGTTGCAGCAGATGGCAAGGAGGAAAGGACTGCAAATAACAATTCTTGTCACATTTTACTCTAAAATTTGAGGTTCGGGAATCAGTTGCTCAGTTGGGATCTCCATGACACTTCTCTATGCATGTGAAGGCATTGCACCCAGAGGTTGTGATGCCACTAGTGGAGGGAGAAGCTTCAGAATACAAGACAGGAACAACTTTATGAGGATAGGACTCCTTAACAGGCTTTGTTTGGCTCTGGTAATCCACACACAATGGAAAGTCCTGTCCCAGCCTGCAGCAATGACAGAGGCACCAAGCCATGCAGAGCCTTAGTGTTTGAAATGTGAATTTACCAGGCAGTTTGGCAAACTGAATGGCCCAAGTGTGTCACTTTGATGAAAAAACAACACAGGGATGGTGGGGCCTGCAATCCTGAAGATGGTTGATTGCTCCAGTCAAATAGTGCGGAATCACATGGAGTCACAGCTCTATCACTCCAGAGAGTTTTTATTGCTTTGGAATATTTCTTCCTTCAGTCCAGGCCAGTTGTGTTACAAGCTGTATTTCCCATGTCTCTATAGTGTTAATTTGCTTGACTGTAGACCAAAATTATTACATCAGTCCTTCTTGCCTGAAAATAGAACAACATAAAACAGTTATATACACCCAGTTGGAGAATCTGGACATGTAGCATTAGCCTATTTTCCAAGTGAACAGATCCATTTCTCATTTGGTTCCCTGACTTGAATCTGAACTCTGAAGTTTGATGGAAAACTATTTTGCTTAAACTCTTTGAATTAGTCTCTAACTCTAAGTATCTTTCTTAAAAAAAAAAGCACAAAAAACAAAACAACAACAACAATTAAAAAAACCTCTGAATCTACCTAAAGTGATAGACAATGGACTATTCATATATTCATTTTTACAAAATTTTAACTTTAATCATAGGTATGCTTGTTTCTTCAATTCTAATCACAGAACTTTTTTATACTTTTTGGAACTTCATGGGGTGTCTTACACTTTGAAAGAAACATTCTTGTATCACACCTTGGAATAGAATTCCCCAAATCCTAGTTAAAGTTCTTAACATTTTTTGTTAACAGATAATGTTTTTTTTTTCCCAATGCCTTATAGGAACAAAAAGCTGAACTCTTCTTTAAAATGTTTATTTCTTCCTCTCAAAAGTCTGCTGATCATCTGACTGTGGAGACCCACCCCCCCATCTCCCTCAGATAACGAGGCCTCTTCTTCACAGATGGTTTTTAAGTTGGTACCATAGGTATTTTTCTGTCTAGACACCATCTTAACCCTCAAATTCTACTTAACATTTTTATCATCCCTATAGGTAGTATATTTAGGCAATATTATATGTGAATATACATAATTTGACAAGTGATCTTTCATTTATAAATTTCACCTATGGTAATATACACACATAAAAACACTTCTACAGCAAATCTACCAGATATGTCATATTGACAAGTTATGTGGTTAAAGGAAACTTGTTGGGAAGGGGGCAGCAAGGAAGCTAGAGATTCCTCCCAGTTCTTTGCTACATATATTTCCCTCTCTTACTTGTTTATTCTTTGGCTGGCCCCCCATCTTTAGAGCTGGAAATATTTTGAATGGTGAGGACTACTACACACCAACAAGCGATTTTGTGAGAAGGGATTTGTGAATGGTTTAAGTGACAAGGTTCCATGGCCACAAAGGTGACATATGCACAAAGGGTTTTCACTGTACAACAACCAGGTAAGTTCCAAGTTTTTCACATTCAGAAGATGGTCAGATGAAATCTACGGATGATAAAGTGTTCCATATTAATATGAGTTTTATCACAATTTGACCACTCAAGTCTTAGACCCATATACTTGGCTGAGGAGGGTGAGCTGGAGTTGGAGGAGAAAATCGAGGTCAAAAGGACCAAGAACACCTTAGTGTGCCCTTAGGAGACAAGGGTCCTCTCCAGCCTGTGTTAGACAAAGGCAGGCACCTTTATGAGTCTAGGTCTGTTGCAGCAATTCCCAGCTATCTCCAGATAGTGTCCTGCATAGGGACAAACAGCATTAATATACAACCTCACAGGGTTCTTCTCATTGCTGTGACCACCTCTTCTGGCCTTACTGTAAAGAGAAAATTAAACTGGAAAACCAAAAACAAACAAACAAACAACAAAAAACCCCAACAAAAAACACACCCTCATATGCTCTCCAAAGCTCTGGGGCTGTGTAGTTGGACAGTCTCATACTACTGATTCTCAGCTACAGGAGATTTTGATGTTAGACAAGTGACAGCATGAAGTTTTTGAGAACAGGAAAGCAAACCCAAGCTGAACTGCATAGCTTTGTAAATCACAGAGCCCAGAGCTCTTTCCCTTGTGATATTGTTCACTGAGAACTTACAAATGCATTATGAAGTAGTACCATTCTTATCTCCAATATCCAGGTGAGAAGCTGAGGCTTAGAGGAGATAAGTAACTTACTTAAATTAGTACATGGCAGAGTTGGAGTTCAGACCCAGCCTTCCTCCAGAGACTGAATGCCTAACTACTCTGAGATTTGTTGAATTAATTTTAAACACTTCAATAAGAGAGGAAATGATGGCTGGGAACAGAGGGAATGCTGTTTGTAAGATTTTACTTAGACTTATAAGTACAACCAGAAAATCTAAGGTGTTCCCCCAGTGGAGGGATATAATTGAGATAATTTATATGATACTTATGAGGATGAATGATATATTAGGTAAAATTTGAGACAATAAACAGGAAAATTTGAATAATTTGGTATCGTTTCAAATGGTAGATTTAAAACAGCATCTCTCCAAAAACCAAGCCAATAAAAGAGCCATAGGGTTTCTGAAGTCCCTTCCTTTCCTTTTTCTTTACAATGCAAACAATTTGAATTCTTCTAAAGATTTTGAGTTAATTAATACCTATTTATATAGATCCTTCAGGCATAGACCATATGCTGCTTTGTAGGGACAGAAAAATTATGATGAAGCCAGGTCCTGCTTGTCAAGGGGAAGAGCAGCAGGCCAGGCTCATGGCCTAGGAGCAACAGAGAATGAAGAATGCCTGGGGCAGTGGGGCATGGACACGGGCAAGCTTCCTGGAGAAGGTGGTCCCCCAATGCCAATTTAAAGCAAGGATAAATGTGGATTGGCAGAGCCAGCATATTTTTAATTATTCTGGGACCCTAGTGGGAGTGGAAAAACACACTGAATAAAGACACCTGAGAGCAAAGAATACCAAACTAGGAAGGAAAAAGGATGGCAGTGGTTAAGCCAATGGTTTTCTTAGGGTTACTTATAGAATCTATGAAAAATAAATGAATACCTTGTATAATTTTAATATAAGAATTATTTGGGTTGTAAGTGATAATTCTAAAAGGCTGTTAGTCAAAAAAGTTCTTGAGAGAAAGAATAATTTATTGATATACTTATCTGAAGTTTGATTTAAAAGGAGTTAGGGGCTCAGACTGATTGGGATTTTCTGCCTCCCTCATCTTGCTTGTTTGAACATTGGCTCTTTGGGTCTATCTTCAAAAGGTGCAAGATAGCTCTTGGAAAATCTAGACTAACCAAATGAGTCTCTCAGCAACCCGAGGAAGATATCTCCTTTCCAGTATTTGTACTTACAAAATTCCTAGGGTGACTGATTCGTCCCCTTGAGTCACTTACTATCTTTGAACATTTCCAGAGCGATGGGACGGATACTCTGACGGACCCAGGAAAGGAGGTTGGTACAGTCAGCTCCACATGAACTACATGGACTGAAGCAGGGGTGGGACCTTCAGGAAAAGTAAGATCCGGTTACCAAAAGACCATGGCCAGCAGGCAGTCAACAATAGATGTTCACAGCAAAAATAACTTCTCTTCTCTGAATGTTCCCACAGAGTATCCTATTCTAATACAATATAGTAGAGATAATTTAATGTGTGTGGCCTTAAAGTAGTTTTAAAGACCCCTGAGAACTTCCCATTTGCTCTTCCCCTTGCCTGAAGTGCTATCTCCATCATCAGCCTGTCTATTCAGGCTTCATGTCTCAGCATAAATGTCACTTTTGCATGAAAGCCTTCTTTGACCTGGCAAACAGTTTAGAGCCTCTGTTAGAAAACAAAGTAACTGCTTTGTTTTTTTACTGTAGCCCTTAGTGTTTTTTTTTTCAATGTGCTTATGACAAAGCTTGTTAATTAGTTTTGCTGAGTAATATTCATGTAGCTGTTTTCCCTGACCATTTGCAGTTCCATGAGGACAGGAAATGAACTTTGCCATTCACTGTTGCTTGCCAGTGTGTAGCACAGTGTTTGGCAAAAGTGGGTACAAAAGTATTTGTGAATAAGTAACTCAAGCCTTAAAATTCTGAAATTTGGTTGAAATTTTGAATAAAATTCACTAAATTTTCCATTTTAAGTTTTTTTGTTAATAACCATATTTAACATCTAAGAGTACTGAGGTCTTGGTACCTAAAATAATGATACTTCAGATGAAAATTTGATTTTCATTAAAGATATTGTATATCTTATAACTAATCATGGTTTTTATCATTTGCTGAAGTTCTAGGAAATTCTGGGAAAGTGAAGAACCAAGTTCTCTAAATTTATTAAAGATTTTTTCCTGTATATTTGGAAACTCAAATAGCTTTCAAACACAAGTGGAATGTGAGTAAATAAACAAGGAATGATAATTTTCACTTTCTGGAATTTCAAAACCAGAGTGGTTACTTTGTTTTCCACAGTGATCTTTATTAAACCCTTAGAGACATCTGAAAATAACTGGGAGTTCAAGAGAGACTGAAAGGACCTTAATTCTTGCATTGGAGTCTATTTTGGCTTCCAGAATTGTAAAGCTATTTAGTTCTAATTACCAGAAGCAGAGCTAGATTAATTGATGGTGAATTATCCTCCACAGAGATCACCTCCCCTTTGCTTTCAGAATATTTGCTATTGGAAGGTTATCTTGCCGAGCAAGGTCTATGCTGAACTGCCTCATCTAGAGACAATGATGCTGGTGAAACTGTCACGAACAGTTCTCTAAGAAAGTAAGGAAAGGGACAGGAGCACCCCCAGAGCCTCTCATTTTCAGAAAACCCATTTAAGATGGAGGCAAAGAGGGAATGTACTATGGAGATGAGGATCAAAGTTGCCCCCATTACAGGGTGGATGCTTCTTTGGAATTTGAGGTCCCAAGAATATGCTATGATCCTGATATTAGATTTTTCCAAAGTTGCCTCCAGATCTTTAGGAAGAAGAGAAATGAGAGCAGAGAAAATGTGTTCCTTGAAGAGGTTGGCTGAGTGTGAGACCCTTTCATGGAAGGTTCATATTGGAACCATGTGTTTCCTGGCACTAGGTAATACAGAGAAGGTTCATACAAAAGGTTTTCCTAATTCTATTTCTATACTGTTGTTAAGTATTAATAGTAAACTAAATCAGTTTTGTTAAAATACTATTTGCCTTGACGATTATTCTTCTAGCAAACCAATATATTTCACTTTGTGAAGAACAAAATAGTTCTGTTCAGAGTAGATTGCATAGCAGCATTCGAGGTCAAGGAGGAAAGAGTTCATCCTCACTCTTTTTAACCTATGGCCTAAAAGGTTAACACATTTAAAAAGACGCAAACACAGACTTAACCCCAAATAATCTTTACAGTGTCCTTAATAAGCTAAGTATAACTGAATGGAAACATATGGAATTCATTTTCAAGAAAATAGATCTTGATTCTAAATTAAGAGTATTTGAAAAAATACACTTTAGGTTTCAACAAGTTTAAAATTGCTAGAAGCAAGTCCAAGATGTTTGATGAACTATTCTCTTTTTCACTTTTATTTATAACTAGTGTCTTCTCTCACTCTTCCTATCCATTGCCCAAATTTCAAAGGAAAGGATGAGCAATATAATGGGGCAACATTAAGTCAAATTAGTATCTAAACAATAGGATAAAACTAGTGATAAATTTGTAAGAGCATTTTTGGCATTAGAAAGAGAAAAAACAAATTAAAGAAACTGGTGGTGGTGTCTATTAATGTGGTGGAATTTTTAAGTGCTTTTCTCTTTCTTAGGTTCTCAGCCTAACTTCTCTTGGTTTCATAGAGGTCAAAGGACTTTTAAAATTTAGATAAACATAATTGGTTTTCATTGTTGTTTGACATCAGAGAAACAATTGTGGAAGAAGCTTCAGATACGAACCTTAACTCCCCCAAATTTGAAAAAAGAGGTTAGGAGTAATCTGAAAATAAAAAATCTCTATTAGTGGTAAATTGTTTATTGAATACAGCAAGTTGCAGTCCTTACTACTTTGTAGAAGATGGGTATGATTATCCACATCTGCCATGACCACTGTTCTCAGTCTAATTATCTAAGTCTATTTTAGACTAATAGCTAGTCTAAAATTCTAGCTTTAGAATTTACCAATTTACCTAAATGCTGTCTTATTTCTGAAGATGGAAAGAAATACTAGAATTAGCCAGAAATTCTGATAATGACTTTGGAATTTTATGATTAAAATTTTAAGCCACCATAATGATCAATAATCAATATCAATGAAGAATATTTATTTATTGGGGGAAATATTGAAGAATATTTCTTTATTAAGCTTGAAAATTTTGGAATTTGGTGAAATTAGATGATTGTGACAGATATACCCTAAGGTTTTTAGGGTGTAGTTCCACGGAGTGATGCCTTTATAAAATCCCTTCCCTATGAATGTGGTGTAAACCTGTTATTTACTTCAACCAATAGTAATTGGATGTCACTTCCCATGATCTTTAGTTATAGGAGACCCTTTGTATAAGACTGGAATGATTCTTCTGCTGGCCTTGAAGAAATAAGATACCACATTGTGCAACGGCTTATGAGAGGCAGGGGCTGAGAGTAGCCTCCAGGACTGGAGGGAAACCTTTAGCCAACAGTTAGTAGGAAGTTAAGCCCATTATGTTGTTGTTGGAGCAAAAAAAAAATGGATTCTGCCAAAAACCCCAATAAACTTGGAGATATGGGGTCTTTTCAGCTTGAACATATAGACGGGAACACAGCTTGGCTAACACCTTGACTGTAGCTTTGTGAGGTGAAGACTCAAATAAGCTGTGCTTGGACTCCTTTCTACAGCAACTTTGAGATAAGAACTGTTTTTTTTTTTTTTTTAAAGCCATTCAGTTGGTGGTAATTCATATTGAATAAAAAACTATTATAGTAGTTGCTTGCATCAGTGACTTCTCCCAAGGGCAAGCTACTCTATTTCTTTCTTGAGTATCTCAAAAGATTCTACCACTTCCTTGGACATCTGAGAAAAAATATGCAGAAATTAATACCTCAGTAAATTAACTTGCCACAAATAGAAGCAACACTCTTAGTGGATTTCCTTAAAAAGTGGAAAGAAAATTTAATGAGAGAAATTCATTCAGAAGCTGTGAAAAAAATATGTTATATTGACTTTAGGTAATGGAGTTTGGGATAAATACAAGAAGTCAATTACCCAGGAAATTAAGACTTGGAAAGTTAAAAACTTTTAATAATATTTTGATGGAAAATCAATACATATTCTATGTAGGGGAAGATATAAACCCAAGTAAATGTATTAACACCTGGTTCATAATGGTTTTCAGCAAAAAGGACTTTTATTTTCTTTCTCATAAACCATCCTAAAGGTCTTTTTACAGCATATATTAATTTAATGTGTATTCATGGAACAGTTGATCACTAACTCATATTTTGAAATCTGTTGGGTTTGACTTTAGTTCCCTTGGAGTAAATTTTCTGCTCTTCTTTCTTTTATTTAAACTTCTGAAGACTTTCTTTTTTTTCATCTAAATTCATCTCTGATATGGTGTCAATGGTATCAAGAATCCAGGTTTAAAGTCAATGCTTTATATGTGTTAGGACACACTTTTAAACCTTCTCTCATTCCTTCATTCATTTGGCATCTTTTAGTAGAGTAATATATTAGTGTCAATATATTATATGCAGGAAACACATAATGGTGAGCAAAATAGACCTTTTCTCTGTTGTTGTTTTGTTTACTATTAAGTGAGGAATAGGACTATTAATAAAAATTAAAATTTTTTATTAATAAAAAAAATTTTGTTAGAAATTCCAGCCACCAACCAGCACAGGTTTGTATTTTGATGTTAGACACTTTTGTGTCGTTGATATTACAGTATTTCTAGGCCCAGAGAGATCTACTCTTGCTCCAAAGAGATCTACTTTTTGAAAGATCTACACATACTGCCAAGACTCCGTGATTAGTAGATGGTTAACAGAAGTATTTTTCTCTATGGGACCATGATACGTAAGTCCTGTATGCAACAAGAACTTCAACTTCAGAAATGTTGCAGTTAAAAGCATGCTGCAGGGAGAAAGCATCACCAACATAAAGGGAGAGCCAGCCTGATAGCCCCTGCTCACTGCAGTGGAGGAAGATTTAAGGATGAAAGAGCCAGAGCAACAACATGTCCAGCACCAGCAGGAGCCAATATCCCCACACAGGAGCTATTCTGGAGGCAGGCAAGGTTGCTCATTACTAATGATGTCTGAGGTCAGTTTTGAGAAAAGTAGAGGTATCTAATTATGACCCAGAGGATGGGGTCAAGGTGAAAAAAAAATGGGGAGAGGAAATAAAAACAGCTTATCTACTGAGCCCAAGACATGGAAGAAAATTACTGATGGGCTGAGAGACTGACATACCCCATATTTATCTTCATATTTTAAAAAATATATTCCATTTCTGTTATCTCCTTCTCACAAATATTTTGAAATCTCTGTTTTTACTCTTTTCATTTGTTATTTCTCCATTTAATGGCTCACGCATATATCTTTGGGATAGCCTATTAACAAATCAGTGGGTAATTGAAAGAGTAACCCACTGCACCCCAGATTCTTTGGTGTGTATCAAATGTGGGAAATGCTGAAAATGCATTGAGTCACTTTCTAGTAGTGTTTTTAAGAGAATGTATAAGAAATAAGAGTAAAATCAATTGCTCCACACATAACTCATTCTTCTTCTTGTACATTTGTGTTTGACCAGTTTGTCTGACTTTGTATTTCTATGCCATTGTAAAAAGACACAGTATTAATATTTAAAAACAGAAACCATAAATTAGTAACTTGTATTGAAGATTTACTGTGTGAAAGATGGTACAAGCCCTTTTCATAGGTAAACAGTTATCATGGTAAATTCTAGCTTCAAAATCTTCTCAAGGGAAAATTCAAGTTGTCTATTATTAAGTTCAAATAATGCACATGTTATGGTTTGATGTGAAGTGTCTCCCAAAAGCTCCTGTGTTAATGCAGGAATATTCAGATGGGGGAATGATTAGATTATAAGCTCTGTAACTAAACCTGTCCATCCTAGTTTGAATGGACTAACTGGTTGTTAACTGTAGGCAGGTGGAGCATGGCTGGAGGAGGTGGGTCACTGGGGAATGTGCCCTGGAAAGATCCATCTTCCCTGTGGCCACTTCCCCTCTCTCTGCTTCCTTGTCACTGTAAGCACAGTAGTGCTTCCATAAAAGGAAGCTGAAGGACTTGAAGGTAGCTGAGAAGTTTTGAGAGATCAGAAAGAGAACTGTATCTGTGGGCAAAGGAAATTTCAGTTTTGGTCAATAAAATCATTGGTCTTTAATTTTTTATTAGGAAAATATTAAATTTTATTATGATTGGAAAAGAGCTAAGTAGCATCACATTCTTAATGCTTTGCTTTCAGAGAAAATTGCCAAATTGGAATTCTACAGCAAACACTGTGATGATATCATGCTATGTTTATTTAAGAGGTAGCAAGACATAAGGAAGAAAGGTCATTTTTTATGGACATCTCCCTGAATCACCAGTTCCTTTAGATCTCAGTGTAAAGGACTTACTTCAGTGACAAGATGACCCAAGTGAGCCTGAGTGTTCTTGAGGAACAGCTTCATCACTATTTCTTCCTTTGTTGGCACACTGTGCATTTATAGATATGTAATTGCATACTTTATTATCTATCCATCTAAATTATCCATCTATACCCCCCAAAGCTTGGAGGAACAAACTGTAATTTTAATGAAAAAAAATTTAAATGCTCAAAATGTAACATATACTGGCACATTATAGAATAAATAAATACTAAATGGATGTGGTCTTCTTGACCAAGGAAATTATTTTAGCTCAAATGAAGATGTATTTGGTTATTGGAATTTTCACACAATGTGGAAAATCAGGTGGGTATTTAACACTTCAACTAGAGATGGAACATTTAAAAGAATGTTTTGTGTTTGGGAGTGTTTACCTAAATATTATTTTCTGCCATCTGCTCTCGTTTGACTAATTGCTCATGGAGTGTTAGTTTATCTGGTCAAATTATGTTCCTTTAATGAGTGAGTGAGTGCTCCCTCCTCTTCCTCTCTTTCCCTTCAAAGAGTGTAGGGAAAAAACTCCACAGCCCAACACGAGCTCTTGTCAAGAAGGTAATTCTTAACCTGATGGTAGAATTCCCTGGAGATGCTGCGGAACTATTGAAAAAAGGCTGCAATCCACACGTACATCCAGGGTTGCCTGCCGACTGTATGCATTCATGAATATGTACTGATGAGCTTCATAAAAGCAGATGTTTCTGATTAATAAATTAAAACACATGTAAGGATCTTCTCAATTACAAAGATTGGTTCACACTGCACATCTTCCTGCTTGGTGTGAATTTTGATGGTGTGACTTTAGGCAGCGATTTAAAGTTTGACTTTCTGAGATAATGCCAAATTGTTCTCAAAGTGGTCTCACTTGTTTTATCTCCCACCAGCAGTGAATGAAAGTCACTTTTGCTCCAGAAAATTCATTCTTTTACAATGTTTTCAAACTTGTAGGAGCAAAATGATATCCTAGGGCTGGGAATTGTGGCTTCGTGGTACAGCACTTGTTTCACATGAATGAGGCCGTGAATTCAGTCCCCAGCACTGGAAAAAGAGTCTCTTATTGTGACTTTAATTACTAATGAAGTTTTTCATTGTTAAGATATTTTATATTTTTATTGGTCATTTAGATTTTCTCACTTGTGAAATGCCTGTTCATAATGTGTGCTCTCATTTCATATTGGGTTTTCCATTTCTTACTGAATTGTGTGGTTTAAAAAAACATTTTTGGAATATATCTTTCTCTCTTTTGCTTGCTTGTATGTGTTGCAAAGCTTTCTCTGGCTTGTACCTTGTTTTCTATTTTGCACTCCATGTATGGTACCTTTTGATGAAAAGTTGTTAATTTTTACTTGGACAAATTTATCAATCCTTTTCTTTATGGCTTGCACATTTGGGGACTTGAGCAGTCTTTTATTGTATCCTCCAGGATGAAAACATATTTTCTCCCTAAAAGTTTGAAAAAAAGGTTTACTTTCACATTTAATTTTTAATGATCCAAAGAGAGTAAGTTTTCTACACTTACCCGCATTACACCTTGTTTCTATGCTTCTGTAACAGGTGCCCTGTGGCTGCCAATGGCCTTGTATTCCTTAGGATACATTATGACAGATCTGCCTAAATATGACAGCTGTACAAATCAGGGTCACCAGCTTCACCCTGGAGTACACTTGCAAACTCAGTTCCTAAATGCAACCGTGTGACTTCTTAGAAGACACTGACACAATATTTCAAATATTTTAAACATTACATGCTGATTTTGTATTTTAAACTATATTTTCAATATTGTATTTTCAGTCTCCATTATTAGCTACCCTAATGTTTTTCTTTTAATCTGGAAGAAAATGTTTTGGGGCCTTGGGGAATAAAATACTGACTAGAGGCAAGATTGAGAAGCACCACTTGGGAATGTTAGTTGTCAGTAGGGGTAGCTAGGGTTTCTGAGAGGTGAGCAGCAGCTCTGTTCCAACCGTAGAAGAGATTTTGCTTTTATGTTGCTGTTAGTGAATTTATTTTAGCAAAGCTAGTGTCTAGGGATCTCATTATATATGTAAATAAACCCTTCCTTGTAAGAAATATGCTCAAAAATTATCTGAAATTTTATGTATTTCTTCTCTTGAACTGTATAGTAATTAAGAAATTCTCAATCTCCTTCCCCTAAAAGATATTAGGGCAAATTTTTAAGGCTGTCTAGTCTCAATGAAAAATGACTTTAATTTTTCTAATATAATTTTTCTATAAGGAACAGTTAAATGCTTAATTTTTTTCTGTCTTTTTTCAGGGAATAAGAAAAGATACAAATCATATTGACTAATGCTAGTAAAACTTGGACTAAGATGAGATGAAATCATTCTGTTCATACACTGGTGACAGTCTGCCATTTCATATCTGTAAAATTATGACAAACATGCATTGCATCAGAAATCTGCCCCTGTGTATATCCAGCACAGTCTCGTGAAATTAATGATTTAGTTCTCAGAAATGGATTTAAGCTACACTAGATATTAAACCAACTTGAAAGCATGCCTTTGTTATTTATCTGGGGATTGATTAATATGGGCTGGACATGGCCAATATAGTCTGGTCGAAACAATATAGGATAGTAAATATTTAAGCGTGTCAGAATAAAAAGAGGTAACATACTTAAGCTTAATCTTGAGTAATAACCATCCAGGCCACTGGCCTGCTTTTGAACTGAGAACACACCTGCTTCCCTTTGCGCCCTTTGCCAGAATGTGTGTAACACTTCGAGCTGAGATTTTAAGGACAGTCAATACAGATTACTGCAGAATCTCATTTATATGACACCCTGGGTGTTCTGAGAAGAACCTGGGAAACCTATACTCTACTTTATAGACCAATAGCACTTCCATATTAGGCTTTGCCTTGGCTCTGGGATGATATGGGCCCCTATTGCATAATCCCTCTTGATGGAGAGGTACCTCTTGCAATGAAAGCCAAATGCATTATTTTGACTACTCAGTCTTCCCAGCTGCCACATGTCTTATTTTATGTCGAGTGTGCAGCTGGTTACAGCTGCCCAGAGATAGTTTTATTCATTAGAGTCTTTTGGTGAAGGCTGATGCTTCTCCAAACTCAGATCTTGGGTGGTAGGTGTTGCCACAATGATGCTGATGAGAGAGTCCTAGCAGCTTTGGGGCTTTGAGAGGATTCCCCTGATTACAGAGGGATTCTGAGTCTCAGGTTCCAACCCTGACCCAAAACACTGTTTCATGCACTAATCGTTCATCCTCTTCTGAAATTGATTTTTTCCTTTTCAGGATGATTTTAGTCATCCTGCTTCTACCTCTGAATCCTCAAAAACAGAAAGGACACAGTATGATGGCCTTTTAAGATCCTGTCTCTGAAGAATCACTAACATTTTGACATTATTAATAGAACTTACACTCTTTTTTTTAATTCACTTATAAAAATTGTGTATCTGTGAGGTCCAACACAATGTTTTACACATGTGTATGTTGTATACTGTTCCAACAGGCTACACATATGTATCTCCTTAGGCATTTATCATTTCTTTGTGGGAAAAAACATTAAAAGACTTTCTTCCAGCTTTTTGAAATATATAGTATATTATTATCTACAGTCATTTTCTATGCCATAGAACACCAGAATTTATTAAAAATATGAAATACTTCATGAGTTTGCAAGTCATCCTTGCTCAGGGGCCATGATAATCTGTATCATTCCAATTTTAATATATCTTCTTCTGAAGTGAGCACAAGAGCTTGAACTCTTGAAACTCTTATTTCAAAGTTGCACAGAAGCTTGGACCAAATTAGGCAGTGAGATGGAAGGTATGTTGTGGATGTTAGTGCAATAGGTGAGAAGGAGCAAGAAAACCAGCTCTGGATGCTTACTCTTGGACTGATGGGTTGAAAAGAAACACATTTCTATCTCATTTGAGTCCTGATGTGAATGCCTGCCTTGCATTTGTTAGCACAGTTAGATCAAAACTTCACACCAATAATACATCCTTTGTGTTTTTCCTCCTTTATGAGGAATCTGTATGTGCCTATTAGGAATATTTTGGGACATAAGTATGTTCAAATGTTGATTAGTCAAAATCTTACAGTAGATCACAGTATGAGGCTACCACTACTTACTGTTAGCATCAGTGTCCCCTCTCTGCTGAATCCCATCATACTGCTTGAGAAAACATTGCATTCCATAGGTAGACAATACAAATTAAGGCTGGAAACAGAGAAGACTCATCTTCCTTCTTTTTTTTTAATATATTTTTTAGTTGTTGAGGACCTTTCTTTCTTTCTTTCTTTATTATTTATTTATATGTGGTGCTGAGATTCGAACCCAGCGCCTCAAATGTGCTAGGCAAGTGCTCTACCACTGAGCCACAACCCCAGTCCAATTCCTTCTTAATTCACAAATTTGCTTGTGAAGTTTACTGATTTCTGCCTTCTTCTGAATTTACTTTTGTCTCTTTGTAACCTCCGTGTGTGTGTGTGTGTGTGTGTGTGTGTGTGGTATTGGGGACAGAACCAAGGGGTGCTTTGTAACTGAGATATATCCTAGCCTTTTTATTTTTCCATTTTGAGACAGGGTCTCATTAAGTTGCTGAAGCTGGCCTCAAACTTGTTATCCTCTTGCCACAGTCTTTCAAGTCATTGGAATTACAGGAGTGAGAGACCACACCTAGCTGTAACCTCCTTTGTTGGTTCTTGTTTTATCCTTTGTAGGCAAATAGCAGAGTCTGAATAAAGAAAGAATGTGTTCTCTTAAAAATGAGGAATAATTATTAATACTAATCATGCACCAGGCTCTCATTTGTTTATATGAAGGGCCTCTACTGTAATCCTATCAGATACTTCGTTTCAGCGCTTTGATTGATTAAATGTTAGGTGACTTGCGCGTGTCCATACAACTGGTACAAAGCTAGGTCAGGGTTTGAGCTTGGGCAGGTTCAAGCCAGTCCTGTGCTTTGCCAGTTCTCTTACTTTGTTTTCTCCTTTTCTTTTTACCTTCTCAGATATGTCCTCCCCTTTTATTAGTAATTACTCCGATGACAGAGTCTTCATCACTTTTCCCTGTTCATCCATGGTTAACATTTGTCCTGTTTGAGGTTCCCATTTCCCAGTCTGGTCACACTTGTGACCACTCAGTCAGTTGTGGATGGACAGTAGAGTAGGAGTGACCATGCAAATTGCTGCTCCTTTGTGTAAAATGGAAACACCTGACAGTCTTCTTTGGGCCCTTCAGCGGGTCTTCCTCACTGAGTGACCTTGTCAAATGGTTTGCTGATTCAGAAGTATAGTGTGTTCTTCCTTTGTCATCAGAAAAAATGTATTGTATTTTAGAACAAGTTCTAATAATATTTCCCTTTACTTTATTACACATGGTTTAGCATGTACATTTTAATAAAGAGGAAGTCCTTGTATCTATTAAGGACTTCAAGGAGGTGAACATTTTAGGCATTGTAATTATGTACTAAATTTAGGATGACATGCAGCAAACTATAGAAAACTACATAACTTTCTAGCCAGCTTTTATAATTAGAATAGTAATGTACGGTTCAACACTTTTGTTTTCCTCTATTTCCTTTATACAGTTACATGATTATTAATACTATAAAATCTTAGTGTACTATACCCACATGTTAAAATATTTTATTAAAATACATTGAAAGTGGACTTGATTCACAAATTGATTTTCTTATATTATGGATAACGCTCATTCTCATATAATTCCTGCTTCTGTCCTATGTCACTGTAACTATATTTCCATTTTAATTCAGAAAGATCAAGGAAGCCTATGTTGGCCCTGAGGTAAGCTCAATATAATGTAGTATGAATCAGGTTGAAATCAGCCAGTATAACTAAAATAAATGTAAGAAATTTTCTTTTCTGATATTAAATGTTATTATGTTTTTATTGGAGTGTACGTTTTGTAGGAAGTCTAGAAACAAGGATTTGGTAGCTGACCTCACTGATTATATACCAGGTACTCCCTATGCAAGGAAACATGATGTGTATCATGGCATCTGCTGGGTTAGGCTAGAATACCCTCTTACATCACAAGACACTATGGAAGGAAAGAAGAGACTGGTGTTGTAGGAAGGGAGGGCTATGGGTGAAACAGTCCTCCTCCACCCTCCCCTTGAGGTCCTCATCATATTTGAAGGCACTAAGACTACAGAATCTTTGGAAAAGAAATAAATGCAAACACATAATAGTGCACCAGTTTTCTTTTCTTTTTTTAAAAAAAATTTATATATGACAGCAGAATGCATTACAATTCTTATTACACATATAGAGCACAATTTTTCATATCTCTGGTTGTATACATATCAGCACCTGATGTTTGGACAATTTTCATGGTTTAGAATTATTTTTCTTTATTGTAATTCTGATAGGCAGGCATATTATTCCAGGGCAGATTGTTTTGAATGTTTCTGGGCATAATGTTAAAAGACTCCTTGTATAAAAACATTCAAAAGTTGTGATTTAAAAAGTTAAATTGTTTTCTTCCAGATTTTTCAAAGCCTTTAAAATGGCAGTGGATATTGAGAATCTAAGGGATATCAGCACTTTTCCAAACTTATTTGACCAGAGAATCTTTTCAATTTTGTTACTTTCTGCAGAATGCCATCCAGATTTGGTATTAAGTGGGATATACTTTTTAAAATGATATTTTTGAAGACTTGATGCCTAGCTGAAATATTAAAATCAAATAGGTAATATTAGTTCACATTGAGAATTG
Source organism: Marmota marmota marmota (assembly GCF_001458135.2). Taxonomy (NCBI): domain Eukaryota; kingdom Metazoa; phylum Chordata; class Mammalia; order Rodentia; family Sciuridae; genus Marmota; species Marmota marmota. The sequence goes on along the minus strand of NW_025999842.1, from coordinate 20,474,881 downwards.
AAACAGGATTAGGACCCATCTGCATTAATAATGATACAAACTATTAATCTTGTTGACTATTTTATAAATAATACTAGAAACTCTGAATACCAGCCATAAGTTAAAGGAGAACCTCTAGTAGTTTATAATGTCACTATTCATCCACTGTGATTCCAATAACATTTGGAAAGTCCTTTTGCTTGCAAGAAAATCTAAATTTTGTTGACAGGCCATAAAACTTACCTCCCTTTCTGGTCCTCCATATATTTCATGTACTTTGAAAATCTTTTCAGTTTCTACTGAATTTTTAAAAGTAATGTGTCAGATTCTAAGGCTCCTGCTGGTTTGAGGAAAAATGCTCTCACTAATAAATTATAATGAATTGTCAGTCTCAACAGGCCTCTGACCCTCCATCAGTGGGGGGTTAGAGGCTAACCTTCATTTCCCCCTCTTCTTGTTGAAGCCACTCTTCTTCTCTAGCCTGTCCTCCTAATTTATGGGTGGGCTGCCCACAAGGACAACTCACCTGCAAAAATAGTTCATGCTGTGGTGTTTATTATACTAAGTAGGTTCCATGCTGACTGAGAGTTTTTACAAGGGGATGGAGTTGCTGTCAAGATCTTCCATCATTTGAGCAAAGCTGGCACTTGAATTTTCTCATATTTCAGCATATTAAATTGAGAGGGGGTGAGAATAGGATGGATGAGAGTAGAACAGCAGACAGTAGTGTGAAGTCTGCTTCGATGTCTTGTTCAAGGGCCTCTGTAAATGTGACTTCAGTAAAATGTATCAACAGGACAGCAAAATAAAAAGGCACGCATCAGAAACATTAAACCCATGTTCCACTATTACAGGGTAATGAAAAATCTCTGCAGCCTACGTGAAGGAATGCTAAGACGTTTAGCTTTCAGTTGAGTTTTTAGTGAGCTGAGTGAAATATTCATTGGACATATTTTCTTTATTCTCCAATTTTAAACATTCCTGGCTTATTAACTTAATATGTTCTCTTTAAGGAGTATTTGAAAAGAATAAAATACTGGAGAGAGAGAGAGAGAGAGAGAGAGAGAGAGAGAGAGAGAGAGAGAGAGATATTGAGAGAGAGTGAAGCTCTCTTAGGGGCAATTATTCTGAACACCATGGCTTCCCCTGCAGTGGGTCCTCTATGCATTTTTTTCCATAGTAGTGAAAGAATAATATATATTCTTTTTATGGCCTGCCTTTCTCTTTGCCTAAGATCGTAAGTATTTATCAAATTACTAAAAACCCTTTGTTAATGTACATCATTTCTAAAGCTCTAAAGTGTTCTACACTGGGTGCAGTGGCTCATGCCTGTAATCCCAGCTACTTGGGAGGCTGAGGCAGGAAGATAGCAAGTTTGAGGTCAGCCTGGATGACTTAGTAAGACCTTGTCTCAAAATAAAAAATAAAAAGGGTTGAGGATATGATTTAGTGGTAGAGCAACCCTGGCTTCAACCCCCAGTACTATGCAGTACCATACACACAAACTGTTCTAAAACATTCAGTATTGTTTAGTTATTCTCTTACTGTGGAATTGCCTTACCTTTATGCTCAGCAATGTGGATTTTTAATTTTTTTCCTTTTCTCCTTTTCTTTGTTCTTCTAACATTAACCTCAACTCCAGTTATCAGTCATCATTCTCACCAGGGTGGGCTCATTACAAGATTAAACAGAGCAAAAATTAGGGTTGGGTAGTTTTGCTTTTCCAATCACTGTATATTTGAAGTTTTTTATTATTTGTTTTTCCTCCTTTGTGAATTGTATGCTTGTTCTACCTCATTATTCCTTGGGTGTCTTTACACTTCCTTATCAATTTATATGAGGATTTTTTTTTTGGTAAATGTTAGCCTTTACTATATTTATTATATATACCCTATAACCACAGGGGTATAAGACCCCCTGAAACTATTATTCCTTTATACTTAAAACACTGTTTTTTCCTATTCATACATATCTGTGATGAAAGTTAATTTATAAATTAGGCACAGTAAAAAATGAACAACATTAACTAATAATAAAATAAAACAATTATAACAATATGCAGAAATAAAAGTTATGTGAATATGGCCTCTTTTTCTCTCCTTTTCTCAAAATATATCATTATACTATACTCATCCTTCTTGGGATGATGAGAAATGATACAATTCCTACATGATGAGATGTAGGGAGGTGAATGATGTGGGCATGGTAACATAGTGCTAAGGTATTCATAAGCATTGAGAAATCCAACAGTCAATCTGATAACAGAGAAGGCTATTAAGTGACTAATGGACAGGTAGTATACACAGAGTGGATACACTGAACACAAAGATGATACATGTCCTAGGTGGGACAGAACCACTTGTCATGACATTTCTTCTTGCTAGTTGGGATGCAGTACAATTTAAAACTTCTAATTGTTTCTTTCTGGAAGTTTGGAAAAAAATCTTGGGTACTACTGTAATAAAAATATATATTTTTGATGTGTGAGGGATAAAAATTTGCTCCCAAGATGTAGGCTCTCTATTCACTTCACAGATTGTTTCTTTTGCTGAGAAGAAACTTTTTTTTTGAGTCCATCCCAATTTACTGATTCTTGATTTTAATTCTTGTGCCAAAGGAGTTTTATTAAGGAAGTTGGAGCTTAGAGCAGTAGTTAACTATATCTAGACAGGTACTTATTTTATTTTGTTATTAGGTGTTATGATTTATATATGAGATGTCCCCCAAAATCTCATGTATGAGACAATGCTAGAGGTTTAGAGGTGAAATGATTGGGTTATCAGAGCCTTAACCCACATGATGGAGATTAGGGTCTACTTTTTCTTCTGTTAAACACAGGGTCTCTGGTTTTATTCCTAGGTCCTTGCATCATTTTGAGTTGAGTTTTGTGCATGGTGAGAGATAGGGGTTTAATTTCATTTTGTTGCATATTGGTTGCAAATTGGTGCTGCCAATATGGAAAGCAGTATGGAGATTCCTTGGAAAATTGAGAATGGAACCACCATTTGACCCAGCTATCCCTCTACTCCTTCTATACCCATAGCTCAACTGTGGAGCCAACCTAGATGCCCTTCAGTAGAGGAATGGATAAAAAAATGTGGCATATATATACAATGGAATATTACTCAGCAATAAAAGAGAATAAAATCATGGCATTTGAAGGTAAACGGATGGAGTTAGAGAAGAGATAGAGAAGAGTAAGAGAAGAAGATAATGCTAAGTGAAGTTAGCCAATCCCAAAAAACCAAATGCCAAATGTTTTCTCTAATATAAGGAGACTGATTCATAGTGGGATGGGGGGGTATAGGAGGAATAGAGAAACTCTACATAGGGCAGAGAGGTGGGAGGGGGTATGAGGTTAGAAATGATGGTGGAATGTGATAGACATTATTATCCAAAGTACATGTATAAAGACACGAATTGATGTGAATATACTTTCTATACAACTAGAGATATGAAAAATTGTGCTCTATATGTGTAATAAGAATTATAATGCATTTCTCTGTCATATATAAATTAAAAAATTAATTTAAATTTTTTTTAAAATATATTTTTTGCCTTCAGTTCTTGGCACAGAGCTCCACTAGAGACCTTGGGATTTTCTGATAGGCGTGCCTTTTTTTTTGTAATGAGCCTCTTTCCACCACATCTGAGTTTATGTTAATGAGTTGACTCAGGGTGGGGCCTGACAAATAGTTTTAGGATTGGAACTGGTCACCAGAAACATTGAACACATGTTTAGAGGGATGGAATTTCTAGCCCCACCTCCTGAACTCCAGGAAAGGGAGGAGAACTAGAGATTGTGTCATAAAAACTTCTGAACAAGATTTGGTGAGTTTCTTGGTGGATGAACACATTGAAGTGCAAGGAAATTGTTGTGGGAATCCTCAAACATGCATTTGGCTGGGCAGACATGACTAGCTTGGGTACTCCATTTGTGGCTAATATCAGAAGTAAGGACAATCATATGGGAATGAGCACTTCACCTGTGGGGTCTGTGCTAACTTCCAATAATTAGTGTCAGAACCGAATTGATTTGTTAGACAATCAGATGGTTTCCTAGAGTTAGTTTTTGTTGTAGAAAAACAACACATTTGATGTTAGAACAAAACTTACACATCATTCCTCTTTTAGTTTCCAAATGTTGCTATCAATTCTTTCATTGAATCATAAATCAGTCATACTCTGTTTTGATGTCTTTTATATTTGTTACCCTCTATAGGAATGGGGTGTAGGCAGAGAAAATGATAGCATGTGCTTTCAATACATTCTTTAGATCCAAAATTGATTTTGACTCCATATACTTTGGTACAATTTGATTTCTTCTTGATGAAAATATATTTTTAAGTTACTTAATATATTTGTAACTCAATAAATATATCTGTAAGTTACCAAATGAATGATTGAACAAATAAAGGTGAGGAAAATGAGACAAATTTCTGTCATTTTAGTCTTATATTACATATGATCATTTTGCTTCAGCTAAATATCATACATTTGAATTATATTTTGATTTATCATCTAGTGTTAAATAAATATAAAAATGGGAAATATAACTTTTGACTTTATTTTATGCCTGATAAAACAAAGAAACATTTTGGGCATTATTTGTCAAATATAAGTAGTTGGTGTCATAAACACTTGAAAAGAAACTGGAAACCATCTGTAAAGTTTCCTTTCAAGGAGCTTAGAGCAGTAGTTAACTATATCTAGACAGGTACTTATTTTATTTTGTTATTAGGTGTTATGATTTATATATGAGGTGTCCCCCAAAAGCTCATGTATGAGACAATGCTAGAGGTTTAGAGGTGAGATGATTGGGTTATCGGAGCCTTAACCCAATCAGTAAATTAATCCCCTGATGAGATTAACTGGATGATAACTGAAGGCAAGGTATGATGTAGCTGGAGGAGGTGGGTCCCTGGGGACATGATTTGGAATATATATTTTGTCCTCATTGGGCAGAGCTCTCTCTCTCTCTGCTTCCTGATGTCATGTACTAGCTGATTTCATCTGCCACACACTTCTACCATGATTACCTGTCTCACCTTGGGCCCCAAAGAATGGAGTCAGCCATCTATGGGCTAAGACCTCTGAAACCGAGCGTGGCAAGATAAACCTTTCCTCTTTAAAATTGTTCCCATCAGGCCTTTTGGTTACAGCAGCTAAAAAGCTGACTAAAACATTGGGGAAATATATTAATATAGTTCATTTCTTGGAGAAGCCAAGAGTTAAATGCTTGGATTTGTTGTTATATAAAAAATGTTTCTATAGGTTAGTCCTATACCATAAGTGTAACTGATATAGCCTGATATACAAAAAAAAAAAAAAAAAAAAAAAAGCAAAAACATTGTAGAAGAGAAACACATGAAGTATTCATAGACCATTGTCCCCAGGATCTCCTGAGGATACCCAAGTGTTCAGACGCTCAAATCTCTTCTATAAAATGGTGTAATGTTTACATATAACCTATAAATATCTTTCTGTACACTTGAACTATTTAAAAAAATTGTTTTGGTGGTGCTGAGGATCAAACTCAGCATCTCATGCTTGCCAGGCAAATGCTTTTCCATTGGGCTGTACTCCCAGGCCATTCTCCCGTACACTTTAAATCATCTATATATTACACATAATTTCTAATAATGCGGTAAATGCCTGTAGTTTTTAAACTATTATTTAGGGAATAATGATAAAAAAATCATACTTGTTCAGTACAAATTCACTTTTTAAAAAATATATTGATCTCCAGTTGGTTGAATCCATGGATGTGGAACCCACAGATATGAAGAGTTAACTGTTCAGGGGCCCACTCCCCCCCCACCACCACCTTAGCTCCCAGTATCTCCTTGACTCGAGTTTTACATTTATGGGTATTCAAAACATGTACATACATACAATATACATATAGAAAGCTTGTCAGAATACATATAGGTATATTTGAAGACTGAGTTCCAACCTGAAATATTGCATTTCTTTCATTCAGAATTCTGGAAATACCATTTTTAAAAAAAATTCTTTCTTTATATGAAGATGTTTCCAAAAGATCTCTCTCTCTCTCTCTCTCTCTCTCTCTCTCTCTCTCTCTCACACACACACACACACACACACACACACACACACTTCTTTATTGTAAGAAAATCATGTGAATGTAATGCTTATTTAAAGGCAGTGTGTTATTGTTTGTATATGATTTGTTCTCTCTGAGAGTCATGTTGAAATTTGATTGCCATTGTGGCAGTATTGGGAGTTGGGACCTTGGAGAGAGACTAATGCATTTCTTGAGGGAGGGGATTAATTACCAAGAGAGAGGGTTTTACAAATCAAAACTGCCCTTGTATTTTGTCTCTTCTGCACATACCTGATTATCCTTCCACATTTCTGCCATGTTTTCATGCACATGAAGTCCTTGCCGGGTGTGACCATGGACTCTTGAACTTCCAGCTTTCAGAACCATGTGCGAAATAGATCTTTCTTTCATAAATGAGCCAGTCTTAGGTATGCTGTTATAGCAATAGAAAACAGACTGAGATCCAATGAAATAAATTTTTTGAATTCATTATTTTTACACTCTATGATTATAATTAACCTTGCTTTTCTTGTATTTAAGGTAATTATTTTTGACTATATGCTTGTAGGTGGCCCAAAATTGCCTGTTTCTTTTCTAAATCTGGATTTTAAAATAATGCAACTAGGTTGCCAGACATTATATTTGTTCTAATTATGGAACTTATCAATGAAATGGAAGTGTGGAGGGGAAGGAAATTTTGGATATTTTTTAAGCATTGAAAGATTATTTCAAGAGGGAAGGCACAGCAACTGATGGCCGAGACAGGGTGAACAAACAAGATGGTGCAGACTCAGGGCACAAAGAGAAATGCCTGTTACTATTACAATGTACCCTTACAAAGTCAATGCTGAGGAGATGAACAAGTACTACATTATATATATATTGCTCTTTCTGCACAGGTAACATGTCTGAGCAAGCAAGCAGATGCAGAGATTTAATACTGGTGAGGACTGTGTAGTATTGATGGCCTGTTTGAGTTCAGTCAGTTGTCTACTTGGGCTTTGAGGCAAGTGCTGTGAAACTTAATAAGCAGCAGATGGACGTTTGTGAATTGGTTTGGGGGCCTGTTCCACGCAAAGAAGTCCAGGGCATCTGGTTTCTGTTATGTCAATGATGTTGTTTTGGTCATTGTGGAACTGCTTAAATATCATCAGAGTATTCTGTGTATTGGCATTGATATTCACTACAGTTATGGCATGGAAGAAGCCTTCTATACCACTGACTGGATCATGACTGTGTCCTCTCATAATACGGAGAGTATTTTCCAAAAACTGGGGACCTCTGGGACATTGGGACTGGCAAAGTATTATGCTGTTAACTACCCACTTGAAGATGGGCTTGATGATGAGTTCTCTGACACCATTTTCAAGTGGCTCATGTCCAAAGTAATGGATGTTCCAGTCTACTGTGGTCTTCTTACAATGTAGCTAAGACTTGTTGTCTGGGGATCTATTAGGTTGCTTCCATATGACCATTATGTGGGACATTTGTCAAGAGCTTCAACCTACCTATGCTGATGCTAGATTACACCATTCAGAACGTTGCCCAGTGCTGGACACAGAGATCCCTAATGAGCTTTCATACAATGACTACCTTGAATATTTAGAGCCAGATTTCAAGCTTTACATCAATCCTTCCAATACACACTAACCAGAACACTAAAGAGTTCCCAGAAAAGACCAAAGAGCTGCTTTTGGAGAAGCTAAGAATGCTGCCCCATGCACTGGGATCCAAATGCAGGTGATTCCTGAGAATACCATCCCAGAGGAGACTGGCGATGAGAATGATGAAGACCCTGACAAGTGCCTCTCAATCTGTTCCTCTGGAAATGAATGGCCTCTGAGGCAGAGTTGTCCAGCTAGGACGAAGAGGGAGAGGGTGGCCACAAGAACTCTTTCAACTTCAAAAACACCAGGTCAAAGTAGTGGATAAAAATGGCAAAGACCCAGAATAGAAGAAAGAAATCACAGAACAGGAAAAAGTCAAGGAGAAGCCAGAAGCCAAAGAGGCTAAAGAGGAGGTCCAGTTGGCCCCAGCAGACCTCTCCAGCCCAGGCTTCTTGCAAAGTTCCCTACCTTTCTCCTTCAACCCCTCAGATTTGTATTTTCTATTTCTCTGTGTAATTACATAAAAATATATTAAATATAAATGTACCAGGGCCTTGCTGGGAACCAGGTTCCTGATCCCAGGGAGCCATCCTGGGGAACTCTTCCAGAAGCTGCCTTCCCCCATCCCTCCCTAAGTCTTAGTTTTGAACATCTAGGTTTGGGTGGGAGGGATGCAGCCAAAAGGCAAAATCTGGGAATGCCAATGACCTGCTTCACAGATCTGGAAAGATGCACTTACTATGTGTTCTAGAAGGGGTGGCTGACTGTTCAGGGACCCCCAGTTCTTTTCATGCCATTAAGGTAAAAGCAGCAGCTTTTAGATTGCTTCTGTTCTCATACCTTCCTGTTGGCCTCAAGTAAGCCCAGAACTCACATCACCCTCTGGTTTCCCCCAATTCGCAGTGGAGATTGGTAGTCTAGTTTCCTTTTGAAGAAACTATTTTCATTTCTGTGAGATTCTTTCTAAGAAAATAGTTAACACCACCACTACCACCATCCCTGCCCTCCCCAAAAGAAAGCTTATTTCAAATATAATCTCATGGAAGAATATTTCTACCACAGATATAAAACAGACCTATCTTACCTGCTACCACCACATTAATTTTTGTTATTGTCTTTAGTTTTGATATCTAAGATGATATAAGTAGTAAGAGAATATTCTACCTTAAGTTAGACATTGAGCACTCGGCTCAGACTGTGTCTGTGAATCACACATACAATTGACCTTTTTGGAGATCAGATACTACTGACATGAAATGTTCAATGAATGATACATGGGTAACACTTTCACACACAAAAAAATGTGTTTTGAGATTTGCTTCCAAAATTCTAATGTTTTATATTTATATAATAGCTAACCAGAAGAGTGTATCATTTTTATATATTAGCATAAGTACAATCACAATTTGCAGGTTTTGTAACTTGTAATTAGTGTTCAAATCCTAGTGAGAATACAGAACATGTTTATCCACAAAAAGAGTATTCCCACTGACTTAATTTATCCAAAATAAGATAGCCTCTTTTCCTGGTGGGATTTGTATTTATGGATAAGATATTAGGGATATGACTAGGATCTCCCTATTTCAACTTTCCAGATAGAGAATGTGTTTCCTTTTTGCTGGGAAAAGGACCTCATGACTCAGTGATTGGTTTGACTCTATATTTGATTTAATCTGGACCAGTGGCTAGGATGGTTTTGATTATTGATTTGATTGTGCAGAGACTCTTTTCCTCAAGTTTTCCTCTTTTTTCCCCCTGAGTTTAAAGTATCTGGATAGCAGAAATATGTAGAGATGGCAACGCTAATGATTAAGAATTTAAATAACAACTTAAGAGTTTATGTTTATCTCCTCAACATCTTCACTAGATGTCTAATAGACATTGCAGACTCAACATGTTCAAGAAACCTGATTTTCTACCACAATACTACATGCAAACAAAACCTAAAACCTGAAACCTGTACTCTTCTATGTTTCTACAGCTCAGTAAGCAGTCTAATCAGCCACCTAGTCTTCAACCCCAAATCCCATTAAACATCTTTTATTACTCTCTTTCTCTTATCCTTCATATTGAGTCCATTACCAAGAGAATTAACTCTTTCAAGGTGTATCATGCTGTCTACTGCTACTCTAGCTCAAGCCACTTTGGACTCCAGTCTGGGCTACAGTAATAGTCTTCTAACAGACTCTGTGCCCTGACTCTTGCATGATTTCAAACTAGATTCTGCCTACCATTCTGGTTTTATTATTGATTAAAAAAAATTAGAGCAGTTTTTGAAAACTGCTCTAAAATAAAAAAAAATATTTTAGAGCAGTTTTAGGTTCATAGTAAAACTAAGAGGAAGGTACAGAGATTTCCCATATATTCCCTCCCTCTTCCTTCACATGCATGGCCTCCTCATTATCAACATATCCCACAAGGGTGCTACCTTTGTTACAACTGATGAACCTACGTGGACACACTGTTATTACTCCAAATGCATAGTTTACATCAGAGTTCACTCTTGATGCTGTTATGTTTAATGGGTTTGGACAAATTACTAGATCACAGTTTAAATTTCACCTCCACAGAGATTTTCCTGACCACATAATGTAAGGTAGTCTTTTCTGTAATTTAACATTTTTTTAAACAAAATATGTCTAGCTTATATTTTCTTGTTTATCCTCTGTAAGACAGGTGCTTTGTTTAGTTACCTAGCACATTCCTCACACCAGAAGAGGGTCTGGTGTTCAGTGAATAAGTTACTAAATGCATGATCATAAAGTCCTGAAATCTACAGTCCTGGTGAACTACAGCTATGATTTATACTTCACAACCTATTGAAACTTTCTCTCTCTCTCTCCTCTAGCAACTGTTTTGCTTTTTCTGACTCTCTCTTTCCCTTGGTCTTTCTTGCTTGATCTGCACCCCACCTTTCTCCTTCTGCAGCATCTTCCCCCTCTGACCTTTTTCTTCTCCATCTTTCCCACTCCTCTCATTATTTGACCCAAACTGGACAGAAAAGCTGCCTGAGAATCCTTTTAAAAATATTTGTTTTACTTGTTGAATAAATCTTCAGTTCACTTGTTCTTCTTAATTTAAAAGCAGGTAGACTGAATGTCATACATTTTTTTCCTAAGGTAAAAATATATACATTAATTTTTTATTTTTACTTCTATATATCAGTGATCCTGGAGATCTGGGGCAATTGCTTCCTATTTCTGCTCCTGCTCCTGTTTGAATGGTCCAAAGACTTCTACACACCTATAATTCTGGAGCTTAATGGGAGGAGAGCCATTCCAGAGGAAAGGAACTTCATGGGCATTAAAAATAATCTAGAAATGAACTCTCCTTCCACCTCCTGACATCCTCTTTCTTGGGCTGACTACCTGAAATGTGAGGGTGAGAAGCTACAAAGGACACACAGAGTTTCCTAATGGAAGGGAGCTGTCTTTATGCATCTTCACCCGCCATGTGATCAAATGCCAGACATCTAACCAACAACAACAAAGAAGGATCTTTGGTCTTACAGCACATCAGTTTCATTGACTGATTATTGACATGTAGCTGATACTTGTAGTTTGGAAATAATATGCTAGTGATCTTACTGAGAAAAGACTATATCATGGGTTGTTTTTTCTGGTTATGGTGTTCTAAGGATAAAGTGGCTCTGCAGAGAGGGGAAGTTACTTAATGAAGATATGTTTTGAAGACTCAAGAGTCCAAACTGACAAGAACTGCCAGAGAGCCAGGATGAGGTAGTCAGTCGCTGCAGTGTGTATGCATGAATATGTGCCTGTGCGTTACTGACTGAGTAGAGAGTATCAAATTTCATACCTTGTATACCTTATGGGATATTTACCAGTGAGTTTCTTCTTTTCTTTTTTTTTTTTTGTGTGTGTGCTTTTATTTTGAGAGTTTTCAAACAAAATATTGAATCACCTCCCCTAAAAAGAATGAATTATGAGTTGTGGATCATCATTGTGGTATTAGGTAGAAGATCACCTTGCTTGGCATGAAGCATTTCTCAAACCTACTTGACCTTAGAAACTGTATAATTGCATCTCTCAGGACTGAACATTTGAAGAATCAGTAAAACTCATTCAGTCACTGGATCTACTAGATAATAAAGTTTCAAGAAATAACCTGTGCTAATTGAATGTTGAATTTATAGAGGAACAGTATGGAAGGTCACCAGTTACTTAACTAAAATAAATTTAGTCACTACCTGTGTGTCTGGCTCAGCGCACCTCATTATTCACAAAATGCTTGCTCTCGTCTCTTCTTTTGCGTGGGCCTTATCAATAACTTCCTTTAGCTCTTCTAATCATTCTTTTGAAAGATTCAAATGTCTTCATTCAACTATGAAGGGTCATTTATGGATTAATAGTTGACTTCTCTAATCTCTTTGTACTTAAAAAAATTCAGTTACTTTTGATGATAAGAGAAAGAGGGAAAGAAAATAAAGGTCAACCACTAATTAAATCAAATAATTTATTGGTTATAGTCTCAAAATATAGCAACAATGGGGCTAAGGTTGGGCTCAGTTGTAGAGCACTTGCCTCGCACCCATGAGGCACTGGGTTTGATACTCAGCACCACAGAAAAATAAATAAATAAAATGAAGATGTATATCCATCTACAAATAAAATATATTCAAAAAATATAGCAACAATGCTATTAGAATATGATAAGGAAAACAAAGTCAATACTATCTTATTTTCTTGTGCTTATGAAGTGGGTAAGAGGGCTCAAAATCTATTTTTCTTTCTTTGTATTTCCAAATTCCTCAATGCCTAAAATATTAGATATGATTCAGCATATTATAAAAGATGATATTAAGTCCTGCATTTATTAGACCTGCTAAAATAAAACAATCAGTTTTGTTTAATAAAGAAAATGTGTTTGTTAAAGAAGAGGTTTATTTTGAATGCTGATAGCTCTCAACATTGGATACAGATATGGATCCCAAGATGTTTATACATTTAAAAAAATTATGACATCCAACAAAGGAGAAACGGTGTTTATTTATCTGAGATGGTAGAGAGAAAATTCCTCAAGTGGTTTCCATTCTTTCATGCCAATCAGGCTATTCACATCTGAACAGCATGGGTCTTGGGAAGGGGAGGAGATGAAGAAAGAACTAAAAAAGTAAATAAATTGTTTAAAAATTTGGGTGGTACAACATGGATAAAAACATGAAAATATATGTGCTTCTGTACAGACTGTCACAAATCTGGAAAATAATGTTGAAGCATCACTAAGAATTGACCCAAGATGTAATCCTATCTAACACTTGCAGGCAACATGTGACACAGATTTTAGCTGTACAGCTGTGAAGACACCTGCCAGTGCACTCCACCTCCTCAGATTTCTTGCGTCTGCATTATTGAAAGATCCGATCTGATTTCTAAGAAGGTATTTCTTTCTATATATAAGATATGGTGACTTCAAATGTATTATTTGGATTTCATGTGCCTTCCCCCTTTTGATGTTATTGCTTTTATTAGGAGAATAAATTACTAAGGACACATTCAGCATGTTGAAATAATGAAGCCACTTATAATCACTTCTGTCTATGTGGTTTATGAACCTTCTCATTTCTAGTTATTTGGCAATTAAATATGATCTGCCTTTAAACTGAGAGGACCTATGATGTATTTATTCTTCATGGACATAGCTTTCCTTCAGAGTAAGGAGATTCTCTCCAGAGCCCCTGACTTTAACATGAAGGAAGAGTTCTCAATTGCTAGAAGTTTCCAGGATTAACCCAACTGAGAATTCTTTCTCAGATGGAAGCAACATGCCCAGTTTTTAAAAAACTGTGATAGAAATTCTCCAAACCAAATTCTGTAGGTTCCACGATCCAGGTCAGAGGAGGCATTCATTCATTCTTTCTGCGCTTTGCAAGGCAGTCACTGGTTGTATATCAAAGAATAAAACAGGCAGAAATTCATTTCCTCAAAGACTTGATGTCCTAGTAGAAGAGATGCCATAAATAAGATAAATAAGAAAAGTACACAGCATGTTAGGTAGTGATAATAGATAAGGAGGAAAAAATGGAAGAGTGAGGAAACATAAAATATCAAAGAGTGACGATTACTAAAGTTTAGTTAAAGTGACCAGGGAAGGTCTCCCCAAAAGATGTCCAGAGTTGGTGCTACAGTGTGTCCTGAAGATCCCCCTTCCGAGAGAAATGTTGGTAGCTCACAACTTTCCATTAAGTTACTCTCCAGGAATTGCCATTAGGAAGATAGTCCTTTAACTGAGGTCATACCTAGAGAGAGTCTATTTGGTGACTGGAGAAATGAGGGGTTGTAAAGACCAAGTGCCTTTGTCTCAGGGCAGTAAAATGCTAAAAAGCCATGCCAGCCTCAGAGCCCCATGAAACAGACTGAGGCCTTGGTATGATTGTGTCACTGTTCACTTTTTTCCCTCTGCACAGGAACTGGGATTACAGGGTGTAGTCTAAGACTCTGGCAAAATCCTTCCTCACATCCTAGTCTCATAAAATGTTCTAATTGACAAAGGTGCTTCCTTTGGTGAGAAGGTGCTTCATTCTGGATGTGCTGTTTCATATGCCCCTATGTGGTTGCTTTTCCCCTCAGAAATTTATATTTTGAGTTCTGCTAAGCAATAACAGAAACATCTATCAAGATAATTTCAATGTTCTGTTCTATTTAATTTGTATATTTGAATATATATACCACACCACAGCATAGGTAATTTTTTTCTTTGTTCCTGGTCATAACTTCCAGTATAAACCTCACTTGTACCCTAAGAGTTGCACTCCTAAATCCCTATAGGGAGCTAGCAGGTGACAGAAATGAAAGGAGAAGGTAAAATAACAGGGAATGGACAAACTGTAGAGGGAATGTGCTTCATTTAAGAGGGAACCCCAACAACTCAGCAGCAGCTGATTTGTTATTAAGCTGTTATGGCAACTCAATGTTGCCAGATATTCCAATTTTTATCTGGATATGACTGAAATTTTAATTTATTTTAGTGCAACATCTCTGAATTTTGGATCATTGACAACTAAATCAAAATTATAAAAACAAAACAAAACGTTGTGTATGTGACTTCAGGGTTTATATTTTGTCCCTGATGAGTAGAGCTCTCTCTGCTTCCTGATTGCTATGTCCTGAGCTGCTTTCTTCCTCCACACCCTTCACATGGTATTTTGCCTCGTTTGAGCCAGAGCAATGGGGTGGACCATCTGTGGCTGAGACTTTAGAAACCATGAGCACCAATTAAAATTTTCCTCCTTTATGTTGTTCTATTATGTCAGGTCTATTGGTCATATCGATAAAAATAAACTGATAAAAAAAATCTTCACACAGTTACAGGTTGGAACCTGCACTGGCTACTTTTCATGCATCCTGCACATAAAATACTGCCCCCCCCTTCCTTGTGGAATCTGTGCAGGTATGTTTGTCCTACTATACAGAAAGTACCTTTGAAGAGAGGGATTGGGTGTTGTCCCTGGGCTCCCTGAATTATCTATTATGTGTTCATGCCTGGGAGATATGTATGATGGTTTTTCAATGAAAAGAACAGTAAATACTGCCAATTTTCATTCTCAAATTCTGTTTTGAGTATTTCAGGTTACAATATTAAAACAAAAACAAAGTAAATTGACTGTAAAAATCAGTCTTAGTGGGAGAGTTTTCCATTAAGTTGGCACCAAAGGACTTCTTAATAAAACTCTTTGACTTTGATTTAAATCAATAAATGAAAACTGGCTTTCTTCTAAAGTTATCTAAAGCATGGTCACACTTTGAAAATATAAATTGCAAAGAGTCAGGTTCAGCATGGTTTTTACTGAGATGTGATTACGAGAACATGGAAGATTAAAGTCATATTTACATACAATAGGATTAAATATTATTTATGCACTGAAAGTGGCTCTCTGTGGTAGTAGCATAGCACACATTATAAAGACATCCCAAATCACTCTGAAAATCTCTCTTCACAGCAGAACCTCAAATGTCAACATTCGCAGTCATACAGCATATTTTAGTATTCTTAGTAGCGGAAAAAGCCTCTTCTTTGCCATTTATAAGGCACTTTCAACTACATTATCTCATTTAATACATCATGTGACATGGAGCTAGTGAATTATTTACAAACAAATATTTTATTTACCAAAAATAAATTCCATATTGTGCTGACTTGATGAGATTATGTATTTAGTGAAATACTTAGCAAATCAATTAAAGAACAGAAGGGTAAAAAATATCTCCTGAGGCTATCAGAAAGGGGAAGGTGGGGAGCAGAGGGGGTATGGTGTCAGGAAAGATGGTGGAACGATATCATTCCCCTAAGTACATGTATGACTGCACACATGGTGCGATGCTACATTGTGTACAACCAGAGAAATGAAAAGTTGTGTTGCAATTGTGTACAATGAATCAAAATGCATCTGCTGTCATATATACTTAATTAAAATAAATAAATAAACAAACAAATAAATAAATAATAAAAGAAAATGCTAGTAGAATATTTTTATATCAGTGACAAATGACACCTAGAGATCATAAAAGACTGGATGTTTTGATTACCTAATAATCAAAAATTTCTGCATTGGGAAGTCTCTAATAAATATACTTTGAAGAAATAACCATGAGAAAATATCTCTTTTTCTGTATCTGTCATAAACCTATCTATGTATCTATGCTGCTTTTTATGCATCTATCATCTGTCTATTATCTATTATATATCTGAGAGTATCAACAGAAATAATAAACTAAGAGCTAGTAATCAATAAAAAATTAAGTCACTCAGATAAGGGGAAAGTTGAGTGGCAGTTTATTGAATAAGAACAAATCAAATGCAAACAATGGAAAAGATATTTAATCTCAATAGGTATTATGCAAATTTGAATGATAATAACACAATTTTTATTTCATATATCTAATAAATAAAGTTTAAAGTTTGATAAAACTAACTACTGGCTAGTATTTGGACAAACAGGTGGTCATACATTGCTTCAAGGAATACAAATTGGTACAAATATTTTACATTGCAATTTGACAGTACCTGTAACAACAAAAATACATATAGTCTTTGATACGCAATTTTAGTTTTTAGAAATCCATCACACAGAATGTTGCCCTGTAAGATGTTTCTGCATGGATACAACAGTACTCTGTAATAGCAAAATATCAAAACAATACACATGTCTGTCAGCAGATTGGATACACTATGATCCAGTTATATAAACACTGTAGATCTATCAGCAGATGCCAATATAAAAAGTTATCTACAATATGGTGAATGAAACGTAAGAACAAAAACTACTCAATTTTTGTAAAATGATAAAAATGCCTTATAAGTACATATTTAAAAGCCTTAAAAATGTAGCAAGTATCCAGAAAAATAAGCATGATACTAGTGGTGAACTCTGGGCACTAGAATTGGGAATTGGCAATTTTTATCTTATACTTCCCTTTCATTTTTATTATTATCAGCAACAAAGATTCTTATTTCTCATTGTTCCTTGTGAAAAATGCTACTTTATGAAACAAACCTTCAGCATACAAATTTATACTCCATAGGACAGACACCCAGTTTTTTAAAAATTAAAATCTCAAAGATCTAAATATTTTAAGAGCCCAGTGTGGTTGTAATTTATTTAACAGACAGCTCGTCTGATATAATTTGCTTTA
The DNA here is from genome assembly GCF_001458135.2 of Marmota marmota marmota. Taxonomy (NCBI): domain Eukaryota; kingdom Metazoa; phylum Chordata; class Mammalia; order Rodentia; family Sciuridae; genus Marmota; species Marmota marmota. The sequence continues at coordinate 20,457,578 of NW_025999842.1, read as the reverse complement.
ATGGGATTTACATGGAACATTTAATAACATCTTAGTGTCATTATCATCCTCACCTACGGCATCTGGCCCAGAGATGGCAATGTCCAGTGTTTGAGATTTAAGAGCTAGTTTGACTATATAAGATATGGTGAAAGCCTTCCTGTTTTCTAAAATACACAAAAACATTTTTAACATGGTTTATTGTGGCATGAATTCATCTCTACTGTGATTAGATTATTACTTTTCAAATTGTACGATGCACAATAAATACCGGATGAGCCCTGGGTCATACATGTCAACATTAATGTATTTTATAAAACATACCAAATATTATTACAATAGGTGTTCCCTTATTTCTCAACAAAGTTTTGAGGGACTGGTATTGTGTCCATTTTTACAAATGAGAAGATTGCATGCTCCCTAAGCTACAGAAAACTAGTAATTAATACAGTTCAGGTTTGAATCTATTATTTTAGGGAAGCAATATGCTATAGCAAAAAGGACCAAGTCTTTCAGGTAGAAAGTAATAAAAAAATCTTCTTGGCAACAGCACAATTGACTATGTGATTAAGGAAGTACCTGGGCTGTTGTGGGTCACAAGATCAGATCGCAAAATATTGCTGCACCTCATTGTTCTGTAACTATGAACTGGTCAGTAATGCATACTGCATCGTATGGACAAATCCAAGAATATTTTCTCAAATAACCAGTACAGCATATTTTGAGAAAGAGTCATAACAAAGCCTAGCTATAAAGCCAGTTATTTTTCTGCTCAACAAACGTATTACAGCAGTGGAATTTACTATGTTACTCTGCTACTAAGGCAGTCCTAACCCAGGAACATATGCAGAGATGATAAATTTGTGAGTGTGTCTGGTAGGAGAGCTGAAACAGATGTGCAGAGTGAGGGACATCAAAGTTGAAACAATTACCATCTCAACAAACGGTAGTTCTCCCCTGCACAAACTTAACATTTTTAAAAGCCTTGATTCATTATATTGTTCTGGAAAATAAGTGGTGATATATTCAGATGTGAAGTTGTATGTGAATAATTAAAACAAACAAACAATGAGCAGCCACTAGTGGCTTTAAAAGATACTACTGCTTAGCAGCAAATGTCACGGCATACATTTGAACCTTCTGGGGGAGCAGTCACATCTAATCTTAACCTCCACCGTTCTTTCCCAACTGCCTCTCTAGTATGGATACATTTGCCATGTTGCCTTGGTAAGGTTGAGAGATAGGGACAGCAATGGAGACCAGCCTTCAAAATTCTGGAAATATTAACAATGGAAAAAACAGTGAGTTAAAGACTGTGAAAACAGCAGGCATGGGGCAGATGTGGCAGGGCACAGGGCAGGGGTCTTTCTGGTTGGTAGAACTGAAGTCATCATTATGTAAGAATTTCATTCAGATGCTGGAATTACATATGGTTGTTAAAAACAAACATTCTTGCCTATTTCTCAAGGGAGATTTGAAAGGATTTTTTAGTTAAGTTATTATTACATGGTTTACTATAAGTTTATTATATGCACAATCCAGATAATAAATTAATAAATAAATTTAATAAGTAAATGAAAAAAAACCATGGACTTTTTCACTTTATATAGTAAGTATTTTCATATTAAATAGATATGGGCCCAAACACAAATTATAAAAAAATATATGCACTTCATTTTCACTTTGGTTTCATTGTCTTATCTTAAAAACCTCAACATGAAAAGACTTGTGCCTGTGAACATTTCAAAGGGTGCTTTGCTGGAAAATGGTCTTTATTTGGTATTTTAGTAGCTTTTAAATTCTAGTGCTCCTGTTTAACAGTCTTTAAGACAATATAAACCACTTATCTGTATTTCTGACAAATCATAAATTGCCTAGATAGAAAAATAGCATTATAATGAATTAATAGCTGATGACTGTTCAATATCAGATCTGAAGACTGATTTCTCATCGTGTGCCCCTAGTGAAAATGCTGTTTTATGGAAATGACACCTCAGCATGCAAACTCATACTCCATTAAGACTTTCATATCACAGACACGCAGTTTACTGGTTCAAAAAATAGGTGTTGTTATGTGCTGTGCTACTGGAATTGAATTAAATTATTAAACACAAGCTGGCAAAGAAATAATAGTGCAGCTGAATATTTTTGTAGCTTTTGTTGATGAGCCCATGTGTTCTTCAGTGTTTGGTTGCAATTATAGGAATTCTCAAAAAAAAAAAAAACCCAAAACCAAAAAACAATGACTTCAGTTTTGAGTCACTGTTTCTGAGAATAAAGAATATGCTATGCTGTGTAGCAAGGGGAATAATTAACATTTGACGCTCATTTCTAAAAATAAATACAAATATAGGTTAGTGTGCACATTTAGAAATTGTTCTTTTAATTTCCAGGAGTCTGAGGGAATGTATCAAAGTGTTCTTTTGGTGGCCATATGGAATAAAACCACAGCAGCAGAATTTCTTGACCTGAGTGGTCATGTGTTGGACTGAAGTAATCATTAGTTTGCCAATTACAGTTATCTTGCCAGTGCACTCTTAAATCTGACAAATTCCATGTGTGAATCATCCATGTGAGAATAGAGTAGCATATTGTAGTTGTGCTAATTTCCCTTTTTATGTGTGCTCTACAAATAAGCCAAGATATTAATACATTGATTAAAAGGCATATAGAAATGTGTTGTTATCATGAACAAATAGAAGAGTGAAGTTAGAATCTCTATTCCCACCCACCATTGTTCTGAACTTAAAATATTTTGTCCAGAGCAGGCTGTGTAAAGTCCCGAGGGACTAACGCAGGATACAAATTTAGCATGCACTTTAAACTTTGGTTGTTCTATCTTTCAAGCTGCATTTAAATCTCATTAATTTTTAGTGAAAGCACAATAGTTAAATATCTTGCAGATGTAGCTTGTGTATTTAAAATTCCTTAGAAGGTTTCCATTTAGGATTTCTACTACATTAGTTTGATCTACTGTGCATGGCAATATGGCATATTCATTTCTCTCAGGATGTGCAACTTGATTTCATACTGTGGAAAAATCCAGAGCGTAAAATATTAGCATGAACAGTGTCAAGTGTCGATGCTAATTCTTTTATTACTGTGACATTATTTAAGGACAGCAATCATTCAACTATTTTAAATGATAGATATTAGAGCTTGAAAAATAGCTATCTGATCAGCCAAGATGTGTCTTTGGAAAGACCAAAGTTCTAGAAAGTTCTAGAAAGATGACAGCTATCTATCTAATCAAAATGTTCCTGCTTATGCAAGATTACAGAGGACACAGCTGTTGACACCAGTGAGTGAAATCAGAATATGACACTTAAAAATTTTTGCATATATATATCACAAAACAAATTTGTTCATTTCAGTGATCACACCCTGAAAGTATTTCCAAAGAAGTATAGTTACCTTCATTCCTTAGCAAACCTTCACATTTTAGCACGTAATATAGATGCCTTGTGGGACGAGAAAAATCAATATCAATTTTGGGAACTTCTAAGGAATCTATGAACTGAAATATACTGTTAAATCAAAATGTTCTAGTTTACATTGCCTGTTTTTAGAAACTATGCTAAATGTAAATTTCCTGCAGAAAATTTAGTTTGAGTAGAAAAATATTCCACACAACTGGTTTTCTGTAGGACTCCAATTTTTTATCCTGAATATTTGGGAATAAAACCATAAGTGTCTTATCCAAGTATTGTGTGGAAAAGCTGCAAAATAATTAATGTAGGGAGCAGTAATAATATATTATTTCACCATAGTGCTTCTATAGTTGACAGAGCATTGCCATCTGTATTATTTATAGCCCTAATACACATTGGAAATGAAGGTGTTAATCACAATTTAAAGTACTGGAAATGCCAATTCTTTTTAAATTTTTTTGTTTATTGTTTATTTTCAGTTACACATGTCAGCAGAATCCATTGTGATATAATTATACAAGCATGGAAAATATCTTATTCTAGTTATAGTCCCATTCTCAAGGATGTGCATGGTGGTGGGATTTACTTTGTTGTTTTTATATAGGTACATGGAAAACTATGTCATATTCATTACACTGTCTTTCCTTTGCTTATCCCTCCTCTTTTCCATGCCTTCCCTATTGTCTAATCTACTACATTTCTATTCTTCCCCCCACACCCCCTCCCCTTTTGGGTTGGCTTCCACATACCAGAGAAAACATTTGACCTTTAGATTTTTGGGACTAGCTTACTTCACTTACCACAATAATCTACAAGTCCATCCATTTGCTGGCAGGTATTATAAAGTCATTCTTTAAGGCTGAGTAATGCCGTTTCTTGAGTGTTAAGTAAGAGCACTTAAAAGGGACTGAATTATGTTGAGGACAAAAACACAGTACACATCACGTTAGTAAAGAAAGATAAATTGCTTCATAATATCATAGCTTCTACATCAGGAGCAAGTACAAATGGCAGCAGAACAACTGATCAGCCTGGGGAAGAAGGGAGACTGGCTCTGTAGAGCCTGGAAAGGCTGATGATGAGCAGAGACCTGAAGGACCCAGGAGCATTGGTCAGTGGACAGGAGAAGAAATGAATGGCAGGCTAGATAGGGAGGCAGAGCTAGGAACAAGGGTGGCGTTCTGGGAATGAAAGTCACTGTGGCCAGAGCCACAGTTTGATGTGAGATGAAACTGTGGTTGAGGCTGGGACCAAAACATGCAAAATCCTGAATGCTTTGCAAGGACCTAAGATTTAATCCTGTAGGAGAGAACATTGAATTTTAAGCAGGACAGCCACATGCTAGATTTCAATGTTTCCTTCTACCTCCTGCTTGGAGAAATGATGGGAGGGAAACATCTTGATTAAGTTTTGAGTTCTGGTGCCAGTAGATTCTGGTGCCATTTACTGACCTTGGGAGTCCTGCAAAGGAATGGGTTGGAGGAGTGGGGAGAGAGTGAAGGAGATTGGCAGAAGTGAGAAAGATCAGATCCTAGTACACAATTGCATATAACAGTCAGGATTCAGTATGCAACTAGTTTGAAATGCTACTGAATATTAAATTGGCCAGCAATGAAAATTAGAACAGAACAAGTTGTAAACCCCTGGATATCCCAGCCATTTGAGGTAGGAAATCTGAAACATGAAAATTAAGTGCAGTAAACTGTATATGTTGAGACTCTGGCACCAGACTACCTGCATTTGAATCCTGCCTCTCCTACTTACTAGGTCTAAGACTCAAAGCAGTTCTTGGGCAGATTCGTTTCTGTGCCTCAGTTTCTTCAACTGTGAAATGAGGATTAAGAATAATATTGATGGGCTGGGGCTGTAGCTCAGTGGTAGAGTGCCTGCCTTGCATATGTGAGGCTCTTGGTTCGATCCTCAGCATCACATAAAGAAATAAAGAAATATAGATATTGCGTCCATCTACAACTAAAAAGAAAATATTTTTTTTTAAAGTATGTTAAAAAAGAATGTTGACAAATGGTTATTGTAAGGATTGAGTTTTTAAAACTTTCAGATTTAATTCACACGTAAATACTTGGGACATTTAAGTACTGTGATTGTAATTATTATTCCTCTCTCAAACTTTACACTGGGACAGCTCCATGGCTCACTAGGTTGCAGTGTAGTAGTTAAATTTTGTTCTGTTTAGACTAAGGTATTTGTTAAGAAATAGTTATCTATTTACCTGCTGGTCTATGAATATGGCAGTCCCCTCCATTTGTGTAATTTACAGAACATTTGCATTTGCCCTGGATAGGATACAGTTGGATTTGCTAGTGAACTGAAAAGCAACCTCAGACAAGGACTGATAAATTATTTATCTATTGATCTGTTACCCTCTGTTAGACTTTGAGCTCTTGGCAAAGCTCTATCTTCCATAATGCTTAACACAAGACTTGGTGGAAAGAATATCTACAAATGGTATTTCTCTGAGAAAGGGGCAAGGGAGCTGAGGCAAAGTGTTTTGATTGACCCATTTGTACTCTTCCTTTCTTAAGAAATTCCTATTCTTTACTGTGGAATAAATGGCTTTCTCACAGTACAGAGTGAAAGAAATAACACTAAACACACTTAAGAGAAAGTAGATAGAAAATGAACTTCATGGACTGTTATAACTTGTCTGTCCCTCACATATTATGGATAAGGCTGGGCAGGCCACAGGGGTTAAGTGATTTGCCCAAGGCTACAGATCGCTGGCAATGGAATTTGGTCTAGCTCATATGTTTCTGAAGCCCAGTCTAGAGGTTTTCACCATTGTACTATATGTACTATATCCTAAAGAATGTCATGTAATGATTTCTTTTTAAAGGAAAGGAAATCTGTATTGAAATCTACAGATTATTTCTAAATAAATAGATTTTTAAATTTCTGAAATTAGCCTAATTATTGTCTATTTAACCAAAGCCCTCCTAATTCCTGCTATCTCCTAACACCTACTGAATTGCGTGCCTTTAACCAAATATCCACCTATGGGCATATATTCCTAAGCCTGTGTATTTCTGATAAAAATTTACCCTTACACATAATGCTGAACCGATTTAAAATATTTTCCTTTGTTGAAACTAAGGCAATTCATTTCATTCGCGTCAATAACATGTAATTGTATGTACAGTGAGCTGCGCTCACCCAGACTAATGAATATTCAACCAGTATTGAGAAAAGGGCGCCCTTGGAATGATTACCAGGGGCCCTTTCTGATTTAGCATAGCACCCAAGAGTCAGGCAGGGACAACATAGCTTTCTCTACCCAGCTCCATAGCTGGGCCTGTGGCTCCGCCTACCCTGACGCACCGGCCCGCCTGTCTGATTTGGGGGCTCTGGCAAAAAGCCTGAGCCCATTGATTACAGATCGCTGTTAATAAAGAGCATTTGTAATGCAGCAGTGGTGAGGCAGCCTCCGCACGCCGGTTCATGATGGCCCTTCAGGCTCCACAATTAAGTCGTCCAGCAGGCATGCCCCCTGTTGCAGCTGCTCTGTCAATCTCATTTTGGAGCACAAATGATCTTAGACCCGGTGTTTGACATGGGGTTTTAACACCAAAGAAGGCAATTCTGCAACTTCAAATGAGCCTAATTGGCTGAGCGCTCGGGCGTTCACTCAAGCTGCTTCAGTCCATCAGAGTGAGATTTCCAGCTAATTGAACTGCTCAGAAGGAAAAGGACCAGGAAGAATCGCGAGGTGCTGAAGGATTGGAGAGGGTGATATATATATATATATATTCATGATAGCAAACTTAAAAGTACATTCCTCCTCCTTAATCAACCACCTGTCAACATAGAAAAAAAGAGTAGTTATAGCTGCAGATGCTCACAGAGTTATGATCTGAAATTGAGTTGTTGCTCTTAAGAGTATAGATGTACATGTGTTGCTGATACAGAACATTTCAAAACACTTAGTCTGTGGAGCATTTTTTCTGCATCACCCTCAAAGCTGCCCAAAATAAACAGCATGCAAATGTTGGCTGTGTGGAGGGAACAGAGGAAAGTAATCAGAGGTGTCTCAGGTGGAGTCAGCGGGTGCTCATGCATCACCTTCCTCTGCCTTGGTTCATCCTCTGTTAAATGGGGATTGTATAGGGAAAGCTGTGATATCTGTATTTGCACCTGTGCCCATATCTATATCTAAAAAAGGGGGCATATCCATATCTATATTGCTGACATATCTATATTTATATAGCTGATATTCCTTCATGATTCAGAATAAATAACATTTTATAGACAAAAATGTATATAGTAGTTTTAAAAGAGTATGATAAATCATAGTTTGTCCAGCCCTTTGTGAGATATCAATACAGTAATGTATTAGGCAGGTACTTGGAACCAAGGGAATTGATCTGTTGTGCCTTTCTAAACCAAAGCATTGCTTAAAGATGATTACCTAATAACTTTTCGGGAGTGTGGAATTTACTACACAATTGTCTAATTTACCTAAATCTGGTTTTATGTGACATGGTGGTTGAAAAGTAATTAAGGAAAGTTATGGAGCAGATACATAAAAAGATTTAGGACTGGTTCAATTTTATATAGATATTTTGTTTCAGATATTGAAAGAGAGGATACAGAAAAATATTTCACTACATATAAAAGACATGCAGGCAGTGAGCAAAATATGCTGAGCATCAGCTGATTTTTAGTCTGGGAACACATGTACATTTTATGGTGCCCAAACTTAGGGGCTCAGGGAGAATAGTTGTGTTTGGACACATTAAGTCTTGAGAGTTGTTCCACTGAGTTCTGCCTCGGCTTTACTTTGTGACCTTGGGTAAACCATTCAGGATTCCTAAGCCTCAACTTCCGGATCCTAAACAAAACAGCAGGACCAAGTATGGTCCATCAACCACCAGCCACATTATCCTGAAGATGCCTGATGACAAGGATAAAATTTAATCTCTTCCTTGGGGAACCTGTATGATTGTGTCCCTTGTACCACAGCAGCACTTCTATTTATAACCCCAAAGAGAATACATCATCCTCCAATCTTGAATATAGAAAAATGTAGGAAATAGTCCTATTTCACAGTTAATCCCCCATTAGGATGAGTCAGTTTAGGAATTAGCACTGTAATTCCTATATGCTGAGAGTCCTGGACCAATAGAGAACTTTGGCTACTTTGACTTAGCACAATATTTTTTTTAAAGTTTATCCAGGTTGTAGCATGCATCAGTACTGTATTCCTTTTTATTGCTAAGTAATATTCTACCACATGGATATACATAGATATCCATTCATCAGCTGATGTACATTTGTGCTGTTTTCATCTTTTGGCAATTACAAATAATGTTGCTATGAATATTTGTGTATCCTCCATTTATTTTACTTATAAAATTTCCTGTTTCTCCATCCTTATTATTATTTTTTTAGAGATCCAGGTTGATAAATACAAAGTTCCCCTGGTTAAAATGTATCATTTAATATTTTTTAGCATATTTACAGAGTTTTGCCCCATAACCCTACTCTAATTTTAGAACATTGTAATCACCCCCAAAAGAAACTTGGAACTCATTAATGGTCACTTGCCATACTTCCCTTCTGCCCACTCCAGCCCTGGGCAAACACTAATCCTCACTCTAACCCTACAGATTTGGCTATTCTGAACATTTCATATAAATGGAATCATTCATACAATATGTGCCTTTAGATATGATGTACAACTAGATGTGGTTTTTTCTTTTTTCTCTAAGGCTCAAAAGTCAGGTAAAATTTTTTTTCTTCTTCTTCCTTTTACTTTTTCTATAATTTTAGTCAGTTGATTAACACAGTAACTTAATATACTTGTCTCCCTGATACCCCACTCCCTTCACCCAGTCTAGATCTCTCCCATTTCCTCTCCCCTTCAAACAAGCTATTCAGTGAGAATGGAAAAGAACAGATCAATTATGCTGCCCAGTCCTTCCCCTTGGCCATGCAGAACAGGGTCGCAGGCACTTTGCAGAGCCCATTAGGGGATTTCCCTCTTTTCTTCTGGAAACCTTTCTCAAGGACCATTTTTCTTCTTCCTCTAATGGGATTGATAGCCTCAAATCTACTCTACAGCTTTCATACTGGAACATTTCTGCAATGTGCCTTGGAGTCCAAGCCCCTATTTCCTGGATCCCATGTATTTCTATTTCTCAGTTCATTGCCATGTAGCTGAAGCTGTGTGGGGTGTAAAAGGGCACCCAGGCCCCAACTATTTTGTATACGTAGAGGTGTTCAATTGACATTTCTTCACCCCACCTCCAATCCCTGAGCCTCCTGGGGTTCCCTCTGCAGATCAGCTTACATTTCAGTGGTGTCCCCTGTTCTGCTTTCAATTCCCACATATGCATGCAGATGATTCCTCTTTAGTATTCTTTGCCCTAAAGAGTTTGTACTTTCCTCTTTCCTTTACTAGCATTGTGAAAGGCCTTTGGAGAAGGAGGATGTGAATGTGTAGAGCGAATATTTGAGTGGAGGCTCGGGCCTTATTTCAAAAGCTTAATGTAGCTCTTCCCAAATCACTGCTTCCCACTTGTGGCTCACTGATAGCTGGATAGTGCTAACCCTATCTCTTTCTCTTGGGATTGGAGTTTCAAATTACCCTCCAGAAAAAATAATTGGAAAGTTTTTTTTTTGTTTGTTTTGTTTAGTTTTTTTTAACTTTACCTACTTATACTTACAATGTCTAATTATTATAAAAATTATGAAAGTAAAAACGAACTATCCATGGCTCATTAATGGATAGATGTGACCAAGCCTAAAAGGTGCTGAAAGCATTTAGAACAGAAGGATCCTTAAGGGCCCAAGGCCCAGGAATGAGGAAACAGATTCAATGAGGTCATCTGCTATTCTCTGGGTCCCCCAGCTAATAGTTGGGAGAGTCTCAAGGAGAGCCACAACATGCAATTCAGAGAAACTTGATCCTGATCACTGCTTCCCATGTTGACCCTTGGCCTTTGCTGTGCCTCCCCTGCTCTCGACAGCTGGGATGCTGGCCTGCTTGGCAAAGCCTCAGGGAGAAGCCTGCAACCTCTGTAGGAGGAAATTCTAGTTCTAGTGAACCACACAGATTTTTTTTTTTTTTTTTTTGCATATAATATGGTTAACATCTCTTGGTCAGCGAGATGTTTCTTTCTTTCTTTCCTTCTTTCTTTCATACTGTGTTTCTTAGTACAGTTATCTCTGGTATAATTAGTTTTGATGAGTATCAAGTCTTATCTCACTTTCTATTTCTTGACTAAAAATGAAGTACATAATATTCACCACTCACATTTGTGAAGATTAAATACAGTAACAATGAGATGCCTGGTATAAAATCTTGGCACCCTATAAATGCCAGGGTGTGTGCTTTATTTTCCTTTAAACTAAAGCTGTAATATGAAATATTGCACTGATATAAGGCATGAGTATGATACATCTAGTGGCATTATTTGCTTAATATAGGAAATGTTATGGAATTCCTTTGAATAAACTTTGACTTATAGACATTTTGTAAGCTTTTAAGTAAAGTTCACCTTTAAGAATCTGTATTGGATATGTGGAGTGAATGTCAATGAGGTTTCTCACTGGGTGTGCTTGTTCTGTTTCCCCAAACCCATGCACTGAGTCAGATCTGCTGCCTTGCCATATTTATTATGATATTTACCAGCAGCATGAATTGCTATATTAGTCAATCATGTCTGTATGACATTTGTTCTTCTAAGAAAATTCCTGTTTAGGAAAATTGTAATCTAAGATTGTTAACTCTTCTTTGTTCTTAAATATATTGCTCTTGATTTTTCCCCAATTCTTTGTTTTATCCCTTTTATGATGTATTCTTAAGTAAATGACACTGTCAATTACAGACAGCCAATTTGAGGATCCATAAAAAGTGATAGAGTCAGCATTTTGCACAAAGTCCCATTGCTACTTTGCAACCCAGTGCTCCTGAGCTCCAGTCTTACCACTCCATCTTAACTGTATCCTATTGAGCTATCTGTTCATCCTATAGACTCCATCTGTTCCAAACTGTTATTCTTGCAGATCTAGGCTCTTTGAACTTCTGCCTTCAAGATACACTTAGATTATTTAAAAAATTTCCTTATTGGTGCATATTGATCATAGAGAATAGTGGATTCCAGTGATTTTCAGATTTCAGCCACATTGGTACCTGCACATAACATAGATCAGTTTTGCTCCCCAGAACCTATCCTTTCTTCTCCTGCTCCCTCCTCCTGATACCTTTCCTTTACCCTCAGGGTCTCCTTCTATTTTCATGAGATAACTTTTCTTTTCTTTTTTTTTTCTATCTAGCTTCTATGTCTGAGAGAAACATATGACCTTTGACTTTTTTAGTCTGTCTTAATTCACTAAATCTCCAGTTAATCTCCAATTCTATCCATTTTCCTGCAAATGACATAATTTTATTCTTTTTTATGGATGACTAAAACTCCATAATGTATAACTACCACATATTCTCCATTCATTTAGATTATTATGTGAGCATTTTCACTTTAAAATAAAAATCATTTATTCAAAAGTACAAAATTTATCATAAGCTCTAAATCATTCATTTTCTTTTCTCAGTTTTATATTTTGAAAAATCCCAAACAGAAAAGTTCAAAGAACAGTACAGTGAACACCTGGGTAACCCTTCAAACTAGATGCCCTTTAATAGATGAATGGATAAAGAAACTGTGAGATATATATATATATATATATATATATATATATATATATATATATACACACACACACACACACACACACACACACACACACACACACACAATGGAATGTTACTCATGAATAAAAGAGAATAAAATTATGGCATTTGCAGGTAAATGGATGGAGTTGGAGAATATCATGCTAAGCGAAGTAAGCCAATCCCAAAACACTAAAGACCGAATGTTCTCTCTGATAAGTGGATGCTGATCCATAACGGGGGTTGGGGGGGCATGGGAAAAATGATGGAACTTTGCCTTTTGGTGGATGAATGGATAAAAAATGTGGCATATATACACAATGGAATTTTACTCAGCAATAAAAGAGAATAAAATCATGGCATTTGCAGGTAAATGGATGGCATTGGAGAAGATAATGCTAAGTGAAGTTAGCCAATCCCGAAAAACCAAGTGCTGAATGTTTTCTCTGATATAAGGAGGCTGACTCATAATGGGGTAGGGAGGGGGAGCATGGGAGGAATAGATGAATTCTAGATAGGGAAGAAGGATGGGAGGGAATGGGAGGGGGCAGGGGATTAGCAATGATGATGGAATGTGATAGAAATCATTATCTATAGTACATGTATGAAGACATGAGTTGGGTGTCAACATATTTTATATACAGAGATATGAAAATTGTGGTATATATGTGTAATAAGAATTGTAATGCATTCTGCTGTCATTTTTTTATATATACACAATGGAATTTTACTCAGCAATAAGAGAGAATAAAATCATGGCATTTGCAGGTAAGTGGATGGCATTGGAGAAAACACAATTATAAGCAAAGTTAGTCAATCCCCCAAAAAAGGAATGCCAAATGTTTTCTCTGACATTAGGAGGCTGACTTATAGTGGGGTAGGGAGGGAGGGCATGGGAGGAATAGATGAATTCCAGATAGGGAAGAGGGGTGAGAGAGGAAGGGAGGAGGCAGAGGATTAGCAAGGACAGTGGAATGTGATGGACATCATTATCCAAAGTACATGTATGAAGACTCAAATTGGGTGCCAACATAATTTATATATAAACAGATATGAAAAATTGTGGTATATATGTGTAATAAGAATTGTAATGAAAAAAAAAACACACCAAAATACCTGTATAAAGGCATGACTTGGCATGAACATACTCTATATACAAAGATATGAAAAATTGTACTCTATATGTGTAATAAGAACTATAATGCATTCTACTGTCATGTATTTTAAAAAATAATAAAATCTATGTGGCAATTAAAAAAATGAAGGAACTTTGATTGGGCAAAGGGGAGAGAAGGTAGGGAAGGTGCATGGGGGCAGGAAAGATGGTGGAATGATATGGACATTATTACCCTAGGTGCATGTATGAGTGCACATATGGTGTTACGCTGCATCAGGTACAACCATAGAAATATAAAGTTGTCTGCAATTGTGTACAATGAATCAAAATGCATTCTGCTGCCATATATACCTAATTAAATTAATTAATTAATTTAAAAAAATCCCAAACCTGTAGAAAATTTGAAAGAACAGTAAACACCTGAGTAACCCTTCACTAAATGAATGCAATGTTGTTTTGCCATATCTACTCATTTAATATATAAAGTGTGTACACAATGGAGGGTATGTGAGACAAGGACAGAAAGAGAGAGACACCAGCTGGAAGCTGCAGACATCATAACATTACTCCAGTGTTTAGCATGTATTTCCTAAGAACAAGCACATTGTTTTGTAGAACTACAATACCATTACAAGGCATGTCACTTAACAATGAGGATATGTTCTGAGAAATGCATTGTTATGCAATTTCATCACTAAAGTAATATCATAAAGTGTACTTGCACAGACTATGACAGCTATGATGTCACTAGGCAATGTAACCTCATGGGGCCACTGTCATATACATAGTTCTTTTTTGACTGAACATGCAATGCACAGCTGTATTTATATCTAAGGAATTTAACATTAATATAATAATATTCTCTCATAGCAAGTCCCTTTCAAAGTTTTCCAGATGTCACAAGATGTCGTTTATAACTATGCATTGTAATTTACTAGCTTGTTATTAGCTAATTTGTTAGCTGGCATTCTCCTTATCCTCACTCATCTCTACCCCACCTTAATTTTTATTGTTGCTACTACTATAAATCATGGATTTAAAAAGTCAAATATGGTAAAACCTATTAATTTAAGTATTAATTGTGTTGTTAAAAATTTTGCACATTTATCCAGCCGTTACAAACTAGCTCCTGTAAATTTTGATATGATTCTATCAGAATTTGAAAAATTCTTGTTCTGAGACATAATACAAGGAATGGAGATGGTTTTTATTCTGTTATCTGTGTCATTCACAAACGTTTTTCCAATAGATTGAATTTTCTCTAAACTTTCGAGAGAAATTACTGTTATTCCTTTCCAAAACTCCACCACCTTAGTTATATCTCTTTTTGAAATCTCTTAATAATTTCTGCATCTAGTGTAACTAACCATTCTGGTCTTCCAGAACTGATGGGCTTCCTATGATATGGGATTTTGTTTTAAAATGAAATGAGTTGATTACCCCATGTGCATCAAACCTTTCATTTTAAAGTAAAAAGTGCCTCTAGCAATCACAGTTTTCAAAATTCTGCTGCATACACTTAAATTTAAAAAAAAAAACTCTTTAGATTATACAATTGCATATAATGTACTTCAATTTGTGGTCATGAAAAACCCTAATAAAATGAAAAACAAAATGATTAAATAAAAAGAAATTAAAAGGCAAGTTTAAAAATCAGAAAGAAAATAAGATTGGCTATTGGCTGCCTCTGTAAGTCTCAAACAGTCCATTATCCAGAGCATATTTATGGTTATGTTATGGTTAATAATCAAGCTATTGAATAGACTACCATGGGTCTTATTACAGCTTTTGCAGAATTTTTTCCACTTTACCTTATTCATACTTACACCAAGCCTGCAGTGCAGTCAGGATAAGTTCCCATTCCTACTGCTGGGAAACAGGTTCAGAGACTCAGTGCCACCTAAGGTGTTAGAAACTAAAGACAAGAGCTGAGACCAGCACTGCCTAAGACGCTAGAAATTAAAGGCAAGATGTTTTCTATCTTGCTCTTTATATTGCAGTATAATACAACAAATAATAAATAAATGGATAAATGTGTGGGACGGCGCGAATGCGCACAAGCCAGAGCCCACATAAAAGTAAGGAGGACTTCAGAATCTCTGAATCATGCTTATCAGAATATTTTTAGGGAAACAGAAATATTATATAACTGGAATAAACTAGAATGTGAATTTGAAAAAGGCAGGGATTTATGTTTATTTTGTTCCCCAGTGCACCCCCAGTGCTTCAATAAAACTTGTTGATTAAATGAATGTCTGTGGAAATAAATCTTCACAGCTGACAAAAAGTAGTGTCTTAACATGAGAAGTTTTTAAAATTTTTGATTGGTATTTATTATGATCAAAGTAACATATGCTTATAGTAACAAACTCAAGCAAAACAGAAGTGTCTAAACTAAGAAGGGAACATCTGCCTCTTGCTCCTGCTCATATCCCTGGAGATAATTGCTGGCAATGGTTTGATATGCCTTCTTCTGCGTGTTTTTTGTTTTTTTGTTCTTGAGAGTGCACTCATCTTTTAAAATCAGTGCATTGGTTTTTCTTTTATTTTTATTCTATGTGCTATTGTTTGTAGATGGGTATTTTATTCTATTTCATTTTTTTTCAATTATGCAATGAACATCTTGTATATAAGAATGCAGGCATTAATGCTAGTATTTCCATACATAGGTAAGAATTCTTCAAAGGTATGTATATTTAAAATTTAAAAAGTAGTCTGACAATATTTCCTCCAAAACACTACACCTATCTCCACTGACTCCAAGTTTACCAACCCTGCATTTCTCCATATCCTCACAAGCATTAAGTGTGTCACTCTGTCAATTTTATAGGAAAAATAGCTCTTAGCTTCCCTAATTGGTAGTAAAATTAAGTGCCTCTATAGATGATTAACAGTATATTTATTCTATAAATTATTGATGCAAGCAATTTCCTACTTTTTCTAATGGATTATTTTCTTTGAATTGAGACTTTAATACTTGTTAGTAGCCCCTTTCTGGTTATTTCAGTCTGTCATTTATCTTTTAACATGTTTTTAGTACATTTAACTGTACTGGGGCTTAACATATTTGCATTATTAAATCTGTCAATCTTTTACTTTATTACTTCTTAGAGTCGAATCTTTTCTACACCAAACTGTTTATCTTTTAGAACATTCGTAGATTAATTTTTGCTTGGCAATTTATTTTTGTTTAATATTAACTTTGCCTATCTAACCATAGTTTTAACTTAAATAATTTAAATAAATCCACATCATTCTCACTTTTTAAAATGTCACTTTTATACTTATAATTTCACATCTATTCACAGGTCTTTTTCTGTACTTCTAATAGGGCTCCTCTGATATATTTGTCTTTCCTGTGCCAGTACCACACTATTCTAATTACTGTAAGTTTATAGTATATTTTGAGATCAAGTGAAGCAAGACCAGAACAAAACTTTTTTTTTGTATATTTTTATTTTTCTTTCCTTTTACATCGCCCTTTCCCAACCTACTTGCAGTTTCTCTGGCTTGCTCTGGGTATACTGATTTCTGTGTTTATCTTGGCTCTTCCAGATCTCATACTTTACATTCTTATGCACTATAGCCATTATCCTCTTTCAGGCTAGAATCCCACTTGGTAAGCTGTTATTAAGATTTTAGAAGAGTTTAAACCTCATCTATGCATGCCAAGTGAGGTAAACTTTGAATAATAACTAAGGACAAATTGAGAAAATTTGATAATTTCCACCTCATCTGGCTGAAAAGTAAAACAACCCCAGAACTTCACCTCAGTCTCCAAAATTTTCTCATTTCTGCTTATCCATTTGACCATGCCAACATTCTGTCTATGTTGAGAGGGGGAAAAAAAAAAAAAAGAAAAGCAATGAACTGCATGACATCTTCCCCATTCATTTTAGTTTTTTAAATGAACTGGGTAGTACAGTAATACAATCAATCATTTTTGCCTTGTAAAACCAGTGATGTGTTCATGGAGAATAAGAATTAACTTTCCAATATGTAGTGTTATCAGCTTTCTTTTTTCTTTTTCTCTTTTGCAGCACTGGGGATTGAACCCAGGGCTTCACACATGCTAAGCAAGTGCTCTGCCACTGAACTACATTCCCAATCCTATATCATCAGTTTTCTTAGTGATAGAAATAAGATATAAAAATAAAATCTATTTGTAACCCACTTTAAACAGTTCATAGTGCTTCTGTACATTATATCATTCAATGGATCCTTCAAAATGGGATCCCATGTGACTTTAGGATGGACAGATGTGTGCCTAGGTATTGATATCTTGAGTGAACTGTATCTTTGGAACACTGAATACTAATTAAAGTTAAACTTAATTATGAAGTGTTAGAAAGAAATAGTATTCTATTATATTTCCAAACTGAAAACAGAGTTTTGATCTCTAAATTTCACTAACACAACATGATGGCTTTTGCTATGATCTTTCCTTTTCTCATATAATGCTTTAGATATAACATAGAACATCTCTCCCTTTTCAGTCTTATATTGAAAACTAATTATTGACTGTTGGCTCTTTTTACATTAGTGTTGGATGTGGTCTTTAGGCTCCCCTGCTGTTGAACATAACAAACAAGCTGACCATGAGATTCCAGATGTTTCTATTTCTTTTTGTTTAAGATTATTGGACCTCCCAGGAACAAATGTCATCATGGTTGAATGGTAGACCCTGTCACCTTTGTGTTGGGAACAAAGATTTGATCCTGTAGCATTGCCAAAAAATTTGAACTTGGGTCTTTTGTAGCAAGTAGGTCTCACAGACCCAAAGCATTCACTTGCAATGCCAGAGATATCAGTCAGAAATGGAGCTGTCTAAATTGCAACATTACATTTAGAAAGCAAACCCTAACTTGAAAGACAGCTGTACTCATTTGATGTTGTAAACAGGCGACATGCATTTTTACAATGAGCTCTGACTGATGAACACATAGGGAGCATTTTAGTTTGATTTTAAAAATTGGTTGGGGAGGAGAAGGAGGTTATAGGGAGATTGGAGTGGAAAACTGATGGCACCTAATTGGGTTAAAGAGGCCTCATAATAGAGACTCTGTCGGGAGACTAGAGGGAAGGCTGGTAGAGAGAGTTGTCAGGTGTTTGGTTTGATGAAGCTCATTGTTTCCCTCATTTACTCTGCTCTCATCCCAAATGTGCATTTGGAGCTCAGTCAGCAAAGCCTGGTTTTAAAATGAGAATGCCTACTTAAAAACCCATTGACAGAACCTGAACTTTTGAAAAACAATCCTTTTACAGACTCATCACATTTTAGTGGTATGTGAGCCTTGAGGTCAATGCCATGGAATGAATTAATCTCCTCGAGTTCATACTGTGGCTTACATTGGAGCTTAATGCGGTTGTTTTGGACTGATGACTTATTAATCCATGGCTGTTTTCATAATTTTAATATTTTTAAGTCTTGAAACAAACAGTCCTTTCTAACAACCCCTTTAAACTTCTACTTAAGATCCACTAAAACCACACTAAAACAATTAATGATGGATATTGAGAATTATAAATGTTCCATACAGTGGTAGTTTGGAATTTGAGCTTCTGAGGGAGAAAGGTAGATTGCTTGGCTACTTTTTAGTTGCAACTGGACACACAAGAAGAATCATTAATCATGCTAATTTTAAAAGCCAGTCCATAAGATGAATTAACCTGGTCAGTAAAATAAATTTCTGAGTGCTTTTGCATGGTGAAGCATACACTAAAAAATGGGAAAGGGCAGAAGGAAAGAAATAAAATACTCCATTTCAAGACTATGTCAGACCAAAGGCAAGTTTTTCATAGTGTGAAACTGTGGTGCTTTTGATTTTCTGGCGCAAGATGGACAGAAGAACTGATATCCTGTACCTCCCCCAGCCTGCCTGCTCACTATTAAAGTTGAGTTTTCACTGGGCTGAAAACTGCTTGTACATTGGCCATTTAACTTGCCAGCATTCTGCTCTCCTGTGGAAAATGTGGATCTTCAGCCACATAATGTCTTTCCATTAGCAATGGCGGCTCTCCAAAATAGGGCTGTGGTTTAAACACAAATGGGCAGTGTGGGCCAAAATGAATGCAATTTTGAGTCTACTATCTTTAAAAGGTGGATCTGGAGGCAATTTAGCGAGTGTAAATTACAATTGACTTTGGAAGAAATAACTCATACACTTGAACCTCCTCAGATGTGCAGCCAATAGGGGGTAGCCAGGCTAACATGAAATTTTACACATCCATCAGCTAAAGAAGAGATCCAAATGTAAAAATCTAGCTATCATATGGATTCGTAACACCCCCTGGAGGACTTGCGGCCCACAAATCAATGAATGGTTTATGCTGAGCCAAAAATGTACTTTCACAGTGCTTCTCATTTTCCTTAACCATTGCAGAACACCATATGTGAGAGACACAGCAGCCTGGGAATCGCTCCTGCAGAAGGTACTCCTCCTCAGCAGCGAGAGTACCAAAGGCATGTCATTGGTCAGTCCCTTTGCATGGACCAGAAGTGCTATTTCCTTACCCTAAGCCAGGGAGACATTTTCTGCTATGCAGGTGTATGGGTCTGAGGTACTCTAGAATGTATCAGATGTGCTACTAACTGCTACTGACTCCCTTCAATGTTGTTACTAATCAGTAGTGGGTTAAAACAATCCGATTGTGGTTATTGTCTTGCTGTCTTTTTTTTTTGTGTGTGTGTGTGTGTTTGTGTGTATATGAAAGGCAGAGAGAGAGAGAGAGAGAGAGAGAGAGAGAGAGAGAGATGCTCTCTTAATCTTCAGTTGATCTCAGCAGCTAGAAACGCTCACACACTCACAGGGCTTGTTTTCTGTCTGTGTGTTCTCTATATAAGGTTGCTGAATAAAAATATATTTATTGTTAGCTCTACATATGGATAAAAAGGACTTCTATGTGTAGATAAAACTTTAAAGTGTTCATAACTAAATTACAAACAGCAAGTAAGTGAATAAAATTCAGACCTTTTCTTTTTTGGACAGTGCTGCTGTCTGAGGTACTATTACTGATAACTGCTTTTATGTTGTTTGAAAAAGATTTCTGATGTTTGCATTTCTTGACTATTGACTTTTAAAAAATTTAGCTAACTCTACAGACAGCATTCTCCTTCACTGTCCACATTTTTAAATATTCAAAAAAAATGTTCAAAGCAAAGACTGGCATGGATTCTATCTAGACTATTCTAAACAAGTAAATGGAAGAGAATGTTTTTCATTTGCAGTAGTAATTGACTTGGAATTCCAAGTTTGTACTTCATTTTGTGTGTGTTTTTTTAAAGTAAATATGCCTATAAGCTTTTTTATTTTTTCCATATTTTTATTATAGTTGTACATAATGGTGGAATTTGTTGTTACATATTTGTACATGCACACCATATAACAATATAATTTGGGCAATATTGTTCCCCAATATTTCCCTTTCCCTCCCTGTTCCCTTCCCTGTGCCTTTCTTGTGCTCTACTGCTCTCCCTTCCATTTTCAAGAGATTCTTTCTTTCCTAGAACACACCTTTCTTTTCCTTCTTCTTCCCTAGCTTCTTCATATGAGATAAAACATACAACCCTTGACTTTCTGAGTTTGGTTTATTTCAATTCATATAATCTCAGATTCCATTCATTTTTCCTGCAAATGACATAATTTCATTCTTTGTTATAGCTGAGTAAAACTACATTGTGTATATACCACGTTTTCTTCATCTATTCATTCACTTCATCAATTTATTTGAATCACACCTAGGCTGACTCGACATTCGGCTATTGTGAATTATGCTGCTATCAACATGGGTATGCATGTATTGCTATAGTCTGATGACTTTAATTTCTCAGAATAAATACCAAGGAGTGGTATAGCTGGGTCATATGGTGGTTCCATTCCTATTCTCTAGAGGAGCCTCCATATTAATTTCCATAGTGGTTGTACTAATTGACAATCCCACCAACAATGTAAACATGTTCCTTTTGTTCCACATTCTCTCTAGCATTTATTATTTTTTATATTCATTATTATTATTGTTATTATTGGTACCAGGGATTAAACTCGTGAGTGCTTAGCCATATCCAAAACCTTCTTAATTTTTTTTAATTGTGAGACCGGCCCTTCCTAAGTTGCTATAGGGCTTTGCTAAGTTGCTGAGGCTTGTCTTCCACTTGTGATCCTCCTGCCTCAGCCTCCTGAGCTACTGGGATCCTAAGGTGTGCGCCACTGCTCCTTATTATTTATATTCTTTGTGACTGCCATTCTAACTGCAGTGAGATGAAATGTAATCTCTGTGAAGTTTTTAAAATCTTTTTAAAAATTAGAGTTTTACAGTTACACGTAGTAGTTGGGTTCATCCCAACAAACTCATAATGTATAGAATTAAATTTTGCTCCCCTTCCCCCCATCCTTTCTCTCCTCTTCCTAAAACAAATAACCCAATTAATAAATGGGCAAAAAGAACTAAACAGAAATTTCTCAAAAGAAGAAACAGAATTACCAACAAATATATGAAAAAATGTTCAACATCTCTGGCAATCAGGGAAATGAAAATCAAAACTACACTAAGATTTCATCTCACTCCAGTCAGAATAGCAATGATCAAGAATACAAAGAACAATAAGTGTTGGTGAGGGTGTGGGGGAAAAGGCACACTCATATATTGCTGGTGGGACTGCAAATTGGTGCAACCATTGTGGAAGCAGTATAGAGATTCCTTAGAAAACTTGGAATGGAACCACCATTTGACCCAGCTAGCCCACTCCTTGGTCTATACCCAAAGGACTTAAAATCAGCCATATCAATATTTATAGAAGCTCAATTCACAATAGCCAAACTGTGGAACCAACTTAGATGCCCTTCAATAGATGAATGGGTAAAGAAACTGTGGTATATAATGGAATATTACTCAGCATTAAAAAAATAAAATCTGGGGCTTGGGTTGTGGCTCAGCGATAGAGAGCTCGCCTAGCACATACAATAAAGGTATTGTGTCCAACTACAGCCATAAGTGTTTGTGTGTGTGTATGTGTGTGTGTGTGTGTGTGTTAGAGAGAGAGAGAGAGAGAGAGAGAGAGAGAGAGAGAGAGAGAGAGAGTAAAATCATGGCATTTGCAGGTAAATGGATGGAGTTGGAAAATATCATGCTAAGCGAAGTAAGCCAATCCCAGAAAACCAAAGGCTAAATGTTTTCTCTGATAAGTGGATGTTGGTCCATGGGGGCGGAGGGCATGGGAAAAATGGAAGAACTATAACTGGGCAAAGAGGAGGGCAGGGAGGGGAGGGTGCATGGGGGCAGGAAAGATGGTGGAATGAGATGGACATCATTGCCCTAGGTACATGTGTGACTGACACAGATGCAACTACATTGTGTACAACCAGAGAAATGAAAAGTTGTGCTGCAATTATGTACAATGAATCAAAATGTATTCTGCTGTCATATATACCTAATTAGAATAAATAAGTAAATAATTTTTAAAAAAGAATGAAAAAAAGAATACAAACAATAATAAATGCTGGCAAAATTGTGGGGGGAAGGTACACTTGTACACTGATGATGGGACTGTAGATTAGTACAACCACTCTGGAAAGCAGTATGGAGATTCCTCAAAAAGCTAGGGATGGAAACACCATGTGACACAGTAATCAGCCATATAGCCACCTTAATGTTTCTAACAGCACAATCCACAATAGATAATTATTGCATGCATGCACATGCAATGATATTCTACTCAGCCATAAAAAAGAATGAAATTATGGCATTTTCTGTTAAATAGACGGAAATGGAGAATATCATGCTAAAAGAAATAAGGCAAATTCAGTGTAGTTTTAATTTGAATTTCCTTAATCGCTAAAAACATTGAACATTTTTTCATACATTTGTTGGCCATTTGTATTTCTTCTTTTGAGAAGTGTCTGTTTAGTACATTTGCCTCTGTATTAATTGGGTTTTCTTTTGATGTTAAGTTTTTTGAGTTCTTTATATATTATGGATGTTAATCCTCTGTCATATGAGTAGCTAGCAAAGATTTTCATTCATTCTATAGGTTATCTCTTCACATTCTTAATTGCATCTCATGTTGTGGAGAAGCTTTTTCATGTGATGTGAAGCTTTTTCATGGGATTATTTCCTGAGTTTTAGGGGTTCTATTGAGAAAGTTATTGCCTATGACCATATATTAGAGTGTTGATTCCATGTTTTCTTCTTGGAGTTGCATAGTTTCTGGTCAAATTCCTAGGTCTTTGATCCATTTTGAGTTGACTTTTGCGCAGGGTAATAAAAAAAGATCTAGTCTTATTCTACATATGGATAATTATTATTCCCTGCATCATTTGTTAAAAGGACTAC
Source organism: Marmota marmota marmota (assembly GCF_001458135.2). Taxonomy (NCBI): domain Eukaryota; kingdom Metazoa; phylum Chordata; class Mammalia; order Rodentia; family Sciuridae; genus Marmota; species Marmota marmota. Next base: position 20,434,036 of record NW_025999842.1, on the reverse strand, counting down.
TTTTCTCTAATGAATGTTTTTGGCAACTCTGTCAAGTATAAAATAACTTTAGATGTGTGGATTTGTCATTGCATCTTCTTTTCTGTACCGTGGATATATCTGTTTTTTTTATGCCAGTACCATGCAGTTTTTGTTATTATATCTCTGTATCATAATTTGAAGCCAAGTATCGTATTGCATCAAGCATTGCTTTTTTTACTTAAAATTGTTTTTCCCTGTCTGAATTTTTTTATTCTTCCAAATGAATTATAGGACTGTTTTTTCTAGTTCTGTGAAGAATGTCATTGGTATGTAGATGGGAATTGCATTGAGTCTGTAAATTGCTTTGGGTAGTACAAGCATTTTAATGATATTTATTTTGCCTATCCATGAGCATGGGAGATCTTTCCATCTTCTTGTGTCTTCTTCAATTTCTTTCTTCAATGTTCTATAGTTTTTCTTGCAGAGGTCTTTTACCTCTTTGGTTGGATTTATTCATAGGTTCGTTTTTTCTTTCTTTCCTTCCTTCCTTCCTTCCTTCCTTCCTTCCTTCCTTCCTTCCTTCCTTCCTTCTTTCTTTCTTTCTTTCTTTCTTTCTTTCTTTCTTTCTTTCTTTCTTTCTTTCTTTCTTTCTTTCCTTCCTTCCTTCCTTCCTTCTTTCTTTCTTTCTTTCTTTCTTTCTTTCTTTCTTTCTTTCTTTCTTTCTTTCTTTCTTTCTTTCTTTCTTTCTTTCTTTCTTTCTTTCGACTATTGTGAATGGGTTGTTTTCCTGATTATGTTCTCAGCAGATTAATTTTTGGTATATAGGAAAGCTATTTATTTTTGTATGTTGCTTTAGTAACTTGTTACTTTGCTGAATGTATTAGCTCTAGCAATCTTCTGATGGAGGTTTTTGGATCTTTTAAGGATCTGCAAACAGTGATAATTTGACTTCTTCATTTCCTATTTTTATCCCTTTTATTTCCTTCTCTTGCCTAATTGCTCTAGCTAGAATTCTAGTACTATCTTGAATAGGAATGATGAAAGTGGACATTTTAAAGGAAATGCTTTCAGTTTTCCTTATTTACTATATGATGTTGGCTTTGGGTTTATCATGTATAGTCACTATGATGTTGATATATGTTTCTTCTATTCCTAGTGTTTTTTAGTGTTTTTATTATGAATGAATTTTGCTGAAGGCATTATCTTCATCTATTGAGATGACTGTTTTTTGTCCTTAATTATAATTATGTGGCAAATTTCATCTATTGATTTGCATGTGTTAAAACATCCTTGTATCCTTGGGATAAAACTAACTTGCTCATGATATGTTCTTAATATGTTGTTAAATATGATTTGCTAATATTTTATTAAGGACTTTTACACCTAAGTTTATCAGGAATATTGGTCTATAATTTTCTTTCCTTGATATGTCCTCATCTGATTTTGGTATAAGAGTGACACTGACTTCATAGAATGAATTTGGAGGTTTTCTATCACTTTGTATTTCATTAAATAATTTGAGGAGCATTGACATTAGTTCCTTTTTAATAGCCTGGTGGAATTCAACTGAGACTCTGGTAGAATTCTGGTCCTGGACTTTTCTTTTTGGAAAGATTTTTATTACTACTTCTATCTCATTGCTAGTTATTGGTCTGTTTAGGTTTGCAAGGTCCTCTTTTGGAGGCAGGTCATATGTGTCTAGAAATGTATACATTTCTTCTAGGTTGTCCAGTTTATTGGAGTATAAGTTTTCAAAATCGTCCCTATTACCCTCTGAATTTCTATGATGTCTGTGGTGATTTCTCCTTTTTAATCTCTAAATTTTATTAACTTGGGTCTTCTCTCTCTCTCTCTCTCTCTCTCTCTCTCTCTCTCTCTCTCCCCCTTCCTCCCTCTCTCTCTCTTTTGTCACTTTGGCTAGGAGCTTATCAATCTTTTTAACATTTCAAAGAATCAACTCTATTTCATTGATCCTTTGTAATTATTTTTTTAAAATTTCATACATTTATGCTCTGATCTCAATTATTTCCTTTCTTCTACTGGTTTTGGAATCAGTTTGCTCTTCTTTTTCAAGGACTTGAGACACATCATTAAGTTGTTTATTTGGGATCTTTCTGATTTTCTTATGTAGGTTCTCACAGCTATAAATTTTCCTCTTAGAACTGCCTTCATAGTGTCCTAGAGGTTCTGGTATGTTGTATCAGTATGTATCATTTGATTCTAAGAACTTTTATATTTATCCTCTGATTTCTTTTATCACTCATTCATCATTCAAAAGTGTACTGCTCAATCTCCATGTGTTTATATAGTTTCTGTAGGTTTTCTTTCTCAATTAGATATGTACATATGAAAATATCAAACTTTTATGAGAAGTTATAACAAAAAGGCTTAAAACTACTGTAAATATCACAAATCCAGAACAATAACAAAATATTTTATCAATTAATAATTTGACAAGACACACCTCTATAATGCTTTACTTCCCCAAAGTTTTGGCTGTATGTTCTTTGTCCCCCTCTACATGTGACAACAATTGTATATATTCTATGAAGAGAATAGAAATATGTTTCAATCTTTCCTCTACCATGGATTATAAAAATGTTTGATATCATTCATAGTTTATAAAATTTCCTTTCAACCTCTAAATAACTTGTAATTGGTAATATGTAAATTTTTAGAATTGCTGTCAAGTCTGGGAAAATTTCTATCAAGTTTTTGACATAAGTCATTAGATTTTAGCAAATATTATAATTTATTTTTGCAGTCCTGGAGATTGAACCCAGGGCCTAGTGCATGTTAGACAAATGGTTTACCCTGAGCTATATCACCAAATCTCAAATTTTATTATGCATTGACTAATCTTAAATATCCCTTGATTTGCCTGTTTTTCATTGACATTCTTATTGTAGTGACATATTACCTAGTTATATATTATATTGACCTTAGTTTTTTATGTGTGCTCAAACATCAATAAATTAATAAAGGCAAGACTATTTCAGGCTGAAAGAAGATCATGGGAAAATATATGATCCTGGAAAGGCAAGAAGCCCAGATTTGGGAGAGTGCAGTATACAAACAGTGCCACTATAAGACTGGGAAGGTGGGTTGGGACCTGACAGGACAGCTGTCAGATGTTGATGTGTGACAGAGGATGTCTTTAAGTTAAATGCCTTTAATTTAAGGACGGCTTCTTAATGAAAAATCAAGCATATTAAGTGAGAAATCATTATGTTGAAATTGAGATTAGGATTGGATAAAGCCACCATCATAAAAGCATTGGACTGGTCTGTGAAATCTTCCTTATAGTACTATAAGCAGAAACAATGCTAAACTATATAGCTTCATCTTGCTAAACCCAAAGAAAATGTATTTCTAATATAACTGACTCTTTGCCATATTCTAACTCAATCCATTCTCATAAGGCAAAGTGTGTTGGAGAGAGAGAGGAGAAAAAAGGCAGCCATGTGCTCAGTTTCGTTAAAACACCATACAACTGCAAATTTTACAAAAAGCGTATTGGAGGGGTGTCTAAAAATAAAGGACCCTGAAATTTCCACTGCATTGACTTCATAGTAAATCCGGATTGCCCTTTCAAATTTATAAACCTTTCCCCTAATATTCATGTTTCTCCCAATTCCCCTTACCCTACTACGTCTCTCCAGAGCAATATTATATTATATCATACATATCATATTAATCTATTTAATTGTTCACCGATTGTCATTTATTTCATACCACTAGGATATAAGCTCTACAATGAGAAGTACTTTTTATCAGTTTATCCCTAGTGTAAGAAAAGTTCCTGACACATAGATATTTGTTGAATGAATGGATAAATCAATTCCAGATCTATTTTATTTCATTGTGTTATCTACTTCCATGGATGCAAACCAATGATGGTTTCTATACTGTGTTTTTGGTTTTCAGAAAGAAAAATGGGAAAACTGTTGATGTTAGAGGATGATGGGGGCAGAAGTGAGGAGACAACCAAGGTAGAGAAAATTCAATCATAATTAAACTATAAACAAATGTTCCATAAAATTTAGGCCATCTAAAAGGATAGATGAGCAAGGCCATGATCCTAACTTTCCAGGTCACTTTACTCTTGTCTTTCCATAAGGAAGAATGAAGAGAACAGACGAATAGAAAGAAATAGAGTTCCTCCACGTGGATGGAAACATTAGGGAGGAAGTCTTTGCCTCTACCTATCTCCAGGCCCCGATTTTCAACAATCATTCCCCAAAGCTTGGGTGAATGGAATGACTATTAAAGTGATCTTGGAGAATGTTTAAACTTTAATAAACATTTGTGAAGTTATTCTGAGAAGCTGTATTTAAATGACTAAAATCTATAATGTTATCAGATTAAAAAAAGTCTAATAAAATTTTGTATAGGGGAAAAAATGTGTTTCTGAGCTGAGGAATTCATGTGAAGGTCTACGTTAGAAGCAGGTGTGAGTAGGACCAGCAGAAAAAAACATGACTGCCCAAGCGTTTGACAGCATGTGCAAGTTCTATATGACCTTGGCCATTGTGGAAAAAGAACAAAGGAAAAGAAAAAGAAAAAACTTTACAGATATGGCTAACAGCCTCTTTACATTTGTATGTTTATCATAAATAATGTATAGTATTGTTCTGTGTATTTAAAAATAAAGATTACTGAAATGTTATTATGTTCATATCTTTATGAAATTCACATTTATTACTCATCATTAGGTTTTTAAGATTTTATTTATGTTGGTTGGTGCACATGTCTCTAGTTCATTGGAACTGCTATGTGATGTTCCATTGTGTTTACATATATTGATATTTGTATTCCAATGGAATTTATTCATTCCTAAATTGACAGATATTTATGCTATCTGCAAAAAATATAAGCAATTATGCAGTGAACATTCTTGTACATTTCCTCGTGTCATTATGTGAGAACATATCTAAATTATAATGTGCATTTCTCTGATTAAAAAAATGTTTCTGATGTATTTGTTCTTTGAATTATAGGATAAGTTTGTTTGTTTGCAATTGAATATTTCAGACCTCTTGCTCCTGCTTTGTTTTTCTATCCAAGTTTTACTGCAATCTCTGTTCCCTGGAGCATCATAGTTTTAATGTGAGTTCTACAAAGTCTTAACAAAGAGTGAAATCTAATGCTGATATAGTTGTTCTCTTGGGAATGAAAATCCTGACTCTATGAAGGTTTTAATTATATTCTTTGGATCCCTACAATATAAAATTATTAAATAAAAAGTTTAAAGGGACTCAACATTTCTTTTCCAAATTTTCTATAAATGAACAGAACGGTTTAAAAAGGTATATATAGTTGTTGCCCAAACCAGAACCAGAACTCTGTTCTGCATTTTAGTCCATGTTATTTTAGCATGTTTTACCCTGTTCTTTAGCAGAAATAACTGAAGAAGACCAACCAAAAGAAAATTAACTCACACTTGCATTTATTTGACATTCATACTTCCATAAAACTTGAGGTTTGTGGAAGGACTCTGAGCAGCAAGCTTATGCCATCTTTTGTATATTGGTGGGATTACTGGGGTACCTATGAACCTAAGGGCATCATGACTCCAGATTTTTTTCTAAATGTTTTTGATCTTTTTTCAAAGTGTCTGATTGATAAGAAAACCTGAAATATGCTTTTATAGAATCTGGTCCAATTATCTACTTGGAACAATCCACTTGAGACATGGGTTGCAGTGTTTATAGCATCAGAGGAAAGGACTGGGGGATACACCACTGGGAAGTAGAAAAGGCTTAATGTAAAGAAAGTTATAGTTCCATAGAAATCAGCCTTCACTCTACACTTTGTGTGGAGGAGAATTCACTCATTTCTTTTTTAAATCTGAAGTAATTTGGCCTTAAAAAGAATAGGTCTAAAACTATGTTCTAAATAAATATTCCTTTCTCCCTAATGCTCACAAACAAATGAACTGTCAAACAAGCCAATTATTCCTGAACTTTCCTCACACATTCCTCCTAGGACAAGGCTTTGACTCTCCCACAAAGGAAATGGTTTAGGTAGAGTGGACACCTGTGGGCTGGCTACATGTCTCACAGAGACTCTGTAATGAGCATATGTGGATTCCCAATCTTTAGGACTCCCCCCTTTCTCTTTATTTTAGTGTTTTTTTAGGTATTCTTTTTTAAATCACTTAGGTTCTTTTACCACTATGATTTGTTGCAGGGGATGAATCAACTCAAGAAGACCAACGTGGCATCTTACCCCCATCCAGTGGGAGAGGTTCATTTAGGCCAAAGTTCTTTCCTGAGGGTTTTCAAACTACAAGTGATAGAAGAAGGCATTTTCCTTTTCTTCAAGGGAACTTCAAGTAAAAAAGCCTGGCAGCTACTGTAGGCATGTCTCCCACCATGTGTAGAAAGTAGATGTTCAGAAGGGAGAGCGGAGCTGACAGGTGGCATTAAAGAGGAAGAGATGCAGAGTTCTTATCTTCAGTGCTACCATGGAAGCTCCTCTCTTGGCATGTCAGCCTGTGGTAAGCCATTCTTATAGACCGTGGCCGCCATTAGAAGATGGCGCCGGCTTCCACTGTGGCCTATGATAAACAACTCCTTTTATGGAGAGTTGGCGCGCAATCCCTACCACCCTATGAGAGAGATCCACGTGGCGTGGCGGCTTAGGATTGGGATGCGGGGGGCTTTATTAAGCTGTGCTTGGGCGTGGCGGGCGCGGGCGCTAGAAGAATGATACATGACTCAAGGCCTGAATAAACTGTTGAAAGAAGAATCCTGTGTCGTGTTTCCCTTGCCGGCGAGGGGTCGTGACATCAGCCCACTTTTTTTTCTTCCTTCCTGATTCACTCACTCCTTTCCTTTCCTTTTCCTCCCTCCCTTCCTTCTTTCCTTCCTTCCTTCCTTCCTTCCTTCCTTCCTTCCTTCCTTCCTTCCTTCCTTCCTTCCTTCCTTCCTTCCTTCCTTCCTCCTTCCCTCCCTCCCTCCCTCCCTTCCCTTGTCTTAGGTTTGGATTTATGGATTTTGATCAGAAACCTGATTAATACAGTCAGTAACTATTGTCTTCTTCCTTAGTAGTACAGAGGAACTCAGTGCAGATACCAGCCAGTTTTTCTTAACACTAATTTATTAGTATTAAGAATTTTGTGCCAAATTTTTTCTTGTCATTTAAATATCAGAATATCTGAAGGAAAACGATCTATTCCTGTGTTTCCACCATAAGTCACATTCTTTCTGAGCCGATTGGCATTCCAAGGGGCCAAGAGGAGGAAGGCTGAAAAGGATGTCCCTGGAATCTGTGCCACTGTGCTCCCTGAGGGGCAGGATTGCTATGCAGACATGGTTCCCAGAGTCTTACAAATAAAGACCAGCAGTAGATCTGGGTTCTGGGGTAGGGCCTGTGAAGGGCTTGTTATTCAAAGTGGGCACGTTAAAGGAACTGCTATATTCTGGCCCAGGGATTATGGAAGCTTGTTTTTCTCAGCCTAGGGAGGCCATTCCTTTCCTTTCCCTAAATTGGTGACTGTACCCGAGTTCAGTGGCTCTCATGGTTCTCCAGTGTGTTATTCCTCCTCCTGCCTTTCCCTCTGCCAGGCCAGGCTGCAGGGGACAGTGTGCTTAGCAGTCATTCCTGAGAGTTCCATTTCTTTTAAAACTACATACCCTACCATACAATTCTAAAATGTAGGCTTCAGGTGGGATTATAAAATGGTGCAGCTGCTGTGGAAAATCAAATTAGTGTCCCACTTCTGCATATATGTCCAAAACAACTGCAAATAGGATCTCAAAGAGATACTATCATACCCATGTTCTTTACGACATTATTCACAATAGCCAACAAAAGACAACTTAAAAGTCCATCAACAGATGAAATAATATTTCAAAGTGTAGTAAATTCATACAATGAAATATTACTCAACTCTAAAAAACCATAGGCTACCACATGGATGAGCCTTGAGGACATTTTACTAAGTGAAATAAACCAGTCATAAAAAGACAGATGCTCCATGATTCCACTTACGTACAGAATCTAAAGCAGTCAAACACTTAGAAATAAAAAGTAGAAAGTTGATTGCCAGGGGTTGGGGGAGGGGGAAGGGGAAGCATTGCTTAAAGGGGAAAGAGTCAGTTTTTCTGTTGTTGTTGTTTTGCAGGGGTTGGGGTTGTGTGCCAGGGAATGAACTCAAGCGACCTCGACCACTGAGCCGCATCCCCAGACCTATTTTGTACTTTATTTAGAGACAGGTTCTCACTGAGTTGCTTAGCGACTTGCTTTTGCAGAGGCTGGCTTTGAACACGGATCTTCCTGCCTCAGCCTCCCAAGTTGCTGGGATTACAGGCATGCACCAGTGTGCCAAGCTAGAGTTAGTTTTCAAGATGAAAAAGTTCTGGAGATCTATTGCATAACAATACGCATACAGTTGGCACTGTTAAACTGTACACTGGTAAACTTTCTTATATAATTTTTGCCACATTAAAAAATAGACTTCAAAATTATAGTTCCTTTTTGTAAGTCAAGATGGGGTACAATGTATTACATCTGAGACTTCAGGTCTTCCTTTCCCTTATCCCTAGTTTCTGTCTCCAAAGGAAGACCCAGTCACCATATCTTGGGATTCTATGCTGGAGAATCAAAGGGAAGTGGGAAGGAAAGTAAGATAATAAAGGGTCTAAGGGGAGAAGGATGGAGTTATGGGAAGATTAAGGCCACTGGCAGCCCATACAGAGCCTTTGCATGGATTAGAAAAGGGTATTTCTTAGAGTGGGTGAAAACTCGTGTGCTCAGTGGCACCTTTGAAGGCACAGAGCCTCTTCCTTTAACAAGTAGGGTCCCATCAGAGCTATCACTGGCTCTGAGACTGCAGGATAGATTCTGCCTTCATTTCCCCTTGTGCAATGCACAAAACCATTCAGAAACACTCTCTTACAAGGGCAGTGTATGAGGGGGAGAAAAAAATACTTTTTAAAAATGTTAGGATGGCCAGAAATTGTTACTCTTCATAAGCTTGACAAGTCTTTAAAAATAGATCTGTGATTTTAAATAAATTACAAAATAGTTAAAAATACAAATTCTAGAAGAATGATACAGCAGACACATATGCATGGTTTCAATATTTAAACTAGGCTAATGTGCTGTCATATTTTTTTCCGATATAGTAATTGTGATGTTCTTACTAATATTGAAATCTGCTTTGACCCTATCTCATTCCTCTTTCCCCTCCCAGAATTAAACCTCACATTAAAATTGGCATTTATCTTTCCTGTATTTATATTTTTACCAGGCACATTTGTTCACATGATAAAGAATATTATCATTTGGCATATTTGGAAGAAATTGCATCCTTTTGAAATTTACTTTGAGCATTCAATGGTTATTTATTTATTTATTTTTTGATATTTTTGTCTTGTTTTGTGTAGATCCAACTCTATCATTTCAACTCCCCATAGTATTCCTTTGTATGACCACCTTATAATTTACTTATCTATTTTCATGTTGAAGAAGAGTGGGGATCTAGGGGTGTAGATCAGTGGCACAGAGTACTTGCTTACTTAGCATGCATAAGGTGCTGTGTTTGATGCCTAGTTCCTCCAAAAAAAAAAAAAAGGAAAAAAAGAAAGAAAGTAAAGATAGTGGCTTTTTTGCAATTAAAACTGATTCACTCCCAGTGTGCATGTTTTTACAAGCCTGTGTGAGATCTCACCTTCTCTGTTCTTTTGCAAATAAAACTAACAGACTGCCCTGAAACCCCAACATTCTTGGGGCAATCATTCATCATAGGTCCCGTTGTCAAAGTTGATGCACTCAGGAAAAAAAATCCATTCTCAGGAAGTGTCTGGCCCTGCCCCTGGCTTCCTCTTTCCTTGGAGCTCTTCCCAAGTGCTCTCTGCCAAGGTTCTGCAGCACCTAGATTCTTCTTGCAGAAACGATGCACAGAAGGGACTTCCTGAGTTTGGACTAAAACTAAGCCCTGAGAGTTTTGAAACCTTGATGACAAGAGTGGAAATAGACCAGAAATGTTATTGAAAGCTTCAGTTTTTTCTCTCTGCCTGAAAGTGGAATGAAGTCTTAGGATGGACGATCTCTTGTTGGGGACCAACTCCTCAAATGAGCCATTCAGTTTTGCAAACTTAAAGCAGTGACTGCAATGAAACAAAATCTCTATAAATATTGTTCCCTGGACTGATTTTATTATCTATGCAGGATTGAGACTGTTTTGTGCCAGAATAATGTTGTTACTACTTATGGTAATGGATTACTTTTTTAAACAAAACAGGTACTGTCGTTGTGCAACTCTGGCAACAAGTAGGGCCATTTTATGGTATAGATACTAAAATAATTACTTGAATAAATCATTATATTTGAATAATATTGAAGAGATGAAAGTAGGCATGGAGTCGAGGTGGAAGGCATTCTTCCCAACACTTCAGGACTTTGGGGTACTGTGAAGTGACCTATTAATTGGACGATAGGAAGGATCTATGGTGGCCTGTGAGCAGGAGAGTGGGTCACCCAGAAAAATAGAATATAAGAGGGCAGAGGCAGCCCTCTGGCTGTGGGTAGAGGGGACCTTTGGTTATCACATGTGATCACCTCTTCAGGGACCTCTAGAAATAATTGGGAGACATATGAAGGGGACATAAAAATCAATCAGATGAAGAGACATTGCACTTTGAGCACTGAGCATTAATACAACCTCATTTATATTCACAGACTGTTAAAGAAGGTGTGTTGGTGAATGGAGGCTGTGTAACTGTTTTCTTTTTCCTTTTCAGGAACAATGTTAAAACAGAAATGGTTACATTTCTTCCTGTCTAGATGCACAGAAATCCTTTGGTAAGTGGCAAATTTTGCAGGGTATGCTCTAGTCTCGAAGGGGAGGCAATTATAGAAAAGAAATGTGAAAAGATTTATAGCTGATGATCTCCGAGGACTTGAATTGTAAGTGTGCTTCATATATATTTTGGATATAATTCCCTACCTTTGTCTAACCTGAATGTTAATAGGAAAAAGCTTAAATTTGTACGCCTTCCCACTGCCTAAGGTTGAGGTTTTGTTAAGATTTTTGTAACATTTTAATCTAGTATATGCCTTAAAACATTTTTGAATTATTTTCTTCTTTGATAGCTAATTATTAATTGGGCTGTGATGATATATATTTTATTTCTGACTGCACTGCCTGGATTTCTCAAATACATTTGACATACCTAGATAATGAGTGTGCAGTATTTCCATCGTTGAGCACCAGGAGACACCTCATTACTTGTCTGGATCACTTTGGACTTAAAGTTTCTAATTTTTAAGGTATTGGTTTATTGTTGCCTCTAATTTCATTTTCAATTATAAAGCTCCCTGAGACCTTGCCAGAGAGGGCTGTGTGAATTTATTATATTGTTCTCATTACTGGTCATACATTATCCATGCAGTATTAATGGGAAAACCAGGAGAGATAAGGTAAGATTTTAAAGCAAGAGACTCATTTACGAGAACCGAACCTTACAGCCTTTTCTTTTCCTCTTTTTTTTTTTTCAGTTTCATCATTTATCTGCCTCTGCCTTGTTCAGTTAGCTTGTTAACAGTATAGTTTCTATAGCAACACCTATTGGTTGTTGTGATAATGAAAGCCACAGCAAGATCTCCTGCAGAGAAATCCTTGCTGCTGACAAGATCAACTCATATTTTCTTTGTCTGATGTTTTCTATTTCTTCTTGGAATGACCCTTTAGTAGAATATAAAAGATATCTACTAATTACCTGTGAAATAAACAGCTGAAGTCAGGCAGCCCTGACAGCACATCAGAGGTTAGCTTTATTCCAGTGATGGTGAGATACTGCCTGAAAGAACCAGCCAATTTCTTTAGCTATAAATTTTACCACCCAGCACTGTTATCATGAAATAAAATGAAGGTCAGTCCACTTCTTCCAATTTGAGTTAAAAGGTTTTATTTAGAGAAAATTTCCAATGTACTCAGGTTTTAGGACTTCATCAAAATAGCAAATGGAAATGCCTGATGTTATTTTTTTGACACATGATAATATATTAAAATTAAAATAAAATAGTAGATAAAATAAAATATTGAGTGTAACTTCTGATAAGATAGATTTGTTGACCTTTTGGGAAACTGCTCAGACTAAATCTTCTCTTTTGTCTCTATTTATTAGATGCAAACTTTTCTATCTAATGTTCCCTTTCTGAATTATTCAAATAATACCACTTATCACCCAATGGCTTTATGTGATATATTTATTTCTTGCTAACTTAAAATGGGAAGAATATTAAAGTTAAGGGTTTACTTAATTGCAAAATTACGCTTTATACATTATTTACTAAAATTAAAGAATTATGTCTTGAAATATTGGTTAATATTCCCAGGTCCTTATTGATGTCAGAATCTCTGGTTTTATTTCTTATTTTAGTTTCTTTCAGGATCTTCTTGATTTCTTTGTAATTTCATCTATATATTTTGTTTTAATGATGTCTTCTTTCTCATGGATAGCACCTGAAAAATGGCATGAAGTTGGACCCTTGAAAATCTACATTAATTTTTTTCCAGTCTCAAACCATCTATTCCACGAATTTAAATTATTTTCTTTTTTAAAAGTGAATCTATCTTCCAATAATTTAAACATTAAATAACATTTAAAGTCTTAATGCCTAGGAATCAAAAGCAATATCAGATGATACCACACTTTTCAATTTTAGTTGTCAACATTGAGTATGTATGCAAAATAATTAAATTAAGATTTAGAAATTAAATTAAAATTTAGATGACAAGAGCCAGAAATTTTGTGTTTCTTTTCAATTTCTTTCAAATATTTGTATTTAAGGGAGGTTCTAATGTCTGTCAAGCAAACTGCCACCATTTCCCAAAACTGTCATCTCATTAAAATACATTCATCACACATACCAAAATATGTGTGATATTTGCTTCTGGGCAATGGAATTAAGGAAAATTTTTCTTTTCTTTTTGGTACTGGGGATTGAACCCATGGATGCTTTGCCATTGAGCCACATCTGCAGTTCTTTTTAGTTTATTTTTTTTTTTCCTTGGGCGGGGGCATGGGTTCTCATGAAGTTACTGAGTTTGGCTGAACTTGAGATCCTACTACTGCCTAACCCTTCTTAGTCACTGGGATTATAGGTGTGCTCCACAGCACCCAGTTTGTTTTCTTCTTAATGTGTTTCTGTAGTTTTCCAAAATTTACTCATTACCAGTATCTTATTTTTATAATAAGAAAAAAAAAAAGGAATAACTTCTTGTTAAAGTTAACTGTGACAAAGGCCTTCCTACTAGGCTTCATAAATTCTGGTCAGTCTTGGATGTCATTTCATCCTGACAAATATGTAAATCTTATCTCTAGGACTTAAGTAATGATGCTAGACATGATAAGGACCTTGTCATTTGAATCTCAGTGAAATATACCTTGAACCCTACATATCCCTCATTTAAGGTACAAGGATACCCAGATTCAAATCCCATAGTCTAATAGGTATCTGAAAAGCATTTCACCACACACTCCTTGAGTTATGTCTATTATTCTGATGCATCAGGCTCTCTCTAGAGTACTTGATAATTCATGTTCCTCATCAAAGCCTTCACATGCAGGTGTCTCTTGGGGCTCAAATGATCCTTTTATCAGCTAATATTTGCTCCAACTCCATAATCTTGAAATTAATACTTCAATGACCCCCTTTCCCTCTTCCATAGCTATTAAAGCTTTTCTCTACCTATACTAGGTCTTCAGTTATTTGATTCCTCCAACTTTACGGTCACCAGGTTTTTCCTGCAGCCCCCTTGTCTATAGGTCACAGTCAGGGGTTTCAGCTTTCCTCCTTCCCATCTTGATTTGCTCACCCACTGGCCACTGTCCTGGTGCAGTGCCGAGCTCAGTTACCACCAGTGAATTTCCTTTGTCTTCTTTCTAGTATATGCACATTTTCTGATCTTAAAAAATAAAATAAAAACCAACCACCACTATCAACAACAACAACAAAAACTTTGTGGACAGTTGTGTGTTTATCCACTTTCCAAATTATTCTTTCCTTTCTTGTCAAGTTCTGATGAGTGATGCAAACCCTCTGCCGTCTTCTTCAGTACCATTTAAGTTTCTCACTGACTGTGTAGTAAACCTCTTCCTCCATTATTCTTTTAAAATGGGTCTCTTAAAAATCACCAGTATTTTGTCAAGCTGTCTCTCCTTCCCATGTTCCTGGGGATTTCTGTAACATGAACTTGTGTAGTCAATTCTCTTTCTAGAGCTCACCTTCCTTGACTTTCATAAACACAGTTGCTTTCTGTATCTGAGACTGAGCTTAAAGAACTGCTCGTGGCTCTCTTATTCTCCACCAAGCCTCCAAGCTAGGTTTCTGTCTTTGACTCATGCTTTTTCCACTGGGGAACATGCTAATTTTTGAAAATATAATCCCCATACAGATAGCCCTTTTACAGTTCTAACCTTTACATTCTCTTTTACAATTCAATATTTCAGCTCACATCAGGCAAAAATTCAAGAAAGAACCCTATTATTTCTGTGAGTACTATTTTTGATGTTTTATTCTCCAAAGCCACATCACACCTGGTTCTCAGTAGGGCCAGTGGTGCTGGGCAGGTGAGGCATGATGGTGGGGATCAGAGAGCCTGATGGAACTAAATATGGAGCCAAGCTCCTCCCCAGAGAGGCTTACCAAGGGCACAGTAGGTGGGAATGTCTCTCTGGGTACAGGTAGGAAGGATGTGTAGTTTTGGTGTAGAATTTAGAAGCAATAACAGAAATGACTAAAAGTTGGTATGCTTTTTGTTTTCACCATGTTCCAGCAATTCTAAACAAAGGCTGTGATAAGCTCTTCTTCCTCAAAACATTGCTTTGGTTGATCTACTTTCTGAACAACTGCTGTGATCCCTGTTGAGTTTTAGCTATATATGTAGTCTTTGAATTGGGACATTTTAATTACTTATCTTTTAATAAACATTGCATTCTATGTGAAGGTTAATGCCAAGGACTTCTCTTTTATAGTTACCCCCAAGACATAAGCACACAGCTATTATATATATTCCTTTCAAAAATGAGTTCAAAATTGTTCTGAATTTTCTAAGCTCATCTCAAGAGCATTTCTTCATATTCCCACATTTAAATGGAAGATTCAAATTTATTCAGGCTAGAAGAAGAAACAGAGCTCAAGTTCTTTTAATTCTGTCATACTAAATGACTCCTTCAGGCTTTTCTTTGTGTTTAAAACTTACAAGTGTAGGACTGGATGTGATTTATGAGTGGTGATAATTTTATTTGGTTAGTGAAAATTTTAGTTCCTACCTTAAATATTTTACTGAATTTTTAAATTTATTCTTTAAAAATTGTTTTAAAATTAAAGAGCAACTAAAATAGTTACTACTAATTATTACATAATTGTTACTAGTCATAATTTTGTTTTATAGAAAAGGTGGTTAGCAGGCCACAATGAATATTTATTACATAGCTTCTCCCTTCTCTGTGTGTGATTTATTTAGCACATATATCTGGCATGAAAGTTTAGTTTTCCTTGATAACCTACGTAGTATAATATAATACTATATACTAAAAACCTACCATACTCATGCAGAGTGAATGACAAAAATATAAGGAGTTGAGACTATAGAAGTATCTTGACTCTCCTTGTCCATGATTGAAATTTTCCGTACTCACCTCCCAAGTTTATGTTTTGTAATCTGTCATTTAATTCTGATGACATTGTGTGTGTGTGTGTGTGTGTGTGTGTGTACTATAGGAATCAAACCCAGAGCCTCATCATGCATTCTAGGCAAGGGTTCTACCATCCACATCTTCATGCAACAACAAGTCTGTGTGTGTGTGTATATGTGTGTGTGTGTGCATTCACACATCTGTACTTAAATTTTAATAATACCTATCCATTTAGCCTAATTATTGAGATAGAGAGATGGATGATAGATTCATACAATTTCCTTCTTGACATGTCTTTAAATATGATACCATTTGATACTATTGATCATTTCTTTCTTCTTTCCTTTAACTTATGTGTCACTCCTTTCTTGATTTTTCTCCAACTTTACTGACCAGTCTTTCCTTAGCCCACCCTTCAAATGCAGGATTCCCTAATGCTGTCTTCTGTGTCTTTTCCTTCTTATCTTCTGTGACTTTCAATTAATACCTGTGAGTCCTGGATTCTCAAGTAGGTTTATGCCTTTTACCACCCACGTTGGCTTCAGGTTTATATTTCAGGTAGATATGCCACCCACAACTCAAACTCATCACGTGCAGAACATATCATCTTCCTCTCTCAAACCTGTGCTTCTTGTTTTTTTTTTTTTTTTTTTTTTTTTTTTTTAATTTTGGTAAATGGCAACAGGAATCTTGGAAACCCTGAAAGGTTAAACCTTAAAATCATTTTATTCTTCCCTTTCCATCTCCAAATTCTAACCTTTTTGCCTCCTAAGTAACTCTCCAATCTATTTTTTCCTCTCTACCCCATCCATTGTTTTATTAATTTGGGTCTTCCTGAAAAGTTACTGAATAAATTCTGAAAACTGAACTCCTTTCCTCGCTCCTCAACCCCTCATCTTCAATCCCTCTGGAGAGATTTTTTTTTTTTTTCTAAAACGTATTGTATGTTACCTCCTTGCCTAAAATCGTCTCTTGGATTCCTAGTGCCTTCATGACAAAATACTTATTTCAAAATTCAGTATTTTGAACATTGAATACATTCTGTCATAATCTAATGCCTCTTCTCATTACTCCAAATATTACCCACATTTTCTTAAATTTGTTATTTTCTTCAGCCCTGCTGTATTAGAGTCCCCAGTCCTGGTGATGCTCACTCATAGGTCTCTCATCTCTGCAGTTTTTTTTCTCCCTTTCCTCTCTTCTCCATAACCTCCCTCTTCCTGGCTTGCCTCCTCATGGTTTTTCAGTCTTTTCTGACTGTTCTTTCTCAGCTTTTTCACACTCTCTTTTTCCTCTAATTAACCCCCTCCATGTTGATGCTCTTTAGGCTCAATCCCAGATTCTGTTCTTTCTTTAAGCTCTCTCCCTTGGAGGCCTCCTTCACTCCCATGGCTTTAGGTACTGTCTGTGCGCTGAGGACACCTAAGCTTATGTACAACTAACATCTCTTTGGCACAAGCTACTTGGATGTCTCAGTCTTCTTAAAATTAACCTGTCCAAAGTGGAACCTCTGAAATTCCTCCCTTGTTCTTGCAGAGAGGAACACTGCTCAAGCTTAGGCACAATGGGTACACAGTGAAGAAATAAATGAATACTTGATTATTGTACATTTTAGGTGTGATACTGGAAATATTTCCTAATAACCCTCACTTAAATCATGGATTCAAGTGAAGGGTTCTTTCCAATTTTCTTCCTTTTTTTATGTATTCTACAATAACAATCTATTTTCTATAGTAGATTGTTGTTTTAAAAAAAAATCACTTCTGCCCTGGATGATTGTGAGTTCCCGAGAGTAGGCTTGAGCCTTGTTTATCTCTGCATCTTTGCCAGTTCTAGCTTAGCGGGTAGCCAATCACTGTTGCTCAAGAGTTTGAGTGAATGCACCTGGCTATACCTTGCTACTATAGTTGTAGTAGCAAATCCAAACTTCCCAGGAACTCCACCAAGTGGAGCACTTAAATAGAATTGGGAAGAGTTTACAGTGGTCCTTCCTTTTCAAACCATGAAACATCAGATAAGGATGAGACATTTTACTCAACATTAGATTGAAAGTCTTCAGTACCTTGTAGGATCAGCACCTCCTTCTTCAGAGTGCCATCTTGTTTTTTATTCTTTCCTATACCATGGGTTCTTGGGAAGGCCCTCATTGTATGTGACAACTTGCTCTAAAGTGAAGTAAATTGTTTACCTTTTACTTTGTTGCTGAATCTGGCAGAATTATACACTTAATGTGGAATGATATTTCTTTCCAAAAGTTATTAGTCTTTCAGACAAATTTCTTCCCTGATTCTTCTATGTTTAACAACATCATAGAAAATAAAAGTATAGGACTGGGGATGTAGCTCAATAGTAGAGTGCTTGGCTAGCATGTATGAGGCCCTGCTTCAATCCCCAATACTAGAGAGAGAGGGGGGGGGGAGATATTTAAAAATAGATAAATAAATAAAAGCATAAAGATTAGTCTAACATCAGCTGCATCAGTAAATTGATATTCACACCCAGTCATGAGATGTATGAAATTTTATTTGTTTGTTTTCTTTCTTTCTTTCCAGTGAATTTTATTTCCAATGATTGATTTTTTTTACTTTGATATATCATACATAGATGGGATATAATTTCTCATTTTTCTGAGTATACATATTGTAGGATCACATTGGTCATACAGTCACATACATATATACAGTAATAATGTCTGTTTCATTCTACTATTTTTCTTATCCCCACATCCCCTGCCTTCCCCTTTTCACTTCCCTCTACCTAATCTAAGGTAATATTTTTTTTTGCATTACAATTCTTAATACACATAAATACCATGCTTTTTGTATTTCTGCTTATATATAAAGTATGTTGACATCCAATTCAAGTCTTCATACATGTACTAAAGAAGATCTTTGTAGCCCCTTGAGAGATTTTGGTGGTTCTTTCTTTCTTTTTTTTAATTTTTTTTTTAGTTGTAGATGGACACAAATATCTTTATTTTTGTTTGTTTATTTTTTTAATGTGGTGCTGAGGATCGAACCCAGGGCCCCACATGTGCGAGACAAGCGCTCTACCGCTGAGCCACAACCCTAGCCCCCAAAGATTGATTTTTAACTATAAGTTATTATCTATGAAAATTGAACTGAACTGAATTTCTTGTTGTTAGCTCCAAATTAAGACTTAAAACCTCTCTCCCTACCAAACCACCCACCAGAAGTATGTTGCATATGATATTTTTAAAATATTTTTAAAAACTCATTTTTATTATCCCAAACCAAGTTTTGCTCTGACAGTTTCTGATGACTCTATGATAATTCAGATGTGAATTTTTTGGTACAATTTATCTTTTTAAAAAAATTTTATTTGTTTTAATTAGTTATAAATGACAATAGAATGTATTTATGCACTTCAATATATCGTACATAGATGGGATATAATTTCTCATTTTCTCAGTGTACATGTTGCAGAATCATATTGGCTATGTAGTCACATATATACTACAGTAAAAATGTCTTTTTTCATTCTTTCTACGCCCACATCCCTTCCCCTCTCCTCCTATCACTTCCCTCTGCCTTATCTACGGTAATGCTATTCTTTCCTAGTGCCTCCCCCCAACTTATTGTGAATTAGCATTGCATATTAGAGAAAAACATTCAGCCTTTGGTTTTTTGGGATTGGCTTATTTCGCTTAGCATGATATTCTCCAACTCCAACCATTTACTGGCAAATGACATGATTTTACTCTTCTTTAAAGCTGAGTAATATTCCATTGAGTATATATACCACATTTTCTCTACCCATTCATCTATTGAGAGACACCTAGGTTGGTTTCATAGTCTAACTATTGTGAATTGAGCTGCTGTAAACATTGTTGTGGCTGTGTCACTATAGTATGCTGAATTTAAGTCCTTTGGGTATAGACCAAGGAATGGGATAGCTGGGTCAAAAGGTGGCTCCATTCCTAATTTTCTGAGGAATCTCCATACTGCTTTCCAGTATGGTTGCACAATTTGCAGTCCTACCAGCAATGTACGAGTGTACCTTTTTCACCACATCCTCGCCATCATTTATTGTTGCCTGTATTCTTGTCTTAGTTAGTTTTGATTTGCATTTCTCTAATTGCTAGATATGTTGAATACTTTTTCATATATTTATTGATCAATTGTATTTCTTATTCTGTGAAATGTCTGTTTAGTTCCTTAGTCCATTTATTGATAGGATTTTTGGGGGCTTTTTATTTATTTATTTATTTTTTTTTTGGTGTTAAGTTCTTTTAGTTCTTTATCTATCCTGGAGATTAATGCTTTATCAGAGGTGCATGTGGTAAAGATTTTCTCCCAATCTGTAGGCTCTTTCCTCATGTTATTAATTGTTTCCTTTGCTGAGAAGAAGCCTTTTAATTTGAATCCATCCCATTTATTGATTCTTGATTTTACTTCTTGCACTTTAGGAGTCTTGTCAAGGAAGTCAGGACCTAGGTCTACATGGTGAAGATTTGGGCCTATTCTTTCTTCTATTGGTACAATTTAGCTTTGATACTCATATGAAGTATGTCAGCTTGTCAATTACTACAAAAGAGGGCAACCCAAAGCCTATTTCCTGGTGTCCAGGTCTCTTCCTAGTGGCACGACTGGCCTCCTCTTGGGTAACAGTGTGCCTACCTTCTCTACTTTCTCCTGTGGTAAGCAACATTGGGGAAAGGGCAGTGGGAAAAGCAATGCACGGTTGCAGTGAACTTTTAGACAATTCAGAAATCATACAAAATTCCGTTAGCAGCTTTGAAACAAAACTTTGTTTTTTTAAGAAAAAATATTACTCCCTCTGTTTCTAGAAAAGAAGTGGTAAAATGGTGTTACTGAATCATGAATAAAAAGGAAAAATAGATTTGAGACTTTACTAATTAATGAAATGCTTAATCTCAGTATAGAAATGATCCCATGCTGTGCATTCCACAAAATCCAGACTTGTGGGCTATTTTGGCTCTATTATATATTCAAATTAATTCAGATTTAACTGAGAAATCACTTACTAGTACATGAAAACATGGACTACCCTTTTAACATTTTCAAGTGAGGTTGTCAACTCTGTTTTACCCTATGTGAAATGTATGAGCGCAAATGATTTGGATTGTAAATCATCTATATTCCTGTAATTGATTGGAGCCAAGTAAAATGGAACTTACTGTGAGCAGTCATCTGAGCTCAATAGAATTTGGAGACGGCTTTATGAAATGGAAAATTTTAAGATGGAGATATTAGCACAGATGTGGCGAAACATAAAACAAATAATTTGTCACATGGAGGACATATTGGAGTTGTATTGCCACATTTCAAAAGATTAGGGTGCCTAAGGAAAAAAATCATAAGGGGATAGAACTGTTTGCCTGATATATTCTTTGTATTTTTATATATAAGAATTAAAAAACTGTAAGCATCCTATCTAAAAAGCTTAGAGGGGACTCAAATAATATATTATGGTATGTAAATTAGACAGAACATTATGAAGCCTTCCCAAAATGACATTATTGAATGATTATTTAATATTTAGTTAAATTTAAAAAACAGAAAGTAAATTGAAGATATGCTTTGATTTCAGTTGTGTTGAATTATGTATGCTTTTAATTATCCATATTAGGATAATGGGAATGTGACGTTTCCCCTTTTTCTTTCCTTTATTGCAGTAAATATATGATTTGTACATTAAATAAAAATTAGGTGATAGAATAAACAGTGTCATTTCTAATGTAAAAAATATTAAACTATATGACTGTTTTCCATTGCTTCTGGTTCTGCTTCTGTTGAACTTGATTCCTACAAAAGACAATGAGCTTGACTTCAATGATTTTGTTGTTCACCAGATAGTCCCAGGATAACTGCATTTTACTGCTGAAACACCATCTGGACTTTGTTCAAAATCCTCCTTAGCATGAATTGTGGTTGGCTAATGTCTCTCCCTGTATAAACACCATAAATTTTCCACACTCAATAGGGACCTCTATCACTCTGTAATTTAGGTTATTTCAGCCTTTCAAGACACAGCTATGGGAACTTTTCAATATTTCACACTTAGTTACAATTAGTGTGTTATTAAAGGCACATCTCACTGAGATATTTCTTACATGACCAGATTCAGGCATTATATTCCAGATTCTTTCTATTCTCAAAAGTTGGAAATTATTTTATTTTTAAACAATCAAACAAAAAGAAAAAGTAAGTTGGACACACTTTTAGAAGAAGAATAGCAAGGAATTATTTCAGAGTTTTCTCTTGCTTTAACCGAGAGAAGTGTGGAGGTAACTTTGATTTTCACAGGTAACCATCTCAAATTCCTTCACCATGATAGTCTTGCTTCTCCTAATCTGTGGGGGTTTCTGCTTCTTAAGTAGCAAGCAGCTGCAGAAGGTGATAAGAATGTGCTAATAAACACCTCAAGGTGATTCTTCATGTGTGCTAAGGGCAAACACTTTAACCCCAAGAGATGGAGGAGGGATTGACCTTCTGGCCCCTAACTGGAAAAACTGGAAAGAAGACCTCACTTCGAATCTTCAGGAACAGTATGGCTGCCTCTTTATCTCATTTGGCTCAGGAGCCAGCCTCCACCGACCTTTCTCCACTTACCACATTTTTTGACTCATGAATATGAAAAACCACCTTTCACAAGCTCAGTAGGTACAGAGTTAACTTGCTCCTGGGTGTGACAGTGACCCAGCAGCCTATTAGATGTGGGCTGAAGAGTCATTTTGAAAGGAGAAATGAGAAGTTATGCTCTAATTATGTTATAGCTTGTCTAAATCTGAGTTTAAAATAGGGATATTTTTAAAGAAATGTGTATATTCCAAGTAATTATCCCACATTTGGAGCCTCTGGTGGGCCTATTTGGAATCGAGGCTTTGCAGTTTTCATTCCATGACATTCTAGTTAGTAATCCAGGAGGTAACATCACAGATAGAGAGTATTGGATTAATAAAAAGTGTGTGATGAAAAATTGAAATGTGGATGCCTCTATATTATGCCCAATAAAGTGATCCATCCAGCTCTGTTCTCTCCAAAATAGGGTGCTCCAGAATAAGACCAACTCAACCATTAAGACCAAGTAAAGGAAGGCAGAAGTAGAGAAAAACTAATATTAGTGCCTACTATATAACAGGCGTGAGCTAGGTATT
This sequence comes from Marmota marmota marmota, assembly GCF_001458135.2. Taxonomy (NCBI): domain Eukaryota; kingdom Metazoa; phylum Chordata; class Mammalia; order Rodentia; family Sciuridae; genus Marmota; species Marmota marmota. The sequence goes on along the minus strand of NW_025999842.1, from coordinate 20,411,281 downwards.
GTTCATGTGCAAATCCTCAGAGCAACCTTGTGAGAAATACCTCATAGTCTCTACCTACTGGGTGAAGCAACTGTGGCCCGTAACATGTACGTTGTGGAGATGATATTTGAACTCCATTTGACAACATGACCATTCTACCAAATGCTGTTATTCATAAAATATCCAAATCTAAAACGATTTTAAGGGTTTTTGAGATCTATAGAGACTTGATTGTAAACAGGGGAGGAACACATGAGATGACTGTGGATTTGGGGGTGGCAGAAAGAAGGATTAGGCCACATGATGTTTTTAGGTATTGGATGTTCACTAGAGAAACGGTAACCACTCATGGAAAGCCTTTAAAAACTCTTCAAAGAACTTTTCCCTTTATTTTGTCTGTCCAAATTCACCATTTGTAATGAGACTAGAATTGGCCAGACTAGGCATTTGATAAACTGCCAGGATGAGAACTTGCATTCAGTGGAGCTGAACTTGGAGTAGGGAATTTTGTACCCAGGGCAGAATAAGACCCTGAGAATGGGGAATACAAGACAAGTCGATTCCACAAGAAAACGTCAAAGGTCACACCCTGGGAGACTGTGTGTAAACATCAAGTCCACAGTGCCAAAGGTGGGACTGAGGGCAGGGTCAGAGATCAATAGTTTGAGATTAGATGGGGATGATGGTGAGTGAAGGCAGGACAGGGGCAAGTGGTTGAGGCTGAGATTGGAGGTAAGACTTAGGATGAGCTCTTAGAACAATAATGCAAACCAGTCACCTGTTGTGGGACTAATGAAATGATGAGTTGGACTTAAAGGTATGGCAAAGGAATAGGTGAGCCCTTCCACCCTATTCATGGAAATGTGCCGCAGTCTGGCTGGGCACAAATGCCGCAGTCTGGCTGGGCACACAATCACGAGCCACCACACAGCTTGTAGATTCAAACAGCAACTCTTTATTCCCGAACTCACACCAGCCGTCTACAATCACGTTCTGGGGAAATCCACGTTCTCTGCCCAAATCCACATCCACTGGGCTTCTATCTCCAAAATATACTGTCTGAATCCCGTGAGAACTCAAGGGGAACTCAGGCAGCAGGATACGCCCTATTCCCAGCAGGAATAATCTTAAACCTTAAACCTGGAACCTAAACCGGGAACGCCCTAATCCGCCTTGGTCCTTGAGCAAGGTCACCTACATTCAATGTCACTGCAA
>NW_025999842.1:20322071-20406845 GCF_001458135.2 Marmota marmota marmota | reverse complement strand
GTCTGACTAGCTCGAGAGACCTTCTCTTTTGCTTGATCTAAAATGTCTTTCTCCATGGTCTGAACCTCTAACAATTTACTTAACATCTTTTCGGTTTGTTTTTTACTAATTTCTAATCTACTATAAAGATAACGCAACCCAATAAGATAACACAAAACAAAACCGAAACTGAATGAAACAAAAACGGAATAAAAAATCATTGTATCAATTTTCTCTTCCTCAGGGCCGACAAACTTCAAACCTTTAGTCAACCATTTTTTCCAATTTGCCTGAGAAATTTCTAGGGATAGGCAGCTTGAAACAAAAACAAGATAAATCAAAACAATAACACATTGTTTTTTGAACTGGTCACCCATTCTTTCGATCTTCCTCAGGGGTGAGCAATTTCACTTACCTCCAAGCTTTAGACGTTCCCCGTAGGAGCCGCCAAATGCCGCAGTCTGGCTGGGCACAAAATCAGAAATGCAATTATAGTGGGCAGAACCCAGGCACACCAACTTGTTATCAGCTGACACGCTGTCAGGATAACACAGGTGTCGAGAAGCAAAAATTATCCTGCAACCTCATATATGCATAAAAACTGGAATCATTTTTTTTAACTCATATTTTAAAAGTGTCTGTGATGATCCTCATGTGCATGGCAAAACCTTTCTATCAATTCAGGCAAAATCCCTCTTTCTTCCAGAGTGTTTTTAGGTTCCAGGTAGTGTGATAGTACCCAGATGAGGGGGAAGAGAAGGGCAAGGATACGAATCTGTTGTGGATCCAGACGCCACAACGGCATCTGCTGAGTTATCCTTGATTGTGTCTGTTCTTCATGGTTAGTTCTTCAATTTCTGCTGTGCTGCTTATGGTTCTCAGGCACAAGTTTTCCACAGCTCCAATGGATGTTCACAGAGGGCATGGATTCATTTGCTGCCATTCTGGGGTGTCACAAAACCTGATGGGGGCAGAGATCTCTGGTCTCAGGTTCAAGAGAATCATTCCCTTGTTGGAAAACTCACCCTGCTCCTTTTATTATCTCCCCAAGTCTTGACCCCCCGTTCTACTCTTCCTCTGATGTGCACAGTTGACCCTTTCCAAATCAAATGTGAAGTGTAGGCAAACTCCAACAAAACAGATCAGGATCCCATTTGCCCCTAAGTCCTGCTGCATGGAAATTCTGGCACTGCCTCCTTGGGCACCTCTAATAAGCCCCTTCATTGAATTTCTCTGAGGCATTCCTCCCAATGTCTGTCCTACTGCTTTGATTTTCCTTAGCGACTGGGCAGGATTGCCAAGTATCTAAATGACTAGGTGTGATTCTGACTCCTTCATCAGAAATTATAGCTGAGGTCAGGTCAGACTGACAAGAAGAGAAGTCAATTGGTAGTGGATGACCTCCTCTCTGGCTGATATTCTTTCGTAAAAACACTTACAACCTTACATGTTTTAGGAACATTTGATGAATTCTAATAAAATATTCTGCTAACATTCATCTATTAATATACTTTTGTGATAATAATTATGTGAATATTTTAATAACTGATTAAGAATAACTTTCCTCTGGTTTATAGTGTTTTATTTGTATCTTATTCCAACACATTTTGTGGGGTTTGAATGTCATGGAGTTTTCTGCATGAGACTGCTAGTCATTTTAGTTAATTGTGTTATTATAAAATCTAACTTATTCCAGAGATAATTCTATCACATATTTAATGGTAATTGGAACATTCACAGACTTTCTCTTCTTCTACAAATAGAAAATCTCTAGGTACCATGAAATGGAGTTGAATCATCATACAGATTGGGTTCAAATCTTGGTAGTGAAAGAAAAATATGTTTGAATTCTTCAAGTCTTTCTTTCTTCCTCTGGAAAATGGGCATAAATTAATCACTTTTATGAAGAATGTACATTACTCTGAATACCTGCCCCAATAACAGATATGGATATGTCTAGTAAAAATCGAGAGCACAATAATAAAGTCAAAAGAGTTTACTAAAGGAAAAAGACCTTTGTGTTATTCAGCTGAGGTTACAGGTGTTCCAGAAGTAGTGCAGAAGTCAAAAAAGACCTTGTTTTAAATCTTATCTCTTATTTCTCAGCCACTGGCAAGTAGTTTCTTTGAGCCTTACTTATGTCAGTTTTAAAAAAGTTCAGGGCAAGAAAGAGATGTATAATTGAAAGGGTTGTTAAGCCTAAATGAGATAACAAATGAGCATTTTAGCAAGGTGCTTGGTCTTTAGTAAGTGCATAATAAATATTTATTTTTGGTTTTATCCATATTTTTAATTGGTGCACTATAGTCATACATAATGGTGGGATTCATTGTTACATATTCAAACATGCACATAATACCACAAAAATATGGAAAGCTTCATGAATTTGTGTGTCATTTTTGCACAGGGGCCAGGCTAACCTCCTCTGTATTATTTCAATTTTAGCATATGTGCTTCAGAAGCTAGCACTCAATGTTTCTTTTTGAATTGAAACACTAAGATAAATGAAAGTTAATTACTTGAATTACATGAAGATAATGTATTATGACACAACCCATAGTTTGTCCTATGTATATCCAAAGATATAACATTAGAAAATGTTCTTCCATAGAGTAGCTTTTTTCTCATAAATTAATTATAATAATAATTTCATTTACATACAGAGAATCTTCATGGTAATGTATCCTGTGATAACACAAATTTTACTATGACACAATGGTAATTAAGTTCTCTCCTCAACAGCATGCTTATCCTTATCAACTCCTTAATCTTACAAAGATGATACCAAATTTGATATGACAGAATTTTCAGACTGCTTATATCATTCTATGGTGAGGTTTAGGACAATCTTATTGCTGTGGTACTATTATTATCTTTGCTCAAATATGTTAGTAGAATGATGAGTTGTTACTATATTGCAGATGAGGAAACTTAGCAAAGAGATGGTCAATATCTGACCCAAGAAGAGGTCCACCATGTATATGGGGCCACCTAAGAAAAAATTTGAAATAGTTTGTCTTTAGTGCACTGTTATCCACCCTCCCTCCCTTCCTGTTGAGTAGTATAGAGCACTCATTTCTTGCCTCAGGTTTCAAACTTCCTTCACCCTTTAGCCATATCTGAAACCAATAAAAGGTATGTGGCATATTGAGTGCTTACCCATTGCATTTTTTCCCCTCCATTCCCAACCTTCCTTGGTGTTCAGTTAGGGCCAGGTGACTAGGGCTGACTGATGGAACATGAATGAAAGTGATTGATGTATGATATTTGGGCCACAGCAGTCAAGAGCTGGCCTACTTCCTTTGTTGCTTTCCTGTTCCAGAACTCTTGGAAACCACATCTTGCAATGGCAACATTCAAGATGAAAGATGCATTTCTGAGTTGCAGGGTAGAAAAAAACTATTGTTAAATTGCATTGGAATTTGTGCAAAGAAGAAATGAATCTTTTTGTGCTAAAGCACTGAAATTTCAGGGATCATCTGTTCTAGTTCCTCATGAATAACTTCAAAAGAGAAAAAGATATTAATTGGCACTGTTGTAATTGTGTGCTTGCTTCCCCTCCCCCCCACCACACACAGTTTTAATTGGTGCTTTGTAGCTGTACATAATGGATTTATTGTTACATATTTTTACATGCACACAATATAACAATATAGTTTGGCCAATATCACACCTCAGCACTCCCCCACTCCTTACTGCTACTAATCTCCCTTTGATTTTTAGGAGATCCATCTCCACATTTCTTTTCCTTTTTTATCTCTAACTTATGCTTTTGAGAGAAAACATACAACCCTAGACCTTCTGAGTTTGACTTATTTGGCTTAACATGATGGCCTCTAGTTCCATCCATTTTCCTGTAAATGACATAATTTCATTTTTTAATATATGTGACAATATATGTGTGACAATAGGCTCTATTTTGACATATTATACATACATGGGGTGCAACTCATTACAATTTTGATCCCATTCTTGTGGTTGAACATGATGTGGAGTCACACTGGTCATGTATTCATATGTGAGCACAGAAAATTATGTCTGATTTTACTCTACTATCTTTGGATTCCCACCTGCTTCTCTTCCTTTCATTCCCCTTTGTCTAATCCAATGAACTTCTATGTTTCCCTTCCCTACCCTCCCTTGTTATGGGTTAGCATTCACATATCAGAGAGAACATTCTAACTTTGATTTTTGGGGGACTGACTTATTTATTCCACTTAGCATAATATTCTACAGTTCCATCCATTTACCAGCAAATGCCATAATCCCATCCTTCTTTATAGCTGAGTAATATTCCATTTTCTTTATTTATTTATCTGTTGAAGGGCACCTAGGTTGGTTCCAAAGCGTGGCTACTGTGAATTTACTTTTATAAACATGAGTATGCATGTATCATTGTAGTAAGATGACTTTGATTCTTCAGGATAAATACTAAGGAAAGGTATAGCTGTTTTATAGGGTGCTTTCATGCCTGATCTTTTGAGGCACCTCTCTAATAATTTCTTTCTTTCTTTCTTTCTTTTTTTTTTTTTGAGAGAGAGAGAGAGAGAGAATTTTTTTAATATTTATTTATTTATTTATTTATAGTTATTGGCGGACACAACATCTTTATATGTGGTGCTGAGGATCGAACCCCGGGCCACATGCATGCCAGGCAAGCGCACTACCACTTGAGCCACATCCCCAGCCCAATAGTAATTTCTTTTTTTAATATTTATTTTTTAGTTGTAGTTGGACACAATACCTTTATTTTGTTTATTTATTTTTATGTGGTGCTAAGGATTGAACTCAGGGCCTTGCATGTGCTAGGTGAGCACTCTGCTGCTCAGCTACAACCCTACCCCCTCCATACCGATTTCCATAGTGGTTGTGTTAATTTACAGTCTCACCAGTAGTGTAAAAGTGATTCCTTTTTTCACATCCTGTCCAGCATTTACTATTATTTGTATTCCTGATGAGTTCTGTTCTGACTGATGTGAGATAAAATCTCAGTATAGTTTTAATTTGCATTTCCCTAGTTGCTGATGATGTTGAACATTTTTTCATGTATTTATTGGCCATTTTTTGTATTTCTATTTTTGAGGAATGTCTGTTTAATTCATTTTCCCATTTAATAATTGAGTTATGTGATTTTTTGTTGTAAATTTTTTTGAACTTCTTATATTTTCTATATATTAATCCTCTGTAAGAAGAGGAGCTAGCAAAGGTTTTCTTCCATTCTGTAGGTTCTGTCTTTGCATTCCTAATTGTTTCCTTTGCTGTGCAGAAGCTTTTTAATTTGATGCCCTCCCATTCATTAACTCTTGACATTATTTCCTGAGCTTTCGGGGTCCTATTGAGAAAGTCATTGCCGGTGACTAAAAGCTCAAGTGTTGACCCTATGTTTTCTTCTAGGAGTTGCATAGTGTTTGCTTTCCTTTTTTGTAAAGGGCACCAGAGTTTGGTTTTGCCAGAATTGCATATAAACGGAATCATATAGCTTAAGTCTTCTGTGTCTCATTTATTGTACTGATCATAATATTAATGGGACTTATCCAAATTTTTGCATGTCTAGTCCTTTTGATTCTTTAATATTAGCCCACTATATGGATATATCACAATTTGTTTATCACATTTACTCACTGTTAGACATTGATTTGTTTTTAGTTTTGCGTTGTTTTAAGTATGTGTGTGTGTGTATGTGTATATATATATATATATATATATATATATATATATATATATGGCAGTTGTTTTGAGAATTTGAGTATAATCTGTGTATGTTTTAATTTCTCTTATATAAATTCCTAAGAATAAAATGGTTGGACCACATAGTGGGTTTAGCTTTTGAAGAAATGCCTAAATTTTCCAGAGTTATCAGACCGTTTTCCATTCCCACTAACAGTGTACAAGAGTTCCAGTTGCTCTGCATCTTTGTTTTTTAAATGTTATTTTTATTTTTTAACATTGTCTGACTTATTTTTTTATTTATTTTTTAAAAAAGTTTTAAACTAACTTTTATTGATACATTACAATCATACACAGTAGTGGGATCATTGTTACATATTTATACATGCTTGTCTTACTTTTAAACTTTAGCCATTCTGTTAAGTGCATAGTGATATCTCATTCTACTGACCAATGGCGTTGAACATCGTCTCACATATTTGTTATCTACATCTTCTTCCTACATCTCTTCTTTGTGCTCAAAGCTTTTGACCACTAAAAGATCTGACTGTTTGCTATCTTTTTGTTAAATTAAAAACATTTCATATATTCTGAATAGAAATACTTTATCAGCTAGATGATTTAAAAATATCTTCTTCTGGTTGTGGCTTGCCTTTTTATTATCTTAACAAGGCTTTTAAATAGAAAAGTTTGGAATCTATGAAACCCAATTTATTACTTTATTTCTTTTTTGATTTATGCTTTTTGCATCCTCAGACATCTTTATCTAATTCAAAGTCACAAACATTTTGTTCCATTCTTCCTTTGAGAAGTTTTATTATTTTGCTAGTACACTTTGAAATATTTTCATTTGTGAAGTGATTTATATTTACTTTTGCATGTAGATACCAAATTATTCCAGCACCATTGTTGAAATGTTATCTTTTATCTATCTACCTTAACATTTTTATTTATTAACTATTTGCCATATTGGTCTAGATTTATTTCTGGATCCTCTATACTGTCCCATTGATTCTCATGCTTATCCTTATTTCAATATTATATCACTTTGCTTACTGTAGGAATTCTTGAATTTAGATAGTGGCAGTTCTCCAATCTTGTCAGCCTACCCAAAAGTTACTCTAGGTCCTTTGGATTTCAGTATAAATTACATAATCAGTTTGTCAATTTTTTGGCAGAAACTCATAAGGATTTTGACTGGGAATGCAATGAATCTCTATGCCAACCTTGAGCTTCCAATATGAATCTCAGTATATTTCTCTATTTATTTAATTGTTCTCTAGTTTCTTTCAGAAAATGTCTTGTAGGTTTTTTTTAGGGTGTAGATTTTGCACATATTTAAAAATTATATCCTTTGTGGTTAATATTTTCTGTCACTATTATAATTTTTTTTTCAATTTCCAACTCTTCATTGCTAACATAGAGAATTATAACTGATTTTTATACTGACCCTGGATTGTATAAACTTATTAAACCCAGTTTTAGTTTTGCTTTTTAGAATATTCCATAGGACTTTTACAAACAGTAAACTCATCTGAAAAAATATAAATATACAGCTTTACAGATGGGATTTCAGGTGCAAAAATCCCAGGGGAAACATTGGCAAAGTACTTTGTGGGTATAATTTGTGAAAGTGGATGACAAATTCATCTGTGAATGAAGCTGACTTCAGAGTTTAGGGGGGAAAAGCAAAAGACAGAATAAACAAACAGTTTTTCCCATAGATTTGTGCTCTGAATTCTAACTATAGTGCTTCTCTGCACTTAAGCTTTTAGGTTAATCAGTAGAAGTTGTGATAAAATTTAAATTAAATACAGTTATTATATGACTCTCAATGGGACTGGAGAATTGGGGTTTGATTAAACTTTTCAGCAAAGTGACTATAGTCATTTTAAAAAGAGGTGCAGAAAAACCATAGTGTTATATTAATTATCAGATTAAGTATAAACAATTAAAATTAATAGGAAACAGATATACAAATATTACTCATCACTCATATTCTCCTTTTAAGAATACCATAAAAATAACTCTATGGTTAAATATTTATTGATAAAGGTTCACCATATTTTCTTCATTTAATTTCTTAATATCATCCAGCTCTCTCCCATTCCTGCCAGCTCTGGCCATTTTATCATGCCTGTGGTTAATTTATATTCTACTGAAGAAATATCTTCCAGAAAAATATGCTTGTCTGGTTAAAAGCTATAGCATATTAAAGACCATAACTCTTTCAAAGTTTCAGAAGGCAGTAAAACCAATGTTTTTAAAGTCAGAGAATATGCTTATAATGTTTTTATGGATGATTCATTTTAAAAATAATGCTAATCTTATATCATAGTTACACTGCCTTTTCTCAAATGCACATATAGCTTTACAATGTTCATCACTTTTTAAAAGGGTCATTTTTATCCCCCACCAAAATGTTAATTTCTTCAAAATAGTTTATTTTCCCTTGACACTGCATTCCAGTCTATATGTAAATTGAATCACATTCAGATTAAATTAAAATAACAGTGAATTATGGGGGCTGTTTTCTCACATGAAGTCTTCTCTTAGTTAACCTTTCCACATGAAAGAGAGAATCTGTATCTGGTGTCTACTGAACCTGTTTGACATTCTGGAGATGTCAGCATCCTGAAGAATACATTTTGGCTGGTCTGGGTAATGCTTTTGTTGCATAAAAGAACTAAGCTGGAGAGGGATTTGTGATTTTTCAATTCTAGAAATAGTATGAAGTAAAACCTAATGACCCCACACAGAGTTCAGTGTTTGTGTCATGTTTATTTGGTCAAACAGAAGGTGATTTTTTTTTCTGCTATTAATGCTTGGCTTTTCATAGACTCTGGCATAAAGCATTGGCAGAAAGCAGTGTGTCAGGGGCATGTTACATTTCATTAACTGAATGTGGGTAGGCGAGTGAATCCCACTTCTTTTTGAAGTCAAGCACATTTCCTCACCTAAGAACATAACATTTTAATTTGTATTCATTTTCACTCAATAGAAAATTCTATTTCCATCCCATCTCCCTTTTATTTTGCAAATTAGTAAGCAACAATATAATGTAATATCTAAAAATATTTTCATGGGATAATTTTAAATATTCCCAAGTGAAAAATATATTCTGTGAAGAAGGGCATATTGTGTTCATTCCCTTAACTTTCTTAAGTTTGTTTTAATGTCTCTCTTTTTTTTTTTCTCAATTCACTTTGAACAGGTTTTAGGAGAGCATTTAGAATGTCTTTATCTGTTAAGAATTAAAATTCCATTGTTAGTTTCCCACAAATCTCTTGTCTTTTAGTCTGCATTTTCTCAGGGAATGTGCCAGTTCTGATGGTATTATCATTTTAGTCTCTCAGAATCACTTGTGCATCTTTTTGTGAAGTGTTTTTGGAATTAGTATTATCAAATTCCAAATATGGTGAGAAAAAGTAGAGCAGGAGTAGGTGCGAGAGAAAAAAAATAGGAGCTGGATGGGAAGAAACTTTTGGAATCTTGGTGATGTTCAACTAAATTGGAAATCTCATAAAAGGCTTACCAACCTTGGCATTTATTGAACACTTAGTACATTGTAGGACCTGCAAAAAGTGCCTTCAGTAATTTGTCTCACCGAATTATCTCTTATGAGGTAAGCACTTTTATTATACCCCCTGTAAGGTGGGGAAATGAAGAAGTAAATAAAGTGACTCCTCCAAGGTTATACAACTACTAACAAAAAAATGTGATGCCAACTTAGGTTTGCCTAGTTTCAATGTGTACTGTAAATCCAAATCTACAGTACTGCAAGCAGCTCTGTGAGGAACATACATTTCCAAAAGGGCTTCTTTTCTCCTGAGATTACTCAGAATGGGGCTTTATCTTGTGTGTTTGGCTTTATGTTCCTCTGACAATATGTAGCTAAACCCTCAACCCTCTAGCTGTCCCCCCACCAAAAAAAAAAATCTCTGAAATTTTATTCTAAACATTTTACACAAGTCACTTTGTAAATAAAAATGCAATTGAAACAGAGAGGTATTAGGTGCAAGCCAGCATGAAATTTGTCCTGTTAGCCAAACCATGCTGATGGTCCCAAGAGGGACTTGCTGGAGTCAAGGCAATGCTCGGAGAGGGATATCTGAACTGAACTCCCCTCTCCCAGACAAGTTCCACCTTGTTGCCTGCAAGCACCCTGCTTTCATTGTGGCTGCATCTTGTTATACCGAGTGAGAATCAACTTTCCAGCATCTTATCTTTCACAAACTGGAAATAGCTATGGTTAGAGATGTAGACGTTTTATTTAAAATATGAAAAACTGTAACAGTGTAATCCTTCTCTAGTTCCCATCCCCCACATTTATATCCATCTTTGATCTTGTGTCTCAGAAAGGACGAATTGTTTTGTGCCCTGAATTCATTTGTGCATTGGTGCATCTGATTTCAAAAATGATGCCTTCTATGTAACAGAAAGTATCATAAGGGACTGGGGCAAGTGAAACTGGCTTGGAACTGATTTCCTGGCCCCTTGTGAAGGATGCCAGTGTTTCTTCCACTCATAGTTACCAGCACAGTCTTTACCAAGCATTTTGTCCTATTTTATGTGGGGGCATGCTATGTGGCAACTGAATTTTAGCTAAGGTAATTATATTCCATGTGTTTAAACTTTTCACTAATAACCTTAAAAGTATTCCAATTACATAAATCATTCTTCCCAATTCGTGTTGACTCTATTGAGTTCTACTGTGATTTGTGACTGTTCTACTGGGTTCAAAAGTAGCAAAGTCTTGTTGAGCAGCAGTGTGTGAGGAAGAGGATTTCTTGATCAAATCAATTATTGGTAAATTCAGATTTAATGTGAAGGTCCTTTTGCTTCAGTCTTGTTACAATTGTTTTTCAAAAAATGATTTGCAAACATAGCATATAGAATGTAATGTAAGAGTTGATGCCTGAGAAGCCCTGGGTTTATTATTTTCTCAATGAAGTTCCTAGAGAGAGCTCTACAAATTTATGGTCTGTGTCTCTGGGTCTCTTCTTGTTTGAGTTTATGTTCTGGTTTCCTTAGATGCCATTTGATCTGGGGCAATTTCCCTTATCTTGTTTAAACCTCAGTGTCATCATTTGTAAAATAATAACTATCTCTAAGAGATTTGGGGAGGAGTCAATGAGTTAATTCATGCTAATGTCTCAGCACAATGTCTGGCACCCTTGAATGTGGAGTGTTAGTTATCATTCATATTTCTTAAACTCTTAGTGTTTGCTGGCCTGAACACATTCTTTGGCAATGACTTTCCTTTAGATAGTTGCCACATAAATTATTTTCTTTAACATTTGCTTCTTTCATTTGTAGTACAGGAAAAAACTTCTGCAGCAGGCTAGCTGTGGATTAGTGCACATAAAATGTTTTATGTAATTTAGCAAACGAAATATTTTATAGAGAAGGAAACAACTTAGTTGTGATGGATGTATATAAACAGAAGGCAAACAAGGTCACTGACTGAAGAATCAGAATTTCACATTCCTATTTTTGAATTTTTAAACAATCCTCGGGGCTAGCGGGGCTAGCGATGTATCTCAGTGGTAGAGCTTCTTTAGCATGATTGAGGCCTTGGGTTTGATCTCTAGAAACTAACTCTCTCTCTCTCTCTCTCTCTCTCTCTCTCTCTCTCTCCCTCTCTCTCTCCTTAATAATCTGCATTGATACCTAAATGGCTCTCCACAGAGAGGCAGCTAATGACAGAGGGGAGGGTGTGTATCTCATTAGATGCCTGCTTGTTTCTCCCTCCATCTTCACACCCCCTCCTTCCTCTACCTGGGCATTGCAAAGAAAACTAGGAAATGGCTTATTTGTCAGCTATCAGGACCCTCTCTGGCCATCCTCCCCATCATAGAAGGTCAATGTACAAAGGTCACCTTCCAAGGTCTCCACACTAAATACTCTGACCTCACTGCCAAATCACTTTCCCAGAGAGTGACACCAGATCATGTGTCACTTTTATGAACTTTCAGTCTGGTTAAATCTGATGTTGTGTGAAACTTTCTTTTTAGTTAAAATAAGTGCTCTCTAAAAGCAAATACTATAGATGTTTTCAGCCTGCTTTCACAATTTTTAAGATTTCTTTCTTGAAAATTGAAAGTATATTTGGAATATAGTATCACAGCAGGAACCTAGAATTTGCTGATTAGCTCCTTGTTAACCTATTACATTTAAATAGAGCATTAAAACAAAGTTACAATCCATGACTCATTCATTGCAATGAACTCATTTAGGAAGTGTATTTGAATTTCATTGAGTGGAAGAAGCCTACAGTTTGATCAAAGAGTTGGTTCATATAAACATCAAGTTTATGTTTGCCCACTTAAAAGCCAATTTTTATTGCTTTAAAAGTGTTCACTTTAATCTTATTAAATGTACAATGGTAGATTGCTTACAACTTTGGTTTCACTAAAATGAATAAATATGTTTTACACTTAATTTTGAAAACATTGTAATGCTAATTTCATCATTTAATTAAGAAATTAAAATCCTCTTGTATCTTTTAACCTCCAAAGCTAACTCACTAAAATATAAAATTAAAACAGATTACCTTCTTAAAAAACTCAAATTAGATATTAAAGCATTTTTTATTGTTAATATACATATATATTTCATAATTTAATTTTCACTTATATTATGGCAAAGACAGACTTGAATTTTTAATTCTTTTAAATGATTAGAGTTATTTGACAACTGTTGTCTATGTTTATTTTCTTTCTTTTGTACTGGGGATTGAACCCAGGGGTGTTTTACCACTGAGCTATATCCCTAGTACTTTTAAAATTTTGAGACAGGGTCCCACCAAGTTATTGAGGCTGGCCTTGAACTTATGATCCTCCTTCCTTAGCCTGCTGAGTTTCTGGGATTACAGGTGTGCTCCATGCCCAGTTTGTTTACGTATATTTTGTGCATTTTTCTAATTATTACTTTGTCTAGGCCCATAATTATCTCTAAGTTAGTTGAGTATATTTACCTTGCCTTTACAAATTGTCATTTTTATAGGGAATATTTATATAAAAGATAATTTGCTATTGAAATTCCAAATGTAAGTTGATGTTTTAAAAATACAAGCTTAATGATATTTTTAATGCACTTACCGGATTACCTAAATTTGTAATGAAATTAATACAAAAATTTCAGTTGTTATGTTTTTAATCTAATTTCAATCAGCAAAAATCCTGTGTACTTATTTTCTGTTTGGAAGAAAAGCTGAGGATCCAAAACATATTTGATTCTACAGATCAGAAAAAACAGATTGTTACAATCCTGCTTGCTCTGATAGGTTCACTAAATTTGGTTGAAATTTTTACGCATAAATCTTCATTTGAACTCTCCAGAAGCCTATGGCCTACAGTAATGCTATCTATATATGAGGGAAATAATGTGGAATTTGCCAGAGAATCAACAATTTTTCTATATTAGGAAGACTGTAATAATTTTACAAGTTGAAAAACACTTATAAATTTACATAGGGCTGGTGCTAGATGATTAAACATTATAGCTGTAAAAAACAGTAGGTGGCTTCTTCTTCTTCTTCTTCTTCTTCTTCTTCTTCTTCTTCTTCTTCTTCTTCTTCTTCTTCTTCTTCTTCTCATAGCTTGAATTAATCAAGGTAGAGGATGAAAAATTGGAACAATAAAACCTTGAAATGACCAAATCATAGGCTTCCAGCAGAAGGGAAAAACCTCCAGAAACTTCTTTCAAGTTTGGTACAGCTGTACTCTCCAAAGTAGAGTTCTGTCATATTTATACAGATCTCTACATATGGATATTATATAATTTATTTCCTTGAGTCACAGCAATTTAAAGTGCTAAATTAATTCATTTTTGTGACTATAATAAAATACCTGAATTCGGGTACTTATAAAGTAAAAAGGCTTGTTTGATTCACAGTTTTGGAGGTTCAAAAGAATGACACCAACATTGGCTCAGCTCTAGTGATGACTTCATGGTAGAAGGCATTGCCATGGCAATAGCACTTGAACCCTTGGGGAACACACTCAACTCAAACCCTATCTGAACCACAGCCAGTTCTCGGCAGCCTATTACTGTATCTCTATTTTCTTATGTACATTATGAGATCAGTGTAGAAGAACTTAGGCACAAAATCATCCCTGAGTTCTTTGACAAATAATGCCTGAGTGGCAAGTTGATGGGCTGTCTTTTCTATCTGATTGCCACACTTTGGTTCAAAGTCCAGTAATTTCCTTCATAAGACTATTTTTGGAGGAGTGAAAATCCATTATTTTCTCTTACTTTCTCTTCATTCCCAACAGTATCTCCAGGAGTTGGCCATCTTTCATGGAGATGCAGCATTAAGACAGAGGACACTCTCTAGTCCATCAATTTTACTCAGCATCTCTCTCACACCAACTCCTCAGTCCATTGATGTCAAATTTGAGTCCTGATGATGGTTCACATTTGAGTCGGAGAATAGAATACTTGAAACCATCACTGCTAAATTTGAAGTATAGAATATCTGAAATCTTCACTGTAAATTTCCTATTGCCTCTCAGAAATTTCTTTTTCAATATAAATAACACTAAAAGGGATTGAACCCAGAGGTGTTTTACCACTGAGCTACATCCCTAGTACTTTTTAAATTTTGAGACAAGGTCTCACCAAGTTGTTGAGGCTGGCCTTGAACTTATGATCCTCCTTCCTTAGCCTGCTGAGTTTCTGGGATTACAGGTGTGCTCCATTCCCAGTTTGTTTATGTGTATTTTGTGCATTTTTCTAATTATTACTTTGTCTAATTCCATAATTATCTCTATGTTAGTTGAGTATATTTACCTTACAGATGAATTTTCATCTGTCATCTTTCCTTACCTGCAAAAGTATTCATTAGATTTCTTTCTTCTGTGACCTATTGTTTAAGGTAGAGTTTCTGAAGTAAACTGTAAGATAATTTGAAATCATGCTGATGGGAGTAGATAAAGAAGACCTACATTGAGGGATCCCTGAGGTAGTTTGAGGAAGTATCAAACGAGGCCACTTTTAGGGAAAGTATATTTCCAGGATAACCAGCAACCCTTGTGTATTTACCATGTGCCAGGCTCCACATGAAGGTGTTTTACAAGTATTGACTCATTTCATTCTTACAAAAACCTTATGAGGTAGATTCTATAAGTATCCCTCTTTTACAGACACTAAAACTAAAGCAAAGAAAAGTTAAATAACCAAAGGCCATAGCCAATTATGTTAGCCTTGCTGTCACTGTGACCAAAATACCAGACAAGAACAATTTAGAGGAGGAAAGTTTATTTTGTCTTACGGTTCAGAGGTAAGTCCAGTTTTGGCTGAGTCCATTGTCTGGGCCCGAGGTGAGACAGCATATAATGGGGCAAGATCATGGTAGAGGAGTACTTCTCCCTTCATGGTAGCCAGAATAGAGAGAGTGAAGGGGGAAGGGGCCACAGGGAAGATAAACCCTCCCAGGGCATTCCCTCAGTGACATACCTCCTCCAGCCATATCCCACCTGTCTACAGTCACCACCTAGTTGGTCCATTCAAACGAGCATGGAGTTACAGTTCTCACAATCCAATTACACCTCCAAACATTCTTGTGTTAACACAGGAGTTGTTTGTTTGTTTGTTTCCATAAGTAAAGACTGAAAACTTAAGCAATACTATCTGTTCACCTGGTTCTTTGCAGAGAATAGTGAAGTTCTGGAGATGAGAAACTGTAAGGGGAAAAGAGATCAGAAAAAGGAGAGCAGGAACCCCACCAGCTAACTCACTCAGTTTAATTTTGCTTCAGATCATGTTTCACCATCCACTGGGGGTTGGGGGTTGGGTGGGCTTGAGCCTATGATCTCTCCCAGAAGTAGAAATCTGTGTTTATCTCAATTCTGTTAAGTCATGCCGCTACAAGTAAGTTTACCTTTTCTCTGTATCTCAGCTTAATTTACAAACAAATAAATTGGGTCTATAAAATAAAATAAATAGCATAAAAACTTTTAAATGTGGAGATGATAATACATACCATTGATTTTGAAAAACAATTTTGTTGTTTCACATGGAAATGACCAAAAAAACCAAGCAGCCTAAATCAAACTAGCAAAACGTGTGTGAAGGAGGAACCTTTTAAAATAAGTTCTTTAAAAACAGGTAAACTTAAATAATCACTTTGACTTTTATGATGAATATTATCTCCAAGACAAGATGAACTTTTGGTAAAATTACCTAGGTAATTCTTAATCAAGGTTATTTGTGTCCATATTCATTGACAAAAAAGAATGTTTAGTCTGGCCTGCTAGGTGCTTAGGTTTGCTTATTCTTTTGCCTGATTGATTAATGGATGGGTTGCTTTTGGGTCATACATCTAGTGTTCCAAATTCTCAGGAAAAATTTTTCATAAGTATATAAGCTAAATATGGCTGCTGAAAATTTGTTTTTTCTTTTTTAAATTGAAAGACATTTGGTGAATTCTGTCTATAGAAATGACAATTCAGACAAGAATATCCTGGGATTGATTTTAGGATCATGCTCCAGTTTTACTCTTCTCTTTGCCAGTAGATACTTGGTCACACTCCACCAGCCTGGTGTTATGTTTTTGAACTTGGAACTTCCCATCACTGGGAGTCATTACCATATATAGCTCTGGGAAATCAACTGTGTAGCTGTCAGTAGTTTCCAGCAAAGCCATCCTGCTCACTTTCCTGCTTGAATCAATAAACAGGTCTGTTATTACTCAGGCTCCTGAATATATGTCTCTATTATAATGCCCACTCTGTCATGAAGATGAGGGATAGGGTTGGATCCATAAAAGTAGAGTCAGGGAATACATATCAACCCAAACATCTCCAATATTGTTTTCATTTTAAAGTTTAAGACTGTGGATGACTTTGGAAGGATCAGATTTTTTTTTTAATGCAACCTGAAAGTTTTTCTTTAATCCTATTTCCCTGTAGAGACTGGTCTTCTACATCATGGCATATAAGCACATGGTCAAATCAACAGTAGCAAGGTGGAGAGCAAGAAGCTAGAGTCCGTTTATTCAGATGAGTAGATATCTAACCAAGTGCCATATTCACAAGGTAAAGTTAAAGAGCATTTGGAAAGAACAACCAATGCCAAGGTTTCCTTCCATGAAATATAACACAAGTTCAGGCTTCTAAACTCTACATACCTCTGACCTTTGGCTCTTTTATGTCTCTATTTTTCTGACCTGACAGACCATATGCCAATGTGCAACCCAGAGTCCCTCGCCCTTGTGATTTATAGCTTACAGCTGCTTCCCTGTCTCAGACATGGCAGCTGCTTTTCAGATGTCTTCAAACCAGGAGAGTGTTAATGTGAACTTGAGTGGCTGCAGAAGAGAAGAAGAAAAGTTGATGAAAAAATCATCTGAATTCAGTCCCAAAGCTTCCCATTGATCTTTACCTTCAGGGCCAAGCAAAATGTTTGGTTTATTTCATAAGCTAATTAGGTGTGTGAAAGGCTACTTGGCATTTGCTATTGACTGAACCCAACAAAAGTGATCACCGGGCTGGGTAATCAATAAGGGATCGATTACAAGCGTGTGATTGGATTAGCCATTTGATCAATGCTGTGTGCTAATATATTAACAAGCAAATTACCGAGCAGCCCTTAAGAGCAGAATGCTGACTCTGATTGCATTACAAACTAGTGAGATCTAATGACCCACCACGTGCAAGGGGTTAGTTATACAAATCAAGACCTGAAAGTATTTTTTTCCTTGAAGGTTTCTCTCCAGCCAAATAAAATGCTTTCTTAAGTGACATTCAAATTAAATTACAATTAACAAGCAGTTGCACTGGGATACCTAATTTCCATGTAGATTTTGTTCACAAGGAAGAGGACTTGGGAACTGCAGCTAAAATAGCCCAGAGAACTTTTAGGAAAATTCAGGTAATATCAAACAAGGCAAACACAAAGAATTCCAGAATAATCACTAATATTTCTCAAAGTTTTGGTATAGATTGGTATAAATAGATTCCCAGATTGGATATATAGAGCTCTTCCATGATAAAATCTACTGTTGCTTCTTTTTTAAAATCATATGTATCTTCCCAGCTCCCATTTTTAAGGTAAACTATTATCTAACTACTTTAACTGCAGAATGGATAAACAATGAGATGCAGCTGTGCTTATGTGCGTGCATGCGCACATGCATGCGCAGGTTGAAGAACTGTAGCTACTAGCAATAAAGGCCCTGTGCCTTTTGTGAAAAAGAATAAAGAAAAAAATTACAAGACAGAATGTAGAATGCAAAAAATGTTTTTCACTTTCTAACTTCCAAGATGGTGTTACTATTAGATCCTTCTATAAATGACCTTACAAAAGTAAAACCCCACAAAACCAGAGCTCTTCTCCTACCCTCCTTTTCCCATGATTACGTGAACCATTTATTCAATTGATTGTGCTCTTTCAGATTCCCTAAGTGGAGACCAAGCAAGCCTTTGCTCACTTTCCCTCTTAATCCTTTTCCTTTTAAGAAACCTTTTTTTCCCTTTGCCTCAGGGAAGCTGAACCGATTAGTCTGAATTCTCCAGTGTTATTTGCAGACTGGAAAGGTCTCTCTGGGCCCAGAGGCAGCGTGTCAGCCAGAGCAGCAGTGAGGCCAGGCAGGGCGGGCTCCCGCAGCGTGGAGCCTCTGAGCGGGCTGACAGGCTTGGCCTCACTGGGCCCAGGCAGGCCACAGCTGACAAAACAGCCTTCCTGGCTGCCCAGAACTGGAGGGCGGGAGGCGAGAGGCTGTCAATCAGCATCACAGAAGAGCAGGCAAGAAATATAATATCTGATGGAGCCTCCTCAGTTCAGAGACTTCAAGGTGAACCTAAGGTTGGGTTTGTCTCAGGCTAAAACACCTAGTACCTCACGCTCGGCTTTCAGGCACTAGAGGCTGCCAGCAGATTTACCTCCTGACATGCATTTAGTAAGTTTCAATTTTGGTACTGTCATAGCTAGTTCAGTGCCACCAATAGTGCCCTGTGATATTTTTATAAGAACCATTTATCCTTTTGAAGTAAAGCTGATAGAATGCAATGATCACAGGTGACAGTCCTTCCTCTCAGTTCCATTCCTTTTTGGTATTGCTTTGTGTGAAATGCAAATTTAAATGTGTGTTTTTAGATATCTTCTGTATATTTAAATGCATTTTTTAAAAAAAGTTTTGGTGTGTGCATATCAAAGCATAATGTATCAGAAGCTAGCAGTGTTCAGTTAAATATACAAAGAGCCTAACTGTCTTTAAATTTGGCAGTACATGGAACTATGAAGTCATTACATTTATTGTTGATAGACTGTCACCCCCACATTTTACCACAGGGTGAGTTCTCATAGATAAATGATAATTCTTTGGGATCTGATGCAGCCTAAACTACAGGGGCATATGGTGTAATGATACAATAATCTATGTTGCAAAATTAATTCTTTCAATCATCAATGATTACACGTCCACAATGAGGAGCAACATACTTTGAACCAGCAGTAAAATCCCTTCTAATTAATTTCTATATTCATCAAAAAGCTTAAACAGAGCAGTTGCATCTCATAAACACATGCCAGGTGCCTACAATGCCATAAATCCCTTATTGGAGTGTTTCTGATTAGTGCTTCTGACAGCATGCTACTTTCCTCCTCCTCTGGTGCTATCATTTTAAAACTTTAAGTGATAACATCATAAATATTTCTCCAGGAAGAACCATTAGTGTGGCTGTAGATGATAATGATTTTAATTATTTAAGACAGAAACCACTTGAGGGCAGGCATTCTGCTTGTCACTCATTGTGTCTAATTTTGTAATATCCTGATTTGCAGGAGGAATTTCTCTGAGAAGGTAGGTTGAAAGATAAAAAGCAAAAGAGAAATTTGTCCATGTTTGATAATTTATTTGGGGATTTGTAATTACTTCACTTGGGGAAAAACAAAAAGGAAATCTCAAGCAATTTGACAAACATGGATCATTAGAATGTCTTTCATCCTGTTGGGAATGGTGGCATTAACCTAAAATCTTAGCAATTTGGGAGGCTGAGGCAGGAGGATGGCAAGTTTGAGACTAGTCTCAACACTCTAGTGAGATCCTCTGCAATTAAGTAAGATTGTCTACAACTGAAAAATAAAAGGGGGTGGGGAAGAAGCTCAGTGGTAAAGTGCCCCTGTGTTCAATCCCCAGTACCAAAAATTTAACAAAAAATTATTACATCTTGAATATCATCTATATACTATATACATCTTCTAATCAATAGTTTATTTTTTAATTTTGATTTCCAGATTGTCTCATTGTTATGAGACAAAAGCTCACATATGAAACAAAGCAAGAAGCTTCAGGAGAAATGATTATGTGTAGTCTTAACCCCAATCAGTGAATTAATCCCCTAACAGGGGTTAACTGTTGGCTGGAGGAGGTGGGAATTGGGGGTGTGGCTTTGGGGCATATATTTGTATCTGGCAAATGGAGACTCTTTTTCTCTGCTTTCTGATTATGATGTGTGTTGCTTCCCTCTACCATGATGTTCAGCCTCATCTTAAGCCCCAAGAAATGGAGCTGGTCTTCTATGGACTAAGACTTCTGAAACTGTGAACCCCATATAAACTTTTCCTTTTTTACAATTGTTTTGGTTGGATCCATTTAGTCATAGCAGTGAAAAAGCTGATTAAAACATTTATTTTACCCACTTCCTTGCTATGTTCAATGATCATTAATAGTAAAGATTTAGTTGTGATGGTTACCATCAGTTTGAAAATAATTATGCTTGAGAATGTTAGTTTCCTCTGGTTTTATTTAAAACCTTATGGAGCCTGGTGCTGCCCTTCTCTTGAGTGGGGTTGCAAGCCATGCTTTTTGCTATCTTTCTCTCATAGAGGATCAATCTTCCCCACACAGAAATGGTTTCATTTTTGAAACCCCCAGTAGATTGGGCTATTGCTTGGCTGTAGTATAGTAGCTCATGTGTTATTTTGTGAAGAACTGATGATTAAGCAAGATGAGAAAGCAAGAACGGGTGGTGAGCTGAAAATTGCATGAGAGATATGGCATCCAAGAAGTGAAATGGTTCTGATTAAAAAAAAAAAACTTTATAAATTATTTCTTAGGGATCTTCAGATCCTTTGGGATGGCTAATATAAAAAAAACAAAAACAGAAAACAACAAATGTTAGAGAGGCTGTGGAGATTGGAATACCTACCTGACCACTCTGCTAATGCGAGTTTAAAATGATACAGCCACTATGGAAAATAGTATGAATTCATTCCACTTCTGAATATGGTCTTAAATTAACTGAAAGTATGGATATTTTAGTCAGCATTGTGTCTCTGTGACCAATATACCTGGTAAGAGAAACCTTAGAGAAGGAAAACTTTATTTTGGCTCACAGTTTCAGAGTTTCAGTCCCTGGTAGGCCAACTCCATTGCTCTGACCCTGAGGTAAGGCAGAACATCATGGTAGAAGGGCATGGCAGAGGACAGCTGCTCAGCTCATGACAGATAGGAGGCAGAAACATACATACACACAGAGAGATGCCAAGGACAAAATATTAATCCCAAAGGCACACCTCCTGGTGACTTAGTTCCTCTAGCCTCACTCTACCTGCCTACAGTTACTACCCAGTTAATCCATTCACGTGGATTAATCCACTACTTAGGTCACAGTTATCATAATCTAATTTTTTCATCTCTGAACACTCTTGCATTGTCTTACACATGAGCTTTTTGGAGACACCTTATATCCAAACCATAAAAATGGACCTCAACAAATAATTAAACACCCATACTCATGGAAGCATTTTAATAGCCAAAGGTAGAAGCAACTCAATACCATTGATGGATAAGTGAAATGTAGTATAAGCATGCAATGGAATATTAAAAGGAAAACCTTAAAAGGGGAGGGAATTCTAAAACATAATACAACATAGATGAACCTTGAGGATATTATGCTGAGCAAAATAGAGAAACTTGAGGACAATGTGCAGGTCACAAAAGGATATGAATTTTATGATTCTTTCTACATGAGGTATCCAGAATAGGCAAATTCATGGAGACAAGAAGTAGAAGAGTGGTTACCAGGGGCTGAAATGAGGAGTTATTATTCAATGGCTATAGATTTTTAGTTTGAGAGGATGAAAAAATTCTAGAGAGACAGTGGTACTGTATGGGGCATATATGTTTGGCATACATACAAATATATGCCCCAACATAACTGTACTTAATGTCACTGAATAGTACACTTAAGATGGTTAAAATAATAAATTTTATGTTATGTATATTTTACTACAATTGAAAACAATACCAGTTAGTCACAGAAGTATCTATGACTTTCATACATCTCCTGCTTTTTGAAGAGAGGGAGGCAGCAGTCATCCTCCAAAGGGTATGTTGTATTATTCTTCCTTCTTCTGGGGCCTCAAGCTGAAGGAGAATATTTTTTCATTCCCAGGCTGCTTTTGGATGCCTGGGGGTGAGGTTTTATGGGAAAGCTGAACAAGGCATTGAACTATTCTTGCTTCCTTGGTCAGCTTTCCAGAGTAAGGTTTACAATTCGCATAGGTAGACTCCTTACTAGAAGCTTCCTCTGCTGCACTGGATGAGCCACAACAAAACTTGCACATGTAATACTTCATTCAGTAAATATTCAGTGAGAGATTATATGCTTAGCCTTATCTTAAGCCTCATTTCACTCAAGGCTAAGTCTAACACTTGGCAGGAGTTGTGATCATTCCAGCCCTTGTCCAATGACTATCTACACAGATTGTCATAATAACAGTTAATGTCTGTCCCATGGGTTAGAGTTGTAACTCCAACAGGTCTTTGTCAATTTGTTCTGGTTTTTCTAATTTTTTAAAAAATTCTTTTTATCCTATTTACATTTTTTCTGCCTTGGCCTTGTAAGGGAGCAAGGGTTTGGCTAGTTTATACATACTCTTGAATGATAATGACAAATATCATTTCTTTAATGCATATAGCACCTGCAGTTTATACAACAGTTTTACATACTATCCTAAACTGACCATCCTGTTCTTTTATATTTTGAGATTTGTTTTTCTTATTCATACGCTATATGGTAGAGTCTTTGAATCTCATCTTTATCATCTGGAAATAATGTTTTTTATCCTTGTTTTAAAAGTGTAAAATATTTGATACCTTTAAAGGGATACATGCAATGTATATGTAAATTATGAAGCATAATAATGAAATGGAGTCAGAGAACTGATCATCAAATTCAAGGGATTGAACAAGGGAAAAATTATTGAGACACCTTTCTTGCTTCTCCCAGTCCCATGCATTCATCTAAGAGATAACACCCAATTTTAAAAACATTATCTTGCTTTTCTACTCTGTATATGTTCCTATGACTGTCAATTTTATTTATCAACTTAATTGGGATAAAGGATGCCCATATAATTGGTACAACATAATTTCTTGGTGTGTCTATGAGTGTATTTCCAGAAGAATATAGAGGATCACTCTTACCGATGTGGGTGGGCATCATCCAATCCATTAAGGATATGAATAGAACAAAAATAAGAAACAGTGAACTCACTCTTTGTACTTGAAATGAGACATCCATCTTCTGCCCTTGTACATTACTGCTCCTGGCTTTCAGGCCTTTGGATTTGGGACTTACACCACTGGCTTTCCTGTCCTCAGTCCTTTAGACTCAAGTGAAACATACCACATGCTTTCTTGGTTCTCCAACAGGCAGATGGTAGATTATGTAATTTGTTGGATTCCACAACTGCATGAGCTGGTTCATATAATGATATGAATATATTATAAGCAAAACAAAATTTACAATATGAATATTTAAATTTGCTTAATAAATCTCCTCATATGTATCTTTATATATCCTATTGATTCGGTTTCTCTACACAACCTTGACTAGTTGGATGTTATAATACTTAAATCTAAGCAATCTGTCATTATTCTTTTATTTTGAATATTTAAAATATTATTGTTTTCATATATTGTCTGTAACTGTTGTTTTTTTGAGTTCATCGTTTTTCTGAAAGTTATCCTTCTTGACAAGGATAGCTACAGTCTATTTGTTTTTCACTGGCATTGAGTATTTTGTGGACATACCACAGTGTTCAACACCAAACAACGTTTGGGTTGTTACCAATATTTTTTTCTTTTGCTTGTCTGAACATGGTGCTGTTTACATTCTTGTCATGCCTCCTGGTGCAGTATGCAAAACTTTTCCCAAGATGCAGTCTGGGAAGAAAACACTGGATTCTGTGTTAGTGTTAGTAATCTATTTTTCTTCCTTTAAAAGTAAAAATAAGTGGAACTGACCTCTCTTACTACACATGCATAACTTCCAGTATAGATATTCCTGATTTTTAATTCCCATTTAATTTGCTTTTGTAAACAGTATTGCTCCCCCTTATTCCAAAATGATACTCTTTCCAATCTAGTTTTCTAATATTTCTCCCATCAAATAATGCCCCAGATTGTACATTTCCAGTTTGTCTTCCAGTCCAGTTGAAGGCAGTTCTCACTCTCTGCTGTCAATCCCCAACTATCTCAAAGACTGTCAACTGAATATTTCTAGTTTATTCAGGAATTATTTAATCCCAGATATTGAAAACTATGTCAGTTCTGATGTTGAAGATAATTAATTACTGGGGAAAGAAATAGTTTAGAAATACACATGTATATTTAATGAAATCTGTAAATATTTTAGCAAGTTTTTAAAGCACTGTAATTTAATTAGATTTTCCACTCATTTAATCAAAATGTATTAAGAGCTTAATGAGAAAGGAAAGTACAGTGTACTAAAGGACAGTCATGAGGCCCAACCAAGGCCGTAGGAGTTGGGGCCAGGGAAGTCTCCCCAAGAGAAAGCATACTTAGATGATACCTGCAGGATATGGGGGCAATCTTCCAGGTAAGCGGGACCAGAGTGGTAAGTGGAAGAGTTAGTCCCAGTAGAGAGAATTACCCAAAGCTCTAAAGAACTGGAGGACCAAGGAGTGAAAGGGTTTTTGAGAAGGAATCCTGAAAAGATAAGGCAGAGGTTAGTCCATGCAGGATTTCAGAGACTACTAAAAATTTGGAATTTTTTCCCAAGGACGGTAGAATGATGAATGATAATGTTACTATTTGAAATCATATAGATATGGAGAATGTGTTAAAAGCATGTAAAGTTGGTAGATATAGCAAGAGTTCTATTATAGTGAGAGAGATTGGACTTGAACTGGGATGGTGCGTGAGGTGATGAAAAAGATTAGATATATCTGAAACATTATTAGAAGTCAGATCAGAAGAACTTGATGATTAATTGTGTGTGGGAAGAAGGTAAAGATGAGGGAAGAGTTAAGGAAATTTTCAGGTTTCTATCTTGAACATTAATTCATTGTCCCATAATTAAACACAAGGAAGTCAAAAGTAGCATTTTTAAGGCTCTACTCTGGCACTAGTTGAAAAGAAGCAGAGTAGGCAAGACCAGTTAGAGTTGGCACTGCTGATATAATAAGAAGAGAGGAAATTGCTGATATGTCTCACAGTGGAAATAATATTAGAAGTCAAAGTCTAACTTAGAACAGTTTTCTTCCTCTTTTTCTCATGTTCTTTTCCACTCTCCATGTTCCATTTCTGACATTTTGAAATACTCAGTGCTTTCTGTCTATGTCCCTCCTTCCATTATGGCTTGCTTCCAGCACCATCTTCTGTTGGAAGCAAAGTGAATCCATCTCTTTCTACAAACAAATCCTTTTTTCTTATCCTGAGCATTTGCGGCCTAGTCTTGCTGACATGGTCACCACTACTAACTTGTCTTATTTATTCATATAACCAGATTATAAACCCTCTGAGGTTTATGACTGTTCTGTAGTCATGAGCTTCTCTCCTTCCTCCTGCCTCTCTCTGCTGTGGGACCGTGTTCCAGCTCTAAAGTGACATGCAGTGAACATTGTTGCTAATCCACAGATCCATGATGGCATTGTTTTTAATCTTCATGGTTATTCAAAAAGAGATTGATGTTGATTACAAAATTAATGATATATCTCCCAAGATTATTTCCATTTTTAGTTATTATTTATAAATAAAAGAATAATCAAGCTTCAAAGTATCTGGACAACTAAACACCAAGCATCTAAGCCACTTTGTTGATTTTTTGCTCAAAATCAATATATGGCAAATATTCACATCTGTATAGGATCAGACAGAATCTAAGGATGACTCTAGATTTTGAAGGCATTTTAAATTTTGGCCTAGCCCCAGACTGGATTAAATTGGACAAAGTATTGTGAAACCATTTATTTGTTTGTTTTTTTTAATGGAAAGAACTTTTAAGATATCACTTTTTTATAGCATAAATTCAATAGGATTTTATAGTTTGAAAATCAGGAAACACATTTAACTTACAGAAGAGCAACTACAGAATTATTTTCAATTATTGATTAAGTGATTGTTAATTATATTACTTTTAAATAAATTTCTATTATTATTGACATTAATGTTATTCACATTGTTAGTAATTATGGTTTCTTAGTAAGTATAAATATTTGTGAAACATATTATATTAAAAATATAGAATAATAATTTCCATTAAAAAGTAAAAGTGATATCCCAAGAAACAGCATATACTTGCATTTTGTTTTAATCAATATTAAGTAGAAAGAGCTATATACTTCTTTTATACCTTTCATAAAGTATTGAGATTCTTTGATATTCTGCCAAGAAAAAGCATATGTAATTAATATGTAAAGTGTTCTCTGTATAAAACATCATATAATTCTAACAGAGTTATGAGATTTTCTGTCTTGAATGGTATTGATATTAATGCTTAATACTTCCATGCATTAGAAGGAGGAATGGCTTTTTTACACATGCATTCATGTGTGCATCTATTTGATAATAGTGCAAACTGTGCCCTTGGATGTGCTTCCAAACAAGCTAAAAACAGCCTTTTTAGCAAAGTTAAGTGTGCCTAGCATCTGCCCTTTACCACAATCTACGTGCCGTAATGTACTCTGACTATGACATTCCAAACCAGCAATAGCCAAAGAAAAGCAGATAAAAATGGGCACATTGCAGATAGCAGAGGTCCAATGGCATCTGTGAGTGGTGTTTTCCTCCCTTGCTGGATTCTGTTCTTAGACTAAATGAGCTATTAGTGAAATGTGACTTATACCCAGCACAAATAATACAGAACTATTCATAAGGAAATTGTGTAAGATAAAATACATATTAACTCTTAGAAACAAAAGATATGATTGATAAAAAGATTGATAGCCATCAGTAGATAAAACCAATTAATATTGGTAAAGGCATATTTTTGCTCAAATGCACCTACAAATATAATTAAGTCAATATAATTTCAATAATTCAGCTAAAAATATACTCCTGTCAATATGAAAAATAGAGTACCAATAATCCATTTTTTCTTTGACTTAGTTTTTATTTATCTTCCTTTTTTAGTATATAAAATATATACATTTTAACATTTGTATAATGCCATCAATAAAATGCCAGTTTTATCTTCACTCCTGGGTATGAATACTCCTAGACTCATTTACGGATATGAATTATACAAGCCACGACTCTTCCTTCCCTATTACATAGGACACTAGCTTGCCTTTTGTATTTGTAATCTGTATGCTGAATAAATTGGTGTTTCTTTCCCTTGAAGAGGCTACATATTTCATACATATGTGGCAGTTGTAGGTACATATGTCTGCTGTAGGTACAACTCACATCCATTGCAAGTAATTACATACAAAGGGTTATAGTGAGCAAAGTGAGTTGATAAAAATGATAATGCAAGACTCTATATTTATTCATTTGCAATGATTTCCACATCAACTTCACTCAGTTTATAAATCTAAACATTAGTTCTCTTGCTGTCAGCACTTCAAACTCCACCTGGGATCAGTCAGCCAAGCTGTGCTTTCTGCCTGCTAGAATCATCATGCAAAATAAAGATTCTGCATTTGGAATGTAGCTGACAGGTTGGCTGATGATGCATCAGACAAAAAGGGGTTCCCTTCCCCTCCTCAGCGGTATAAGCTCTTCTGTTCCACAGGCTTATTTCTTCAGTAAAGAAAGCAGATGTGACTTAAGGAATAGGGACAAGGAGGTAGGGGCAGGGGACAGCCATCATTTTATAAACATATTTTAAATTTCAATGAAGATTTTCAGCCTTTCCTATAAAATATTAGATTTCCTGATGATGAATACCTAATTAGCTCTAATATTTTTATTCCTGAAAAAAATGAATGCAAGTTTTGCTTATTTTATATATTGTATAAAGGATGTGATACTGAATGAATTGGACATTATTTGCCAAATAATCAGTTACTCTTTTCCTTCAGAAGGTTCACTTTCTTAACATTCAAATTTTTTTTCTATAGCTTTAACTGTGGGGGAACTTTTCCAGCTGTTTATCTTAAACATGCAAGTCATGTTACTCATCTCTAGGGTCTAAAGTATTAAATTCATCAGATTCTTTTCCATTTGAGGCTTGACTGCCATTCACACATACATTTCTTTTCTATTGAATATTTATATTTGGCAAAAATGTTACCATTAAAACACAGCATTTATCTTTCACTGATCAAACCAAATGTCTTGAATAAATAAGAAATTCGAAAGTAAAGAAGTAGAATTAGGTTGCTAGTGGATTTTTATGTCAAAAAGGCAGACTTTGTTACACAGAAGATGTATTTGTTGATATCTGTACTTGATAGAGATCACGAATCAAAAAGTGGACTACATACAAAACAGTTAGAAACTCATTATACTGAAATTTTAGGTTAGCTTTGCACATGGATTTAGCAAACCTATAAATGGGAATGTTTGATAGAGGAATGATCCCATTTGTATATTGAAAGCTGACTTTTAAAGCATTCTCTCTGCTGTTTCTCCATCTCCTCTCCTTACAAATGCAAGTTAATCTGTTTATTTGGATTAGACAGCAGGTCAAATAAAGTCTCAAATAAGAGTCTGAGCATCTGAAGAGAGTTCAAAGTTACCCTGTTGTAAAGATGGGAAAAGAGGAGAATATAAATGACACTTCTGTAATTATATTTCCTTCAGTGTTTTACTTACATAAAACATAAAATTATGCAGGATTCTAATATTTTTAATTTACTAAGTTTATTTTAAAACCAGTATTTACCTATGCAAGTTTACCCTATTATTGAGAATATTTTAATACAATTTTATTAAATTTTGACAATATCTTCTCCATCCAAGAAGCACATCTTCATTTTAAAATGAAATGAAATACACACCTCTTAATGTGTCTGATAGAGCCTGTTGCTCTTGTACTTACTGGAACAACAGTTCATTAAACTCTTATTCTGGGCTGTTCTGAGCTTCCAGAGCAAATTTGAAGAATCTAAAACAAAGATAATGCTGTGATACAGAGTCGATGAACTGTGGACTGAGAGGATCATTGGCTATGTGTTGTCATGGGTTATCCACTTTCCTGGTTTCTCATGCCACTGGGGTAAGAACCATGATAGCACTCTGGGCAGACGCTTTTTCATCCTTCCTCTCTGTTCTTTTGAACATCCAGAATCTGGGATGCATCTGAGGCTTTATCTAACATATATGCACTGACAAAAATCCATAAACTAATCTTTCTTTGGAATCATTAATGAAAGTAGGCAAAACAAACAAATCCTGACTGCTTTGGTTAAAAAAACAATAAGGATTAGTGATAGGTGGATTAGCCTGGCACAAAATTGATACTCCATTAGGATGAGTTAAAGAAGTGGAGGTGAATATGTAACTACCAATAACTTAAGCAACTTTTAGAAACAGCCCTATGATCAATTTAGATTTCATTGCCAAAGTGGTTAACTGGGCACCTGTAAACCATGGAAAGCTGTAATATTTACTCTAGGACATACTGCAAAGAATAAAGTACAATATAAAATATATTATTAACTGAATTATCATAATGTTTGCATAATTACTAGCTTAAAGTAGAATGAAAATGCTGTGAAACAGATCCAGACAAAGGGTAAAGATAATTGTTAGTTCTTCCTGTTTCAGCTAATAAAGCTGCTATTTATTCACTACCACCACAGAGTGACTTCCAGATGCCAGGCACTTTGCTTCTATGAATTCTAATTCACATGATAATCCAGCAGAGAGAACATTATTATTCCCATTTTATAGTCCAGGAAATGGAGGCTCAGAGATTTAATAAGGTCGTTTTCTCAAGGCCACATAGTGAGTCAACTTCAGATTCAGGATTCCAGTCTGCATCTGTCTCATTTGTCTCACACTGTGGCAGGGCACACATCCACAGAAGACCTGCTTCTCTTCTCTTTCTATAGCCAAAGTCCCATTGCCTGACCCTTAAAGGTTCATCAGAACCTCTCCAAGATCATCCAATCCCTTTTGCTAGAAAGGGAGATATAAGACATGCTAGCTCATCATTCTGAAACTCAGCTCCAAGTTATTTCCTGTGCTTGTCTGGGAGAAGCAGGAGAGTTTTGGGCCTCTTCATTTCCCCTAAGACCCAATCCCCATGTGATGATTTCCACCCTCTTATTCCCAATGCCCACATTGCTGTCTACAGTCTAGCATTTTAGCCCTGCTAGATCAGATACCCTGGCTTGGCCAGGTCATCCATCCTCTGACCAGGAATCATCCCCCTGAACTCCAGTCAGGAGTCTGAAGCACTGCAACCAGGTGACAGTTGGCTGCCTTGGGTACCCATCCTGGTATTCCCTGTTTTGGTTTCCTGGTACCACAGATTTGCTAACCCAAAGGGTGAGGTCTTTGATGGGGCTCCTGCTCACCTCTCCATTCTTAGCCTCACCCTCAACACCCCATACCTCAATCATATTAAACTTGCAAATCTCTGAATTTGGCCTATGATTTCCTGAAGGATTTAGTATAAACCCTCTCCTCTATCTGATCACTTTTCCTTGCTCTCCCCTTGTTTTCTGGATCTGCTCCTATTTAGGGCTCAATTCAGACAATCTCCTCCTTTAGGAAGTTGTCCTGTTTCCTCAAGGCACACTGAAGGTTACCTCTCAGTCTCTTTACTGGGCTAAGAGCTCCTTGGTGCCATCATCATTGCATCTCCAGGAATTAAGCTAGGTGCCTCGCACACTGTAGACACTTTACAAATATTTTTTTTCCATTGATATAAAGCTACTTACAAGGCAATTTACAAGGACTATAAAAATCAAACAAGCAGTACTTGGATGACAGTGATCTCCAGTTCCATATTCCATGATACAGTAATTTTCCCCTGATGCAATATTCTAATATGCTAGCTGACTCTCATGAATCTTGTAGACAACCATGAGAATTTTTGTTGCAGTATGTGAGAATTCTAAATCCTTCCTGGTGGGAGAATTATTTCAACTCATAGTTATTGCAAGGACTCCCAGGGTAAATTAGTGTGATTTGCCGATGAGGAAACTGGGACATAGACAAGTGTTAGATGCTATTTGTGACAAGCTTCAGATAATGGAAGATTTGAAATTGTGTTCAGGTCATGTTTTACTGAGGTGGGATGCCAACCTTTGGGTTATATTGCTAATTAAGATAATTCTAGGTCTATGAGTTCTGTGAATGATAAAACATTTCTTCTTAGAAGTTTGGAAACTTATTTAAGTAGATGTAATCCTGAGGTGGGGGAGGGAATCTGTTTTATAATTAACATAATAAAAATAATTAAATCTACTAAATTACATCCTGTGTAATCTGGAAGATAGCAGATTTATAGGTACCACTCTTGACATGTCACCTGCCACCATTCCATGTTCATAGCATGAGCTATTGGTTTTCCCTGTCACAGAGAAATGCTTTCCTGAGAAGGGAGAGATTCTTTGTCTGTGAGTGGTGATGTCATACCCAGAAGAGGTAATGAGTGTCTTGTGTTGAATGGAGCCATCACAGAAGGACCAGAACATTCCTCCTGAAGTCTGGCTGCATTCTTACAAATTAGGAACTTGCTATCCTTTCTTAGACTTGAAATCTACAAGTAGTTGCTGTTCTTTAAACAAAAGTGTCTCTCTGTTAGTGAAAAGGAAGAATTTCTTTGTAATAACATGTTGAATTTGTGTTGAGACTAAACTTGCCCATACAGGATTGCATAAACAATTCCAAACCACCTTTTTGGAAGAAAACTGATAAAGAGAAAGATCAAGCTTTCTGCCACAAAGAGTCTGATGCTAACATTCAGCAAGGTTTTGCAAATCTAGGTTACATCAGGTATCGTGCTGGTCAAGGAAGACTCTAGAAACGTGGTAGCCAGCAAGGTACCATCACAATTTTTCAAAGGCTCTGAGAGTCCTGGGAGTGGGGAATGGAAGGGATTGGTTACCATTAACCAGGATGTGATAGTTTTCTTTTGACTCAGCCTTCCTGTCTGGATTCAGCAGGGGAAAAAAATGGTCCTTCAAGAATAATACAAGAAACAAAATCGTTTCTTTCACCTACCTCTCTAATTTTCTTCTTAAATAAACTGATAACTCTCAGCTGGAACCTTCAGCTTCCTAACCATTGGTGAGTGAGATTAATAAACTGCCACCCTACCAGGAAAACTGGGACATGCATGAGAACCCTTCACTCTGCTTGCACTCCCTAGGAGACCTTTGGGCTTGTATGAATCCATGTATAGAGCAGAGGGACATTTCACTCTTGAATGAACTAGGGAGAGCTGAATTAGCCTCTGTGTTTTACACATTTAAATTATTCTTGAGTCCTCTTTAAACTACAAAGGGAAATGCTTTTCATCCCATGCAAATACATATTCAACCTTTTTTATTTAATTGAGTTCATGAGTCAGTCTCCTGTTCTATTTTTATTTACTTATTTGGTAGTTTTGTGGAAATTTCTCCATTTTTCTAACCACCTTAAAATCCTTCTTCAGATTAAGATCAACATCTGAGGCTAGAATTTAAACCCCAGAAAAGGTAGTGAGTAAAGAATCTTTAATTTATGAAACTGAACAAGTTGACTTATCCAAACATCTCTAGGGCTTTAATGGGGGATATCTATAATTCTCTGAATTGTATTCCTTTCACAGTGATATTTTGTAATTCCATTCTATTACCCTTGCTTAACATTAATGAGATAAAAAGATCACATTATGGCGATTGATGTTCTTCAAATTGAATGCACGTTTCCATGTACAAAGCTGTCTGCTAATTTAAAAAACATAGCATGTAACATAGAATCATGACCATGGTCATCACTCAGCTGGGACCAGATAGCATTTTTTATCTATTCATTGGATTTAACAAGGCGTGAGATGGAAGCAGAATACAAAGTGCGGGTAGATTATCCTGTATCCCTCCTTTTGGCCAATTCTTGGCAATCTCAGCAAGGAAACTGAGGCTTCATGTTTCCATGGAAATAAACCTCAAGGTCAAAGGGGCATATGGAAGGTCAGACAATGACAAAGGAACATCTGAGAGGCCATCTGGATGAGTGACCTGACATAATTAGTCATTAATCCCACTCTGGGGAACAATAGCGCTGGCAGAGAGTGTGTTTGGGCTTTGATCGTGGTCTGGGTGATCTCATGGGGAAGAGGGAAAAAAGCCCCACTTGGTAACTAAGCAGATTACCCCGGCATGCTGTTAACTAAAGACGGGGTGGCTGAGGAGGCCAGTGGGATATGCATTTTACATATTAGACTACATTTCCCTTTACTTACCACAGGCCCCTCCAGGGCCATGTGGCTTTCGGATTAGCTTCTGGGTAGCATTTTTTACAGTTTACAATGGAAACAGAGCAAGAGTCCCAAAATACGTTGCTTAAAATTCTCAGGCAACAGATGGGAAGATTGCTGGAGAGCCAACGGCATTAGCCAGCTTGGTTTACAGGTGTCAATATTTACTAAGCAAAGTTTGCCAGGGTGCCTTTTGGGAAAAAGCAGAGAGAATAGTTAATCAGTAAAACAATAGCAATCAGTCCGTTGTCTGTTTTTAGTGGAATGGTTAGAATTATAAGTTGTCTCAAATGCTAAGGAGTACTCATTGGCATCTGTCTTTCTCTTTGGCTCTTCTTTTTCATGTTTGTTAGTCTTAGTTGACTTTGATCAGCAACCCATCACATATAGCTAGAGTCCTTCCATTTGAAGGACTGGTGATATTTTGAGATTGATTGTATGCATTTTTGTAAGATGTGAACACGGTAGCAGTCTTTATACATGCATGTATTTTGGCAACTGCTGAAATCACCCTCTGCCCCCCAGGGAGAAGTAATTATACTTGCTGTGTAAAGAATGGTGGCCAGATGAGGTAGTGAATATGTTGGACCAAAGTCTCTTTATTAGACTAGTTTTCTGAATAATGAAATTTAAAAGTCATCATGAGCTTTTAAATTTTGGAACCAGAATCTGATTAGTCATTTAGATGTCATGGTAAACTACATATGAGGCAGTGAGAAGAGCACTGGGCTGAGAGTCAGGACATCAGACATGTTCTAGTCCTAACTCTGCAACTAATTTGATGTGCAGTCATTCTGTGAACATCTCTATCTGTAAAACCATGGGTTGTACTATACCAGGAATGGAAAATGTATTTTATCTTGCAATGCCAACTTATAATAGATTGGAAGTAACTGTGTGGGTATCCACCAACAATTGAAAAAAGATTACTTTGCTTTGGTGGTAGAGTGATTAGTAATGTCTGCCATTGGTTTGGAAACAGAAATGGCAGCATAGGTACTAAATAAGTATCTCTCTGTATTTGATTATCTAATATATAACTCCAGTTTTAATTTTCAGAAAACTTTTTTTGGGGGGAGGAGATTATTTACATGCTCTAAAATACTTTAAAAACTCTTTAAACTTGGGGCACAAATTATTAGTATTACTATTTACAGTAATAGCAGAGGAGCAGCAATATAAGACTCTTGCATTAGATATGATCTAGAAGTTATAGTACTTTCATGCAAAAATCAAATTAGTGTGGTTGCCAATATTTAATTACAGTTCCTCAAGTAGAACATAGGCACCTAAGTCATAGGAACCACTAACAAAATTAAGGTGCTAAATCAGTGATGAATGTAACCAATGACAGAAAATCTCTTAAAGAGTGCACAATTTCTGCTTGTTTCTTCTTCTTCTTCTTTTTTGTTTTCCACTTGAAAGTGAGTTTTGAGAGAACATTTCAAAAACTTTAAACATTCAGGTAGATTTTTGGATTGACTAAGAATCTTCAGTGACTGCTCAGAGGGCTAGAAATAGATAATATGAGAACCTGTCCATCAAAGCATTAATGAACTTGAATTAAATTGTTAAATTGTATGTATATATGAATTTGTAACAACAAATCCCACTATTATGTATCAACAAAAGATAAAATAAACATCTTTAAAATTTTAAAAAAGAAGGTTTTGAGTACTAAGGAAAAGTATAACACACAGCCTTCTAAACTTCTTCCTAGATTGCTTTCACTGAGCATAAAAAGAAACTGGCTGTGCAGGAGTTTGTCTCTCCTCCTTTTGTCTTCAATCTATTACATTAGGGGGTCTGCTTCTCTGCTGTGATGTGTTAATTCACATGAGTGACTGGCTCAAGCATTCTCACTGATGCGAAAGATTTCTGATTTCTCTCCTGTGATAAAATGCACCTAAAATCATCATGAAATGTAACTTGAGTTATCATAATAACTAGAGATATTCAAGGTAATATCTTAACTTCTTTTAATTCTTTTAATTATAAATATTTACATGTGAGAATTTTAAGAAAGGAGTTTTAAATGTTTTGAAATTTTTAAGACTCAGTTTCCACTAAAACCTTGTTTATTCTTGTGAATTCCCCCCGATTCACACTCACTTTTAGGTACCTGAGTAGTAGGAAACCAAGACGTTGTCTGTAGACACCCACGTTTGGAGAAGTACTGAACTTTGCATCTCTGGCTTCTCCTTCCTAATGTGCAGCTGCATCAGCTCATTGCTAGAGAAGTTTGTGGGGAGGTGATGATGTGCCCAGCATCTTCCATACCAGAGGGGATCACTTACATACTCCCTTTACTCTAGGTAAAAAAGCTATTCCAGTAATAGCTGTGAAATAAATAATGGCCAGAAAACAAACACAGGCAATGAAGAAATTTTTTCTTTAAAATTTGATTCCTCTTTTTATAAAGTGGTTAATGGCATATTTTACATTTTTTGTGAGTCAATCAAGGAAGAATTTTAAAGCTCCGTGTCTCACTGATCATTGTCTGAGACTAAGGTTAGCTGTTTGCAAATTTTTTTTGCATCAAATTAACCATATTTATAATATTACAATAAAAAATAAAAGAAGAAAAGGATGATTCCATATACCCATTGCTTTTTATTTCATATCTACTCTTTAAATGGAAGATTTATGGTTTCTTATGGGTCACAGGAAAAACCTACACAAGCTCAATGGATTCCTTCTGGTTATGAATGATTTTGAACACAATTGTGTATCTGACATCTGTAAAACTGGGGACACTCTATGTTAACTTCCATATCAGACACAATGTTTATTAAAGAGTAAGCAATAGAAAGTGCTCATTTGAACTTTTACGTGTATTATTAAAATGTAAACAAGCAACCACAATAATTACTCAAAGTGTTTTGGCATTGATATTGTTAAGAATTATGTACTAATACTGATTAAAAAGTGGCTTTATTTTTGGCCAGCTTTATTATTATCTTTTTTTTTTTTTAATTCTCTACAAGGCATTCCCTTCTTGCCCATGCCAAAGGCTAATTGCTGACCTCCCACCTTCCGTACCATAATGATGTGGGAAAAGGGACTGGCTGGCTGCATCACAGGCAATTTTACCCCACCACCCTCTTATACAAGTGTGAAAAAACCTGCGGGGTCTTGGCACAATTTGAAAAGATTATGGGAATTTTCATGTGGCAAGTTGAAAATTGTTTCCTAAATTGCTGGGACACAATGTGTATCAATATCTTCATATTTTCAATTGATTTTTTTGTCCCATAGGCATCGTGTGACAGAAGTCAACCCAGAAATCTCATTTATGTGGAATTCCCACAGACAGAACTTTTTCTTCTTCCTACTATAGCACAGGTCTTTTCTCACGTCATAAAACTTCTTCACAAGACCACCTCCTTCAGTTCTTCATTTTTACAGGCCTCTCTAACATATTTTCCATTGTACTATTTGACTATACTATTCTGTACTTATCATTTATGATAGCTTTGGTACATCATCATTCACATCCAAATTTCTCACTCTGTATTTCAGAGAAAGGTTGTCAGTCTCCCAGGGTATAAAAAATTATTTCATTCACTGAGATCACAAAATTTTGTTCATACCTCTATTCTAGATCTTATCGTAAATATCACAATTACTTCCTTATATAAATTTTTATTTTCACTTAGAATGAACAAAAACTCTGGAACAAACAATGTTTCTCTTTCTCTCTTCTCTCCCTCTTTCCCTTTTGGCACATAGTCATTGATCAATACATTATTGTGAAAATAACAAATAATTGAATGACAATTGTGTTATCTAAGAAAAACTCATTCCAATCTTCTTGTCCTATAGATTTTATTCAAATATGCTTCCATTTGAAAAAAAAATATCTTGACCTAAATGTGAGGTATTTATGAATGGTTAGTTAATATCTTAATCTTGTATCTCCAGTCTATAATTTTTGTTCTAGTATATAAATGTTCTATATGTTTACTTGCATTAGGGTCAGGATTGTTGAGTCCTTAGTAATCAGATTTTGGTGGTCAGGGATGTGATATAGCACCCAACATGAAAATGATACATTTTATGATTTTGAAATCAAATAATAGCAACTGCTGGCTTAAGTGAGAACCATAGAGAAACAAGTGGATCAGAACACACAAAAAACATATTGTTGGCTAATTTGACTAAGAGAACACATGTTTTCTCATAGGCATTTAAGGTGTGATGCATTTGAATGTGTCATATTTTGACAAATTTTTTTTTTCTGTGTTTACAAGTCTGGTTCATTTCATTGACAGAGTCCTTGAATTTTTTTGGTAATAAATTTCAGGTGAAAAATGCCAAGCCTGATGTTTTTTTTTTTTTTTTTTTTTTTAATATTCTTGGGTGATCAGCATTATCTGAGCAATTTTCTGTAAGAAACAATTATGAACACAGCACTGAATTCAATGCTAGAGAATATAGAAATAATAAAAGATATTGATTCCCATGAAGCTAATAATCTTTTGGGGAAGATGAGGCTTGTTTAAGAAATGATTTGAAAACAATGTTGAAAAATATAGTAGTATTAGGTCCCATATATAGCTACTTAGTATTATCTTAGAGGAAAGAGTATTAAGTGACAATTTTCTATGGGTCTCTCAAGTTTCTGAATGTCTTGCAAGTACAGGCACTAAATGTCTTAATTCTAAATTATTTTTTAAAGGATATTTGTATAAGTAACATTCTAGGAAGATAAATATCAGTGTCTTCCTCTGTGAAAAAGGACAGGCATAGATTTTACCACTTATAAAAGACTCAGTTTACCTAAATTCAGGATTTCTTTCATATAGTAACACAACCCACTACATGTGCAGACATCTACCTCTTTTACCCCATGAGGCTTAGAGGTAAGAAGATCTAATACAATACCTCTGTGTTTTGGCTCTTGCCTTCACTGATTGAAGCAGGACCCCTGGGAAAGTTTGCATGAACCCAAGAGTTTTAATATAAGACTTTTGCTTCAGCTCCACTTGGACAGGTCCCCTCCCCAATCTCAACCACCAGTGCCCCTTCTATGAGGCTCCACTTCATCCCCAGGCCCTGCAGAAGCAGAGGGGTTCCAGAAAGCCAACTCTGTTACATATACCTCCATGTATTTCATCAAAGGCACATGGTGTTGGCTTTATTCCCACTGTTTTTGATGTTAAATTTGATAATTTGGTAAGATAGTCTCTCAACTCTACTTCTCCATTTAATGCTCCTAATAACTTTTCATCCAATCATTCTAGCATCCAGTGATGATGCCTAACTGGAAAATTACCATTATGGTGTTAGTATAATGCTGATTGCCTGTTTCTATGATTCTTGCTACATTTATTACTTGACTTTTTCTTAAATAAAAGTTTTTCTTCTGCCCTCAAAACAAAATGAAACTTTCTAAAGTATCAGTTTGGACTCATGAAATTATTAAAAACATTTAATGTGCTATGTATCATTCCCATGACTTCATTTTGATGTGCAGAGGCAATTATTGATTTAAAAGCTGTCTTCTCATTAAACAGCAGTCCTCTTGAATATGAGTCATAGCATCACATCTCATTGTCTAACACATATATTTAACCCTGTATATATTTATTAATATAAATTATAAATTTTTAATTTGTAAATATATATGGGAAAAAATATGTGTATACATGAACATGAATTAAAAATGGTAGAAATAAGGTGATCTGAATTTATTCTTTAAATTTATTTGTACCTTCTGATTTTCTACAATCAACAAGAATTTTTTCTATAATAATTTTCAAAACTAGTATTTTTAGGTGTCTAGTGAATGGCAAATACTTTAAATATGGAATAGTCAAATTGAGCCAAGCTATCATCTTTTTTTTCCCATTGACAAACTGATCACAAGAAGATTATTATATTTTAGGGTTTGTTAGGACCCCATCTACTAAGTCCTACGCATACATGAAATAAATTCTCCTTACTTCCTACTTTCTTCCACATAGTTATAGGAAAAATGAAGTCTATTTTTACTACCTACCTGGGAAAATACAAATTTATCTCTTTGTACTAAATGTCTTAGTCTTATTGTTATTGGCCTGTGATCACAGCAAGTCTGAAAGTAGGAATTCTGGGTGTTTAGACTTAGGTCAGTCATGGTAACTGTGTGTCTTTAAAGTTTCTGCTCCATGTCCTACCTGCCCAGTGGGTAAGATGACTGATTAGCAAATTCAGATCCAGGTCAAAACTTAGAGACTCACCTATGTGTATAATTCAGCCTCTTTTTGTGGTATACTGTACAATTTGAGGGTGTTTAATAGTGAAACACATTTATCCTGGTGTTGAATGATGTTTGCTTTTACTGCTGCATGTTATTGTCTTGCTTATTTTGTTATTGTTAAAAGTAGATGTGCCTTTAAGTTTGGTTTGCTCTAGACAATAAAAGGTCTTTTTGCTTCAAAGAAATGAAGCTTATAAAAATCTTGTGAGACATTTTGGACATCAAATAACCCCAACAATTGATTTAATTATAAGTCAACCAGAAACATAAGGATTAAATTGCTACTTTTAAACATCATTGGTTTAATATTGTAGGAAAGTTCTTGGAGTGCATGGGAATATTTATTATTACTTGTTGACTTTCCTAATAGTAATGAAGTAATGGAGAAAACAATAATTCAAAATTTAGATCCCTTTCCCCAATTATCCCCAATTGTTGAGAGAATTATTTATATGTAGGCATTCATACATAGGCAGAAGTAGTAATTAATAGGACAAAAAATTGCCCAATAACATGTTTTATTTTTAAATGTCCTTTCTCTTAGAGCACAGACTTACTCCTTCATGAAAATAGCTTAACCTAGGGCTTTACTGGTTAGAATACATCCTACCATCATATATTGGCATAGTGTTTTTAGTGATATTGTTTAAATAAATGAAAAGCTTCACTTCGTTTGACATATTTCATAGAATTATTCTTTCTTATACTATTTCACAGATTAATACATACAAACTTACACCTAAAACAATTAATTGTTATCTTTTGCCCTAATAATGTATGTAAAAGTGATGTCATTTTATTTCTATTTTTCCTTATTTTTTAAGAATACAACCATCAGCTAACCTGTGCCTGGAACTCTTCTTTATACATTTTCTAAGAATTACTAAGGAATTAATTGCTCAGTCCATGCATTGTGGGTTTAGCCTATTGGCAAACTCTCTTCTCAAATTGTGTTGGGATATAAACATACTAATTTTAGTGGATATTTTTCCTGCTTTCACAATAGTGTGTGAGAAAAGCCAAACTCTTCATGGCCAGCCTGGGCCCTGCGTGGTCTGGTCTGGAACCACTGCTCTGAACTAATTTCCACCACCCTTCTCGGCCTCATTTCTCATTTTACTCCAGTTACACTAACCTACATTCTGTTGTGCAAAGGCAAGGAGCAAGTGCACTGTCACCTCTCCTTTCCTGACCTCCACATAAGTGGGACTCAAGAGAGCTTCCCAGCTATGTGTTGATACCCTGTAGGTCTGCTCCCTGGTTGCTCTCCATCAGACCGAGTTTTCTTCCCTACATTGCAAATATCACTAGTCAGGTTCATGTAATGTATTCATTTGTTTCCTACCTTGCTCCCCTTACTAGAAAATAAACTTTAGAAGAGGGGCCACGTCTGCCTTGTCCAATGATGTGAGCAAGGACTTGACACATAGTAGGGTCTAAGTCCATGTTGTATAATGTATTAATGAATGAAGCAATGATCCTCTGATATAACCCTTGCAGAAAAATGTATAAATTTCCTAAACAGATGGTTTGATATAATCCATGGGAAGAATGACTCAAGTAAAAGGGCTTTAATGTTGGAGCTTTTGAGATCCTTCAAGGCTGCCTCTGTTCTCTTTTGATCAAGAGAATTTTGTCACTGAGTGCAGAAAGATCCTGGTTCTCACCAAGCATAGTGCCCAATGGAGAGACAGGGTTTTGGGGACCATTCCTGGAGAGATGGG
Organism: Marmota marmota marmota; assembly: GCF_001458135.2. Classification (NCBI taxonomy): domain Eukaryota; kingdom Metazoa; phylum Chordata; class Mammalia; order Rodentia; family Sciuridae; genus Marmota; species Marmota marmota. The sequence continues at coordinate 20,365,611 of NW_025999842.1, read as the reverse complement.
TTAACAACAGGGGCCAAAGAGTTCTGTCACAGCATAAAGAGAACAGATGCTGCTGAAGAGATGGTGTCAAGGAAAGCCACACTAAAAACTCATGGGGCCTCTGACCCTAGTGGTAAAATCTACTTGCCAGAAAGGAAGGATCTAGGACATCTGGAGACATGGTGATCTCTCTCCTAGGGCTTGAAAGTATGGAAATTATTGTCATTTTTAAAAGCCATCATATTGTTATATTACCTACTAATTGTATCCTTACTCTGGTATATTCTGGCAAACTTCACTGAATATTTTCAAAGGAAGACTGCCCCACCCTGTTCCAAGCACACATACCCCATGGGTGCTAGTTACATTCCTCTCTGAATCCAGTACCCTACTTTTTATGATATAGTCTCCTCTCTCTCATTGTTTCAAAAATAAATAGAGTATTTTTATGGGTATGACCTCTTTCTTTTATGTCTCTAAAAGAATTAAAGCTGGGCAGCAAAACTAATATTTTTCATGCTTTTAAATTTCACAAAATTATCCTTTGAACTGATAATTAGAAGTTTTCAGAGTTTATGGGTTATGGAGTTTTCTTTTATCCTTACTAATTTCTATTGGCAGAATTAAATGTATTCATATACTAGGATTCAAGTCTTTCAATTGGGGAGCAATATAAAGTTAATAATGAACTAATAAACTAATAAATGTCTTACCCCCCAAAATAATGGGCAGAGTAATAATGAATGTGTGTTTTCTCTTTTTGTCTTTCTTTTGGTTATAGATGAAATAGTTTACAGATGGTGACAATAAGTAAAAGACCACATCTCTCATTTCTCATTCAGTTCAATTTAATACAAATCAATAAGCATTTATTAAACAGATACAGTTTAGCCAAATTAAGATTTGGACATTTGGGAGCCTGCCTGTGGAAACAAGTGTACTGATTTCCAACATCACAGAACATGATTTGAAAATGACCTTACATGGTAGGCAGGAGGTTCCAAGCCAACATCAGCTCAGGAAAGAATCCAATTCCAGAATAAAGGCAAATGGGAAAAATCAAGATGGCATTCTGAATAATCCAAATCATCACTTCTTTTGGGGTTAGGGTGTTCTAGTAGGTTTCATTGCATGAAGTGGAAGGTCTGTTGGAAGTGAAGAGCCGTAGTATTGTTCTAAATGTCTTATGACTTGAATTGGGGAAAGGGGTATGTAAACAAATACAAAAGAGAAATGTCAGGGTCAAGGGTGACAAGTGGGGAGTGGTGTCATGGAAAGAATCCCTAAAGAAAGGGGCTAGCAAAGTTTCCAAACATTAATGAAGGTAATAGTCATTATCTGAGTCAAGTCTCCTTCCCCCACCCCTGTCTCCAGTCTTTCCCTGTTCATTTCCATCTCAAAATTCTAGAGGAGACAGCACAGGCAGCAGAAGCTCTGATAGGACACATGCCTGGCACTGCCAGAATCAAGGATAGTTTCAGTTGCAAATCCTCTTTAGGCACTCGGGTCCTTGGCATTATTTGGCAGCTTTTCTAAGCTCAAGGGAGCAGCTAATCAAGAGCACTGCCAGCCTAGAGGGAAGGGGCTCTCCTAAAGGTCACCTCTATAGATCTGTAAGTCCCATTATTAAACAATAACATCATCATGATGTCTCCATACTGTTTAATTCTGAGGCATGTGATGTGTTAAGGGAATTAACTATGACTTTAAACTGTTAGGGAATCAAATTGCTTCATATCCAAATCTATGGTTTCAAAATAGATTTTGAGCATCAGACAATGGCATGCTTGTTTCAAACCATATTTCCCATTACATGTCTCTAGAAAGATTTTAAAGAGCTTGTTGCAATGAGACTCAAATTACCCAGAAATTTCTTATGTGGTTGATATGGAGAAAGTAGTAGGGGAACATTGCTGTGGATAGGGTACCAAAAATCATATTGTTTTACACTCATTTTTATAAAATTAAGTTTTATAAAAATAATTATTTGAACTTAGAAGAAATTTAATAATCAGAAGCACTAAAAGTTACATGTGAATTGAGAAGGTAAGCCCAATTTTAATACATATAAAGCTCTCATAAACATTGTTATTGTTTTTGAGAGACAGACAGATGTAGGCAATGAGAAATAGTCCTCATGAACTCAGTTTTAGACCTGGTTTGGCATATTAACTCTAGCTTTATTTTCTATCTTAAGGAAATAAAAGGAACATGAAGACATTGAAGCAATTACAGAGAGGACCAAAAAAAAGAACTCTTTTGAACGAAAGGAAAAAATCAAAAACAACTTTCTAGATGACAATGGTGAAATGTTTTGTTTTGTTTTAGTCTGGAAAGGATTTAAGAGTAACAATATGTGTCTTCAAGTCACTACATTTCTGTACAGATTAGCATTAATAACCGAGGCTTTAAATGCAAGAGAAGTTTTGTCAAATAACAGAGGGCTTCTGAGGCTTCTCAACCCCAGGAGTATAATAGAAGCCTGGCTCAGGCCCCAGGGTCCCTGCTGAAGTGTTGGCTGGATTCCAGCTAGGCTCAGCCACTCAGTTCACCTATGGCATTCATGTTTTGCCTCTATTGAATTCATGTCCTCCCATCGCACTGACACTGGTCCCATCCAATGTACTCTTTTTCCTCGTTCACACACATACACACAGACTCACATGCACAACATACAAACCTAACACACACACACAACATCCATGAATGAATGAAAGGCCCTTTGAAAGCAGTAGACTTTACAGAAGGCTTTGGGGAGAAATCAAGTGGTTTACATGAGAGAAAATAAAGCCACTTATGCTTGACTATCAGTTGTCATAAACCCTTGGTCATGCCTTCCAATTTACTCAACTGTCCCTTTTTTAAATACTCTCCTGCCTCTACTCCTACCACCATTTTTGGGGTCTTTTTTTTCACTCTGAATTTCAAATTCTTTCCGTTGCTTGTCTTCTGCCAGCCCTTGCTGTTAATAGTATCTTACTGATGACAAGTGATCTCCCACAGACTATCAATGTGATACCCACAAGCCCTCTAAGGTAATCAGAGCAGATCTGATTATTTTAATATTACAAATAAAGAAAGAGAGATGGGCTAAAATGACTCGTTCAGGGTCATATGTCCAACATGTGACCTTAAAATTAAATCAGTGTTTTCTGACTTCTCTAACCAAAGCTCTCATAGGGAACACAGAAACACTTGACTAGTATTGAAATGAATTAGTATTTAAACAGAATTATGCTTTTTTAAAAAAGGCATTTTCTATTTGGAGGTTCAATTGCTTCAGCAATCCAGCATCCAAAAATAAGAGTCAATGGAATAATGCAAGGAGAAATATAAATTGTGTCTATTTTTTGTGAGTTAGTACATACTGAGAAAACATATAGACTTTTCCAAATGGTTTACACTGAGAAAGGAAAGAAGGGCACTGAGAAATACTGATGATGAGTCACGGCCTCCCTGTCCTGGCTATTTGTATTCTGTATGAGTCACTTCATTTGTAAAAGTGACTCTTGCTGCCAACTGCTGCCATTCAGGGAGGCTGGCTGAGGGAACCAACGTGTGAGCTTTGCTTTCACACCTTCTGCCCAGAGAGAGTCAGTGGCAGCTGTTGGGAGCAATTTAATACTGGCTGCCACGGCCTTTCTTAGACTCTTCATTTCTGTAGTATTGTAGGTCCTAAAAACCTTGCAGACACCAGAGTTGTTGGGCAGCCATTTACCATCTTTCGAAAGTAGGTGAGTAGGGTTTCAGTGTGCAGAGCCTCTACTTGTGGGATCCTCATTACACATTACAAATCAGTGCATGAGTGGCTTCTGTCACCCATACTTAGCAGCTTTATAGGTAATATGATTCCAAACTAAGAGAAGAATTGTACCCAGTTTCACCATTACTTTTTTTTCCCTTTACAACCTAAAAGAATGAAGCCCCATCCCCAGATCTATCTTGTGCTGTGTGTGCCTCAGCTACACAACAATAACATGAGTCCTGGAACCCAAATTCTCCACATGCCTTCCCTCATTTTCTGTGTAAGGCTTGACATTTTTAGGTCTTCATAAGATGACATATACCAGAGAGTACTGATTCAAACTGACAGATGGACCCACAGCACAATAAAACATGGTCAGTGCCATAACTAACTTATGATTAAAAAGTGATGGAGAAGATAACAAGAAGAGCAAATGGAAAATCAAACATTCTTTTCCCCTGATATCTTGTGGAGTTATGAAGGAAATTTTCTTTTACTCAGAATAAGTTTTGCATGGTGGTAATGATCTCTGCCTCAGCTCACTCCCCTTCTTTTTACTTATTTATTTTAATTCAGAGAGGGACAGAGTGAGTTTTCACAGGAGTGTTGACACCTAAGTACTTCCTATTCCTAATCCAAAGAACTTTCAGGAAAATCCTATGGACATTCCCTAATTTTTGCTCTATCCAAGGGATTGTGATGGGAGACAATTCCAGTCTGGGGCAGGCTTGGGTCTCCCCTCCAAAGAGCTGGAGATCAAATGAAGTTTTTCCGACCACTACAGAGTGCCCGTTTCCGGGTGGTATGTGTTTCCTCCCCTTCACTTCAGTGTCACACTCTAGGGACTGCTGTGGCCATTATCATCACCATCGGCATTACGGGACATGCAAGAGTTCACAGATCCCTTGATCTTTATACCTTGTCCCCGAGGGAGGATATGGTTTTCCTCCTTTCGCATCATTGGCTGGCTCTCCTCCCCATGTAATAAATAAGGTCATGAGGCTGGTCAGCAGCTGCTCTCCCTCGATTTGTCACAACTTGTTGGTTTCTTTCTTCTGCCCCATTTGGCCTGAGCCCTTCACTCACCCCTCACTTCCTCTCTTATCCTCTCTTATCACTCCTTAAAATCCTCTTGGCTAATGTTGTAATTCCCCCAAATCTTATAATTTTTCTATTTCCCCTAATTCAAAGCTTAGAGGGGGAAAAATAGTGTCTTTTTAAATTAAATATTCTAAGGAAAATGATATAGAAATATTTTTCAGGAAAGAAAAGGAAACTTTTAGAACCCTCACCATGTATCTATTCATTTTCTAGTGATTTTTAAATAAACCATAAGGCCTAAATTTTGAAGGCAATTAACCAATTAATTATGTTTTGCTTCTGGAAATGGGACTATTTCATTTAATTACTACATACACCTATGCAGATCAACTGAATGGTTGCTTAAAAAGGGGAATTATTGAATTATTAATGCATGAATTTGCACTATTATCCAAATATAGTCCTCAAGAGCATGCCTTAATTATTAGAATTGTGATAGCTTACAGCTTTTAATGCATTTATATAAATGCTTATAATAAATGTATATGGAAACATTTTTCTCTCTATTTAAGGTAGGAGTACAGTGTTAATTAAACAAGGTCACTTTAATTATGCTATGCCCTTCTATCTTATTCTCGTCTATGTTTACTTTAAGTGTTGACCTCTCAGAAGTGTCCCCCTAATTTACACACAAACACACACACACACACACACACACACACACCATGTGGGTGAGGGAGAGTAGGGAGAGTGTCACAAAGAGAAACTAAAACTTTTCTGCTTGGGGAATTGTCAACAAGAGACTAGACTCCAGGGTCTCTACTTGGGGGAAGTGGGTGCTGTGCAGGAGGCAGGTTCTTAATGTTCTCTGTAGCCGGTTTCTCAAGCTCTCTCAAGGGCGATCTTGCCCCTGCTTTTCCTTGTCATGAAGGACTCAGCTCAGACCAACATCCTCAGACAGGCCTTTTGTCTCTTCAGTTCTCCTGTTCCAAATGTTCTTTAGAATCATTCTGATTCATTTTTTTCATGATCCCAGTTTCTTTTTGAGAGTATCGTGCCTTTTTGTTCAATGACTGATTGGCAGTTTCCCCCAACTATGTGAAACTGTTTTGTCATCACTGTGTCCTTAGTGCCTCCCCCCTCCTGCCTGACACCCAGGAGGTGCTCAGTAAAGTACTGAATGAATATATGAAGCATTCTAAGTTGTTATTGCTGTCAGGTTCATGGAGAAGTGATACGGAGCTGGCATTTCCCAAGCAAATGACAACAGAAAGTTGTTCATAACACCTACTATTTTGTACCTCATGAGCAAAAAAGTTTCTGCTCCCCTACCTGAGAATTGGAGGACTTTTAAAATTGAAATGCCTGAATAGACAGGGAGGAAAATCATCTTAAACATGAAATCGTATAGGAAAGAAAGAGAAAATGAAGGAAAGGGTAGATGGTATCACTCAAATGTGATAGAGTTGAAAGAAGTACTTGAGGAAATATTTAAAAATATAACAAAGGAGTTTGTATATTTCAGTAAGTACAATATGATGATTTGACATTGTATATTGATTATCACAACCAAATTAATGCATCCATTACCATTTGTACTGATTATTGTATAGGGAGTTGACTTTTTTAATAAAGATTATTTTTATCTTTTGAACTGAGATAAGTGTCTCTCAAAGGGTGGAACTTTATTTTGAAACAGATTCTCACAGATAATAATTGAAATTCTACATACTGAAGGACTTTCTCTTTCCTTGTCAAGTCTGCATAACATTTTGGAGGGTTGGGGAAGCCACTTCTGCTCTTTCCCTGTTGCTTTCTCAATGACCTATTTTCTTGGGCCAGCAGATGCCATGGTGGGCATGTGGCCACTGGAAATTCCGAGAACAAACATAGGGCCACACTTACCATGTAGAGAGTAGAAGCCTGGGGTCCTATCCGTAATATGCCTAGAAGTCACAGGAAGTAGATGAGAAAAAATAACTTTCTTTTAATTCCTCCACTCTCAAGTTTTGGTTTCAAGTCTGATGTTTCAGCCGGGAGTAAGCTGCCAAGGGATTTCATGAGACCAAGAGACCAATTCATTATTACAAAAAAGGGAGATTAAAAGTTCCTAGCTGGGCACAGTGTTACACACTTATAATCCTAGCAGCTCAGGAGGCTGAGGCAGGAGAATTGAGAGTTCAAAGCCAGCCTCAGCAAAAGTGAGGTGCTAAGCAACTCAGTGAAACCCTATCTCTAAATAAAATATAAAATAGGAATGGGGATGTAGCTCAGTGGTTGAGTGCCTCTGAGTTCAATCCCTGGTATCCCCCACCACCACCAAAAAAAAAAAAAAAGAAAAAAGAAAAGTTCCTATATCAGACCCAAAGAGAAATAAATACATACATAAATAAAAGAGGACAACAAGGTTACTTTCAAAACAATTTAATGTTCTCCCCTAACAGTTCATCATAGAAGGTAGAATCCATCTTCTCAGAGAGAATAACTTTCTCCATCCTATTAAAAAGAAAAGGAGTATGTTTATTTTTAAAAAGTAACAATTTTAAAAGAGAAATGGCTACACAACACTTGACCATAAATTCAAAACAATAGATGATAGACACATAAGTGACAGATATTCTTGGTGCTTTGGGGGTGCCCATTCTAAAGGCCAGTGAGGATGAGAGCCCAGAAATGAACAAATTTATGCTGTTGATAAAGTCCAGAAATCAAAATCTCACAGACATCTTCCCAGGAGTACTGCTTTTGGAGAGGAAAAAAGATATCAGGAGCAGGGGTGGAGGCAGTCATTTCTACTCAGACCTTTCTGCTTTTCCCTTTTGCTGGTCTGACTTCATTTAAGTAAAGCAAATGGAAATACACAGTACTACTGCTGAAATTTTAGCCACCCAAGGAATTTTGATACTTGGCTTCTGGCTTACAAAGAACCAGTGGGGCTTGATATTTTTGTCTTTATCTGTCCTCAGAAAATACAGACCCATCAAAGTCTCTTTGCTTTAAAAAACATCTGGAAAAGGCGAAATTATGGAGACAGTGAAAAATCAGGGGTTGACAAGGGTAGTGAGGCAGTGGAAAAGGATGAATGAGCAAAGCAGAGATGTTATTGAAAGTATTCTTATGATGGGTTCACCGTCATTACACATCATCCAGACCCATAGAATGAGAAACACAGAGGATGAACCTTAATGTAAACTGTGGACTTCGGATGATTATGACCGTGTCCATGTAGGTTCGTTAATTGTAACAAATACATCACTCTGGTGGTGACTGTTGATAAAAGGGAAGCTAGGCATACATAAGAGCAAAGCATACACTGGAAGTCTATATACCTTCCTCTTAATTTTTCTGTGAACCTAAAATTGTTCTTAAAAATAAAATCTATTAAGAAATCTATTAGAGAACCATGGTTATACAGAATTTTTCCATGGAAGAAGTTGGGGAAGGGGAAACAAGATCCTTGATATTATTTTAACAACTTCTTATGAGTCTATAGGTATTTCAAAATAAAAGTTTAAAAACCTAAATATATATCTTGTAAGACAAAGTCTTCATAAGAATAACTTTCTTTGGACTTCAAACAGTTATAAAAATCTTCTGCTGTTTTAACAGCAGTCACATATACTTGCCCCAAGTGCCTGTTCAGTGATTTCCACTCTAGTTGGAAGTCTTGGCGCACAAAGCTATGGTGCTAGAGAGAGTGGCCTGCCAAGCACTCTGTTAGAAGATGGATACATGACAGTGATTTCACTGCTTTATTTCTCCAACATAAAATTGCCACTTAGCCTTCATAAAGATTTTAATGAAAAAAATTAAGAACATAATCAAATAGTCTGCAAACAAACCAGCAAACTAGTTGGATGTAATGGCGTATGGTAGGTCAACTATGTTAGCCTCACATAAGAAAGGCAAATAAATATAATTATTTCTACATTCCCAGGAGCTGCTGATTGAACAGGAAATGTAACAAAATTATTCATCCACCCCAGTTGACTTCTAAATTGTTCCCAGTTTTAGTTCTCCAGATAAAACTTTTTAAAAGATCAGAGTTTTCAAAACGTGAAAATGAAAAGAAAATGCTTAACAATTCTAGTTGCTTCAATTAAAATCGAGAAGAAATAATACAGATTATGCAATAAGGTTTTAATATAACCAATATCCAAAAAAAAAAACCTTTTTATAAGATGAAGAAGGAAACAAAGAAACTTTCAAAAAATTAATTATGCTATGCTTGTGTTTTTATCATTGCATAATAATCACACAGAATGATGGGTTTTATTGAAGCATATTTGTGTATTCATAGAACAGAATTTGGTCACATCTACTCTCCTATTGTCCTCTTTTGCCCTTCCCTCCCCTTGGTACCTTTCCTCTTCAATAATCATCCCCTTCTACTTTAATGCTGTATTTTTTTTTTTAACCCTAGATTCCACATATGGGAGAAAATAAGAACACTTGTTTTTCTGAGTCTGGTGTATTTCACCTAATATGATGATTTCTAATTTCATTCATTTTCCTGCAAATGCCATAATTAATTTTCCTTTATGACTGAATAAAATGCTATTGTGTATATATATCACATTTTCTTTATCCATTCATCCATTGACTTGGTTCTATAGTCTGGCTATTGTGAGTCACGTTATAATAAACATGGGTATGCAAGTATTTCTATAGTAAGCTGATTTTCATTCTTTTTAGTATATACTGAGGAGTGGTACAGTAGGATCAAAGGGTAGTTCTATTTTTAGTTTTCTGAGGGGCCTCCACAATGATTTCCATAGTGGCTGCACTAATTTACATTCCAATCAATGGTGTACAAGTGTTCCTATTCCTCCTGCCTCTCCCTGCCACCACTCCTCACCAGCGTTTGCTGAGTTTTAGGTTTTTGTTTTGTTTTCTTTTTTGTATTCTTGATGATAACCATTTGAATGCGGTAACAGAGAATCTCAAGGTAGTTTTGATTCACATTTTCCTGATGGCTAAATATGTTTTGCTTATTTTTGACAGTTTTTCTTTAGAAAATGCCTGCTACAATTTTCTTTGTAGAGTTCACTTTGTTTCTGGGCACTTTTGTATGCACTCCCCCCCTTCCCTTCCCCATCCCCCCTGTTCTCCCCCTTAGATTCTTGTCTTTAGTGAGGAAAGGCCAAAAGCAAACAAACAAAAAGCAAGTGATTAAGTAAATGGCTTGCTGTAGATAAGTACCTCATAAAAATGATAAATATACCAGATATTAGGATGTTAAGTGGATAAATGTTACGCATATTATAAAACATATGTGAATTTATCCATGGGAAAAAAGTAGAGCAGCAGAAAGCTAAATATTCCCACCAGGTAAATAATACATGTGACGTTAGATAATGCAAACAAATTCTAAATATGCATAAAACATAACCAACTAAATACATATTTACTTAAGAGGCCCCCATAGAAATTTATACTAGATGATTCACTAATATTCATATAATATTAGTATGGAGCATATTAAAGGGCATTTGGTCACACATACCAAACATGCAAAGACTATGAATGAGTATTATATATCAGCTAATGTTAGCTTTCCGCAATGGAATGTGTGACCCCAAGAGAGGTAATTGGACATTACAGTAGAAAGAGGTGTCTGAAGCATTATCTTACCAAGGAACTGGTATTTGTGGCAGTATGATAAAATTATGAACACACTCACTCTCGAATCCAAATAATTAGAACTTCGATATAGCAATCTAGCAAGCAACTGATTGAAAACATACCAACTAAATCTCGAAACAACTGATTGAAAAATTATTTTTAGGGGAAGACCAAAAGAACCTTAATATGTACATACTGTTACCATCATTGACAGAAACTTGCTTTTCTTTCTTTCCCAGTGCTGCATATATAATTAAATTTAAAACTCATTCTGACTTTTTTTCATTCACTCAGTGATTTGTTTATTCATTCAACAACAGTGAGCACAATGACAGAAATCCCTGCATTTACATTTAAGTCAATAAACAGGCAGTAATATGTATTGTGTAGTATGTTAGATGGAGAAAAATGAGGCAGGAGGGAAAGTGGAAGGGGGATGGTTTACAATTAAAGGAAGTTTAGACCCGGGAGAAAAGCAGCAGCAGAAGAGGTAAGCCATGCAGATACCTGGGGAAGCAATGCTCAAGGCCGAGAGGACAGCAAATTCAAAAGCGTTGAGGTGTGATCATGCTGATGTGTTTTAGTAAAGACAAACAGGCTGGTGCACTGTGGTAGAAAAAGGAGGTAAGAATGGTGAAGGCAGGACAAGTGGCCTGGAGACTTGTAGGTCATTTTAAAGACTTCAGCTTTCACTCTGAAAGGAGGAGCACACTACAATCAGGGAAAGAAGCAGGTGGTAGGTTCACCTTACCTGAAAGGAGTAGACAGTGTGGGAGCAGCAGTGACCACTACTGGTTACTCCATTTTTCCCCTATTTAGAAGCTTGTACAAAACTTCAGAAGCTTAAGCAATATTATCCTTATTGACTTTTCCCAAACCGGCTTTCATGTGAATGAGTGAAAAAATACTGTGGAGATCCAGCTGAGAGACTTCAGTTCTGTTCCTAGCCAGGACCCCAAGCTCCTCCCCTCCCTGTTCAGGATCATAGGGTCTTTTAGTTCCTCCTTTATCTTTACATAGTAGAATATTGAATGTGAATAGATTCTTTTTCTTTTATAGTTTTTAAATTTTTAATTATTTAATTTTAATTAATGAAAATTCTATATGCTTATCATGTACAATGTATTGTTTTGAAATATCCATATGGGTGAATGGTTAAATCAAGCCAATAACTGCAGACCTCACATACTTAGCATTTTTTGCGAAGCGAACACCTGAAATCTCTTAGCAATTTTCAAGAACACAAAATATATTGTTATAAACTGTTGTCACCATGGTTTTCATAGCTTTTATCTTGCCCAAATATTAACAGAAAGCCACTAAATATATCATGCATGTCACGTTTCTTCACCCAGATACACTCAGTAGATTTTATTTTGGTTGAGTAGAATTTTAAAAGATTCTATGCTTCATTAAAGTCGACTTGCTGTGCACTTCCACTCCCTCTGCTGGTTGTGAGGACTGTGAAACTGACAGTGGACAGTGTTTTCCCTGCTCTAACTTGACCCTAGGGGCTTTCACATGATTTAAGTCATAGCAAGAAGACGGCCAGGTGAGTAGTGGGCACAAATCACACAACCTGAAAGGGAAGCATCATTCTCTGTCCTACCCATGATGGAGTGGTGGCATCATGTATTCTAGACCCTCACTGTAAAAGTGAAGGCCCTGAGTTCCAAAGATTCAGGGCCCTCCTCAGCTCCATGTCTGCATGTAACTTAAGACAATGACAGGGTCAGAATTCTCATGTGCAGCTTGGAGAAATACCCTCGGTACTTGTCAAAAATAAGCAAATTTTGCCAATAGCAAGATCATGCTGTTAATGAATAGTTAACATAGCTTCACTTGCAACACCTCTTTTTGTAAGCTGATTGTAAATTGAAGGTTATAATTGGTGGAAGGGCTTTATTTCAGAAAATGTCCATTTCTTAATATGACAACAGAACAGTGTAATTCCAGCTTAAAGTTATTATGGCTTGCTCTCCTGAGTCTAAATGATTATTCTGATTGAATTTTTAAAATCGAGTCACATAAAAATAAACACTGACCCCATCAACCTTCTTTCCCCTGAGAGATCATGAGGGAGTCATCACCACTAACAGAGCATTTGTTTCGTGTCCATATGTGTGCCCGGTTGTCACCTTAGGTCCTGTGCCAACTCAAACAGAAGAAGTTTGGAAATAGTTGGAGAACAAATTAACTCATATACTTACTATTTAAGTAGTTCAAACATTTTCTGTTCTCCCAATTCAATGACTAACACCCAGATAAAAGCAGGTCTATTTTACATATACCTTGTTTTCTGAGAAATCTAATAAGTACAAAATACATATCTGTTGAAGTATAAACACAATGTTTGTGGCTCTGCTCATCTTTCCAGAAGGCAGGGAGCTGGGGAGCTGCTGTTGCCATCATCTGTCCTACAAGGCAAAAGGAGAAGCATTGTTGCATCAAAGGTGCCTGTGCAGGTGAGAGAAGAAAAGGCCTGGCCCTTGTCTCTTGAGAACCCTGCTGACTGGAGGACTGAAGAAGTTGGTATTATAGTTTTATGTTCTTTCTTTTTTCCTTGTATGACAGTTTTTATGTATTCCTCTTACTACTATCCTTTCTGATTATGAGCTCATTAAGGGCTGAGACAATGTCTTATTCTTTATGTCATCTAGCGTGACGTATTTGCTCAAAGCAGGTTTGTTAAATAACTGAAGGCTTACATACCCAACTTTGAATGTTTGTTGAGTGAAAAGGTATTGAAAAGGTATTTATCTGAGACTTTTCCCAAAATATGTCATAAACTTTGGATTTCTTTTGATAATAAAAATAAAAATATAATAACATTTATTAAGCACATATTGTTTGTCAGAGTCTGGGCTAAGTTTTATAGATATTTTCTCATTTATTACATACAATTCAATGAAGTAGGGCACAGTTATTTATCCTCATTTTACAGGTGAGAAAAACATGGTTTCCCAGTCACTCAGGAGGCCGAGACAGGAGAATTGCAAGTTTGAGGCCAGCCTCGGCAACTTAGTGAGGCCCTAAGCCCAAGCAACTTACCAAGATCCTGGCTTAAAAAATAAAACCTAAAAAGAAAAAAAAGAAAGAAGAAGAAGAGGAGGAGGAGGAGGAGGAGGAGGGAGTGCTGGGATGTAGCTTAGTTTTAGAGCATCCCTGGCTTCAATTCCCAGTACCAAAAATAAATAAATAAATAAATAGCTTAAGGAGAGTAAATTGTTTGCTAAATTGCTAATCTAAGAAATATGCCCTAAACCACTTACATCTTTAATCACTGATTTATGAAATGATTTGGTCATGTAGAACAGTGATACCAGGAAAATGGAGTCTCATTCTGTTAACCTGAAATGTGGTTTTTAAGCATCCTTTCCAAAACAGATCAAGGGACCAGAATATCAAAGATTTAGGGTTCTTATCCACTCCATGTCCACTTGTGACTTAGGACAGAGATAAGACTGAACTCTCATGTGCAGCTTGAAGAAATGTGCAGCTTGTGATGAGTGTGGAAATGGTTATGCTGTCCATTTCTACACTCTTCACAACCACAATGAGCAATCAGAAAAAATGGTATTTTAAAGGACTCAAGTATCTGTATGACTTTGAAGGACCTCAGACAACATCTTCATTGGTTTAATAAAAAATGTCCTGCTAAGAGGTTATATCAATACAGAAAAGTGAAGACATATCAACTTTAATGGCTGAATCCAATATGCTGCGATATCAATTAGGTGTATAAAGGCATTAGTTTGTAACAGGGGACACCAAACACTGCCTCAGGCCAGTCTAGACAAATTGCACAGAGAAAGATACACGTGAGAGGTGTCTCAGAGTACAAAAGAGAAGAAAGTAGGGTAGCAGTGGGACCATGACAGAGGGGCAGCATGAAGAAGAGTTGACTTGGGAAGAGCCCATAGACTCAAAGTTGGCTCCAACAATCTCCCAGTCATTCAACACACCATCCTTAGTGAATGTAATACATGTGTATTTTTTTTTTTTTAAGAATAGTGAAGAAATCCAAGGGCAGATTTCTAAAGTGCTTTAACAGATAACCAGACATTTTATTTTTGAAAAATCTATATGTAACTAAAGATTAAATATCTAGCTAAGAGCAAAATAAGGAACTGATGAATTTTGGTGGATTGATTGAGATTGATTAGTGCAGTTAGCTAAAATACTTCAATGAGGGGCCAGTGTGAGTTAGTCCTTTGTTTACCATTGTCTCTGATAAACCATATGAGACTGGGAGGAGTGGCACATGCCTGTAATCCTGGTGACTTAGGGACCCAGGACGCTGAGACAGGTGGATCACAAATTCAAGACTAGCCTCAGCAATTAAGCGAGGCTCTAAGCAACTTAGTGAGATCCTGTCTCACAATAAAAAATAAAATAAAAAGGGCAAAGGATGTAGCCCAGTGACAAAGCACCCCTGGGTTAAATCTCCAATACCAGAAAATAAAAAATAAATAAGAATAAAAGAATTGGATAAGACCAGGTGACTAGATGAGGAAAAATGGATCCTCCCATCCAATACCAATCCTGACTCCAATCCCAATATGAGGATAGTAAACACACATATATCTTTATCTTTTGCATTGGGGGGATACTGGGATTGAACTTAGGGGCAGTCAACCACAGAGTCACATCCCCAGTCCTATTTTGTATTTTTATTTAGAGACAGGGTTCACTGAGTTGCTTAGTGCCACTTTTGCTGAGATATCTTTATCTTTGAATGACAGAATTATTGGCAAGTCCCTGGGAAATTGTTGAATTGGAAATTTTTAACGTTTTTTTTTTTGCTATTATAAAGCATGGAACGTGAATTGCAGAGTTATAAAAGATTATCGCAGCCTCTTTACGTCACTTGAGAACAGACTTTTTACTGATTTAGACTGTCAGAAGTAGCAGAATGGAAGAAGTATAGTTTTTAAAGGTGTTTTTTTTTTTTTTTGGGTTTATTTGTTTGTTTGTTTGTGATGCTGGGAATTGAACCCATGGCCTTGTGCATATGAGGCAAGCACCCTATCAACTGAGCTATATCCCCAGACCACTTAAAGATATTTTTTAAAGATAATTACTTATGATGATTTTGATATGCCTCTTTTCTATCATGGTTTCTGTTACAATTACATATTTAACATTCTTTCACATCTAAATATCATGCTAACAGCTGACATGCATGTGTATGTACATACATCTATGTACAGCTCTACACACACACACACACACACACACACATATTTTGGCTATCCTTTTGCTAACATTTGAACTTTCTTCATAAAGCTTATGAGTTAGCAAAATGCTTTTTGTGAAAATAGTGATTCCCTGTTTCCAGGTTGTTTGTACACTCTTTCCTGCCCACACCTTTACTTGCCAAACTGCTGATATTATTTTTCAACATATCTCTTCTGCTCTGGCCAGGCACACATGCTGTCTTGTGTGTAAATGCACATGCGGCCTCTTATTATCTTTAGATGAAATCATATCTGCATGAGCCAGATCTTAGTTTGGCATGTGTCTTGGTAGTATACACTGAATTCACAATATTCCAGAAAAAAATATTTTCTGGACACCATTCTCACTTAGCATAAGCAGATAGCATAGTATTCAAATTGTTTATTCCTATAAAAATACTTTTTTACATCAGTGAGTTCAATTTATGTTTTTCCAGTACTGCTCTCACAAATGCCAGGTAAATGCTCTATCACTGAGCCATATATCAGCCCTACATCAGTAAGCTAGAAAACTACTCAAATCATATTTCTAGGTATTTTCTAAATGTCAATAACTACAGATTGGTGTGTGATAATTAGTATAATTTTAAATGAAAAGACTAGTGGGGGTACATTCCTCATTAAAGAACTAATACAAATAATGTGTGAATTGCTGTATGAATTTTTTTTAGTAAATGTTCGATCTAATTCCCCTTAATAACTCCAGTTAAAAGAAGCACATTTAATTGATAGAAGAATACACTGCTTTCATGGTGCTCTAACAAGTCAAAGGGCTTGTCCATTTTCTTGACATTGTATTTACTTAAATGAGTTTATCTAAAGGGAAAGAGCAAGGTTGCAGGCAGCTTAGAACAATGTTGTAATTGTCACTAATTAAGTGCTCTCAGCTGTGTCTATACGCAGCCACTGTTTACTTGCCTTATATACATACTCAGCTGCAGATAGCCACACTAAAAATTCCTCCACTTATTACCTCTCCTTGCTGTTTTAATTTCTATGTGGTGAAATATTGACAAATATCTGACATTTGACTTTCGCACTTTCTTCTGTGAATAGGTAAATTGAGGATATGACAATTCTCCCTTATTTTGAATTTTTAGTGGATAAAGTGGGTCAGGCTGGATGGATACTGACAGTTATTTTTCGATTGGACAGCTTAAAGACTCTGAGGAATGGGAATTCAGAATGATAGTGCTTGGAGTGGTGCTACACTTGTACTCATTTGCCAACACACTCTGAAACAAGCTCTTTGTAACTATGGTGAGTGATTCCCAAGGTTGCTGCTTCAGCCAACACCCAGTTGTCAACACAGTTAGCCATGCCTCTCACCTATCTGGTTCATTACTGGGATCTATTTAGCACCATACTTTCACCACCATAGCCTTAAGCCTCAGAAGAATATAATAGTCAATTTTCACCTCCTTGGATCACACTTTTAAACGTTTCTTGTTTTAGTTGCTGTTTATAAAAGAATAATGAAAGACTAGACCAGTGCTTCTTAAACTCTAATGCATACATGAAAGTCTTAGGTATAATATTAAAGTCAAATTTGGATTCAGAAGGTCTGTATTGGGACTGGAAAGTCCACATTACTTCACAGGTGCAGATTCAAGACAGCATATTGGGTGCCAACAGGCTAACTCTTCTCTGGCCAGCCAGTCAACTGTGCCATTCCCTCTAATGTTCTTTGCTTGTGAAGTATGTTTTAATCCTAAATTGGGTAATAAATTCACAATCCATGAATTTTTTTTATCATCTTGCCACAGGTCTTATATCAGTGAACAAGATCATGAATGGGGGGTCTAAATTTAACCATTTTAAAAGGTTTTAAAACTCATAAGCATATAAGAAAAATAACTACAGGAATTAGTGCCCGGACTGTGTGTTCATAATGTTATCATGAAACACTAGACAGCAAGAGACTGGACAGTATCTTCATTATCACTACCACATCAGAACTTCACAGGTCACATGAAGTGTGTGTTAGTGTTAGTTCTTTCTTTAATGTGTGTCAATATACTTTCTGAGAATAGAATGAGCTTTCAAATATTCATTTGCAAAATGTTACATGAATTTTATTTTAATACCTCGATTTTCTTCACGATAACCCTTGTGGATTCTAGACATCCCCTTAAAATTTTCTTCACTTTGGTCTTCTGGTCACATTTCTTCCATATACTACAGTTTTTCCTATCCCCAAGTTACCAAAGAACAAATTAGGCAAAATCTTACAGTACAGACATCTCCTTCTAGAGTCTCTTTCTTTCCTCAATTGTACAGATAGGTTTTTAGGAACAGTGGAAATACACTTACAGAATTTAAAAGGCTCTCTGGCCCCTTTTTTCTGGGGATGTTACATCAGCATCTGCACTCAATTTCAAAATCAGTTTGACTATTTCATGTTCCTATGATTTTATAAATCTTGAACAACATACCTCTTCATCTTTTTTTTTTTGTACCAGTTGCTAAGCAATGGTATGGAAAATTTTAAGAAAAAATTTCATTTTCAATGTTTTAAAGAGTTTAAATACAGTCTGAGCAAATATAAAAATGATTGTTTCAAATGTTCAAAGCATAATAAGAAAGACCAGAGGGTTTATGTAGCTAATGCATTCATGATTGAACTATTTGTATATTAAATATGATGTTAGGATATAAATTAACTTAAGCTCTTGAAATTTATAGATGAATTCTAAAATGTAAATCTACTCAGAAAAGGCTATTTATCTCATTCGTTTGTATGGTAATTGATGGCTCATAATGAAATAATCTGATGCACAGAGTCCAGCTAAATTAGCCTGCCCGTAATGTACTATCTTGAAGTGACTACACATTCTCATTAGAGCCTTTCTAATTTCTAAAGCAAAATTAATGCAATTAGTGATCAAATCAATACATATTGATCACAAGTTTCTTCAATATGGCATGAAAATATCAGGTCAAAAGGAAAGGGCTTCTTAAGATCATAGAATTAATGTAAGAAAATTAAGTTGTGAAAAAAAACTTTATGCCATTTTCTATTTAGCTATTATTTATAAGAAAGTGGAAACATTTCTTTTACCATTGTTTGGATGAAATTCAGCATAACATGCTATATCCCAACCCTTCCCCACAAAACATCAATAGTGTATTCATTGTCCATATGGATTTTTTTCTCTCCATAAATATCTCAAAGCAAATTTTTTCCTCATGGTGCAGAATTTCAGATGACTAATTACTCAAAAGCATTTCTTTCTTTTCACATGCAAATGTAAGCAGGATTCCAAGGAGGAGCACCCCTCCCACCCAGTAAATGTACCTGTAGTTCGGTAGGCTGTGGTTAAACATATGCAGGAAGACCTTGAAGCCCAGAATAAAAAATCAAAACACATTTGTGGAAATCAAGGGACTGTTGCTTTTCTACATACTAATCAGCTTATTTCTATGTGAAACAAAATGATAATTCTGAGGGAAAAAAAAAAAAGAAAAGAAAGACTCCATTCCAGGAGCACCCTTCACTCCCAGCCAGATGAATTCCAAGGTGTGGTTAAACTGATGGTCCCCTGCTGGGTTGCAAAGCAAACTAGAGATGAACTATCTAACTGCTCAGCTTCCTATTTAGAAAGCTGGAAGATCATGTAGATCCTGGTAATTTCTTAGTATACCCAGAAAGAAGGATCATATTGTTGAGTTAAGTCTGCCTGAAGCTGGGAAGAGATGACTGGATGACTAGCCCCAATAACACTGCCCTAAGTGCTCTACTGGTCACTACCCCCTAAGCCACAGGACTGCAGACTGAAGTAAGTCATAGCCAGAAAATTCACCCCTACACATTGAGGACGTGTTAGGGCTTGAGCCACTTTTCCTAACTCATATTTCACGATTGTATTTCCAGAAGCTTTAGGGTAAGTGAACAAATTCCCTGTCTGTGATAAATTTTGATTGCTTTGTTTGAAAAAAGGTAATTAATTTGAAGTTTTTCTTGCAATTTTCACACCATATGAACATAAATTAAACTTTTCATGGTGTGTAAATTTATAAACTGTGGTTACTCAAAAGAATGGCAGTGACAGGTGTGCATTTTATATTGTTTAGAGATGGGTCCCATTTAGTTGCAAGTGATCTCACAGACATTTATTCATCCGTGTGAAACTCTTTGGTGCTTCTGGTGAGGCAGGCTGACCTTATGCTATTGATGTAAAATGTCATTGCCAGTCACTAAGCTAGGCAGGGACATTTGGAACAAACTCTCCACTTTCAGGAGAAAAAGCTGCTGCCTCTTTAAAAAACTGTCAACATACCTTCAAATTTATTCTTTCTTTTGTTTCAGCTAAAACTCTTTGAGAAATTTACCAGGAACCAGCCAAGGTCTCCAAGACACTTTGATTCATTCTTTTAGGTGACCTAAAGTAAACTTTTTTCACTGTAATACTAAATTCTCTGCCTAGAAACATTTGTGTCCACTATTTTTCCTGAGCATGCTCAAAAATTTGCCTGCCCCTACCAGGGCTTTCCTATATAAGTATGTGTATTTCCAAAAGAATGTCCACACTTCCTTTGTTCAAACAGAACAATGTTGTAAAAATCACTCCAGTGCAAATCAGTACAAATCACTCTTGCTGCAAATAATAAACCTCTCTCCACTCTTACTTCCTGGTTGTGCTTACGGGCATTGTACTTTCACCTAGGTATGAATCCATTGTGTTAAGTTACATAATCACTAACATCAGTTTTTGAAATTAGAGAGGTTTGTTGTTGAAAACAATAGAGTTTATATTTGTTAACCCATTTTTGAATTCTCCTGAGGGAGTTGGTGCATGTGTTGATAGGTGTTCCTGGATGACTGCTTAGAATAACACTGCCCTAATGTGCTTCACTGGTCACTAGCCCCAAGTGATGCTTTGGCAAAAGACGGATTTCATGGATAGGCATGAGGCTGGGAAATGTTTCATTGATTCTGTCATTTTGTGGACATTTACAACACATAATAAAGGCTCTGAAAAGTCCAGCAATAAAGTGGCCTATTTAACATTATTTAGCTCAGTGTTTCCCAAATTAATTTGGCTATCCTATCATTGGTTTTTTTTTTTTCTTCTTCTAACATTTTTAAATATCTTTTTCTATCTACTTTGAGATCATCTGATTTTTGACTTGGTGAATGGCAGGGAAGTCAGAAAGTCTGAATTCTGAAGACATGCTAAATGACAATGATTATAACAACTTCACATTCAATTCTGGTCACCAGGAAAAAACTAGCAAATCCAACTCATCAACATACTTCTCTCCCCACCATTAAAATCTTGTTCCTCAGTCTGAACTACTTCCATCAAATGGTACTTTTAAAAACCCATTAAGACAGATCATACCTTTTACTAGTATCACCTATTCAGAATCCCATTTCCTAAGGAAAACATTAAATAGCAATTTAAAAAACCACTATTCTCTATAGTGAATATAAATAAGCACAAGAAAGAAAAAAATTGCTCATAATCCATTCACCGAAGATATCCCAATATATATTTCCCCTGTCTTTTTTATGTTACTGTAACTATTTACAAAATTGGATTTGGTACTGCTATCTCATAATCTTATTCATTTTCAATCAGTAATATGTAGTAAATAGTTTTACATGTCAATAACTCTGTAATATCATTGTTTTTCACAGTATGTATCTATGATATCTTCAAAACAGCTGAAAAGGGTGGCAGGTTTAAAGAGTTCACTGTGCCCTTGGGTAGGTATCTAGAAGAGGGAGGCCCTGAATTGGCATCACTGCTGTGCTGAAGGGGCAGAGGGGAGCAGGCAGGTTCTTTCTTTCTACACCTGAATCACCTCTACAGAGGGACATTAAGGACCCAGCAGAAGTTGAGAATACTGCTGGCATCTCCACTGTCCTTTCTTCTCCCTACTTCTCATCTTTCCCACACCCCTTCTTACCCCAAATTGCTCTCTGTGAGAGTGGGCTTTCTCTAAGATGGGAGTTGATGTTTGTCCTAGAGCTTGGGCCCTGCAAGGTAGAGGGAGCACTGACCTCCCATTCCAGGGCAGCTTAGTGAGTGCCTGTGCCTATCAGGAATCCACAGCAAATTCATCAGCCAGGTGAAGGTGCCCTCAGATGTCCAAAGGTTAAGGCCCATTCAGAGGGACAACTGGATCCCCTGGAGAGTCTCCTGATTTCTGATCAGGTCTGGCAACCCAAATTTTACTGTCACGGACCCTAATCTTGCTATAGTCTTAACAGGAGCTAAGGAATGGTGCTAATTTGTGTTTGAAATTATTCCCGGTAGAATGCTGCACATGCTTTTGCCAAAAGTTACAAGAATAATTGTAATAAAACAGGCACATTGATTAGATAAAGAAATGGAAACCACAACTCATTATCCTGTTTTAGAGACTCTTTAAGGCCCTGTCTGCTCCCTTATTTACATTTCCCAACTGTTTTGCACATTCCTGTGACTCCTATCACCCCATAGCTGTTTGCCTGTCATTGTTCAGGCATGTGAGCAGAGGAGGATGAACTACTCTGTCTTATCTTATTTATTTGTTTTTTTTTTTTAATTTTTTTATTTTTTGTAATCAAGCAGAGACCCTAGACACCAAGTGTGGAGCCAGAAGCTCAGGCTCTTTTCCCAGGTTGAAACATGAAGAGCTTGGGGTCTGGATTCTAGCTGCCAAGGTTCAAGGTTCAGCTCTCTGTGATCTTGAGCAAGTTATTCAACCACTCACTCATGGAATTTCTTCATCTTAAAATGTGGATAATAAATGTACCACCTTCATAATGTTATTCTGAGTAATCATGATGGATACTTATAATGCACTTAGAAAAATTCCAGCATATTATAAATAAAATATGCCTATTAATTTAATCTTACTTTACTCAGATCAAATTGTTCCCCAAACCTCTGTTTCTTCACAGGCACAAGTAACATATATTGGAAGTGACAGGTGCAGTGCCTGGAACATGCTGTAGGTGCAGTGGACACTTCCTGGGTCACCTTTATAATCCACTGTGTGGGCTTTCAAAAGTTCTAAAGTGGGGCTAATGGGAAAATGCAGTAAGAGTTTACCCTGCAGCTACTTCTTGGGCCTGTTGCTAAGATCCTCTTTACTGCACCTCCATGGCAGTCATGCAATTGGCTATGTTAGGTTTTACTACTCTGAGTTGTTGTCATTTCACATGAAGAGAGATTGGAACACATAAATTTGTCTATAAGGACTCATATTAAAATAGCAGGGAAGGCTCGATCCTGTTTCCTCAAGCCTCCCACTCGTAAGTATGACATTTTGTAGTAGAGATGAGAAGAGAAATCACAGCCACATCTTCAGACTGAAGATGGGAAGGAGGTCCATTTTTTAATGGCATTGAAATAAGAAGTGAACCTAAACTCACCATTGCTTATTTATGGCTGTAGTTATTTCTCTCTGGTACATCCCAGAGGGTTACTTTCTGTTGTTAATTGGAACTTCTAAGCCATTTTTATTTACAAAGTGTTTTACAGTCATTGGTATTGATGACTTATAATTCCCCCATGAGTTAGGTGTCAGGATGAGGCATTGACACGGGCTCCACTCTCAGGAAGCTGAGACGTGATGGTGGATAAATCTGCCTGCCCTCTCCCACATGGCAGCCATGGGGTCTGGGCTTGCTTTGTTTTTGCTCCTCAGATTCACATTACCTTCCTCATGTGCTCTAATAGCAGTTACAACTGGATTCCTGGATAAAGGTTCTTTTAAGAAGGGATTGAGAGAATAACACAGAATCCACTTAGCAATTCTTTTTTTTCCTCCTGCTCCCCATTAAAATGAATTGTCCTTGCAACTGTATGTCTTTCTGCACACTTATTTTGTTTTTTAAAGAAGTAAGACAAATAATGGCCTGTTTATTGTTAAATTTGTAGTGCCAGTCATGACAAGAGTAAGGATAGTAACACTTTTGCCAGCAGGGTGCTTATCTGTTTTACTAGTTCAGAAGGACTTGATTGATGCGAAAGACCAAGGTCTCAGTAAAGATAATTTAGCCATTTCCATACAGTTTATGCTTGTGTTAGTTGTATCCTGCAGGGAAGTCCCAGGGGGTGGCTTCCTTGACCTTCCTTCTAAAAGGTAACACATAGAGATTCCTCCAGGAACCATCCTCTAACAAGACTAATGAGGGCTTCCATGCCTATTATCATTCAGGGACTGAGAAGGAGGCTTTAGAAATGCAGTACCACATTCCTCCCTTGATGTTTTGCATGATCTATTAAAGCGTTATGTGGCAGATAAATTAATCATTAAAAACTCACTGTTAAGTCTTTACAAATAATAACCAGGTGTACCTTGATTATCTTTGATCTCAATATATATATATATATATATATATATATATATATATATATTTTCTGTCACTAAACAGATGATACATAGCAGTTTGTTTTACTAACAACTAATCGAGGGACTCACAGAAAGGAAGCTATTTTCTTCCATTATTTTTCCTCTCTCTCTCTCTCTCTCTCTCTCTCTCTTTCTCTCTCTCAAGTTAGAAGAGCTAGAAAGTTCTTCACTCAGTAATAGCTCACAACAGCTAGGATCACTTTTACATCTTACTTTGCAGAATGTGAGTATAAAGCATCATCACTGTTTATTATTCCAGCTACCTTTCCATTTGATTTATTTCTCCCATTCATTGCTACTTAGTATTTAGAAATTCTGACCAAGGGACATGCTCCACATTTGTGTGCATTAGGTCCTTCGTGATATGCTGAATTCCTCTTGATGCCATCACTTTAGATTGAGGTGTGTGTGTGTGTGTGTGTGTGTGTGTGTGTGTTTCTCCTAATGTACTTTTGGTCACATTAGCATCTTCCAGAACTAAAATATTCTACATTCCAAAAAGGAAAGAAGAAAGATGATAGCAATAAATAATGCTACTGCAGCAATCAGGTTGGTATATGTAAAACAAATCAAAATGCATTACAATCCAGGGCAGGATTAGAAACATAATCATGTAATCACATCCAATAAAAACAATACTTATATGGTTTAATATACTTCTGGGGAAACTTAGGTTAATAGAAATTGTTTGAGTGACTGAAAAATTCAGGAACCACACCAAGAAATGTGGTGATAGACATAAGTGACAACAGGAGGGAAAAGTGCCCTTCAGCAGCTGGTGGTAACCATTGTGAAAAAGTGAAAGGAAGAAAGGAAGTTAATTTGGTTAAAATCCTTCCTCAGGTCACAGATCTTTACACTTTTACTCCGTTATAAATATTATATACAATGTATTTTTATTAAGAGTCAGTTTAGGGAGGTAACAATTTCAATTTTTTAATAATTTTTTGATATATTTTAATTAAGTATATATGGCAGCAGAATGCATTTGATTCATTGTACACAATTGCAGCACAACTTTTCATTTCTCTGATTGTACACGATATAGCATCACACCATATGTGCAGTCATACATGTATCTAGGGTAATAATGCCCATCACATTCCACCATCTTTCCTGCTCCATACCTCTTCCCCACCTCCCCCTCCCCTCTGGAATAATGGAGGAAATTTGGTTGAACAATTTTAATTTGACATATCAAAAGTTTAATTTAAAAACAATTTATTTGGAGATGTGTGTTTTCCCTTTGTAATTTGTTCAATATTTTAAGTAATGCTTTATGGCTATGATCAAAACAGAGATTACTTGGAAGGAAGGATTAGGTGGGTTTTTTTTTCTGATCTGTTAAATTCATTATATGTGAAAGAATGTCTTCATTCATTCTAAATTCTGAGCAGATGGTGATTTTTAATATGTAGTTTTACATTTTAAATGTTGAGTTTAACATTAATTGGAAACAAAGATAAATATGTCTTTATGAAATGCCAATTATAACTTAATCTAGAACTTATAATATCTCATGTTGATATAGCTAAATTTTATCTTTGTAAGAAAAAAATATTCTTAGAAGAATAACCTCTATTATTAGCTATGATACTAGCTAAAATTTATCAAGCATTTTTTATGTCAAGCACTGTGCTAAGCACTTTACATGAATTGTCAATTAACTTATTATCACAACATCATAGTCTAGTAGGTATTAATTTTTCCTGTTTACAGATTTCAAATGCAGAGGCAAAGAGAGCCTATGAAAGTTGCCCAAGAATATATGACTAATGGGGCTGAGCAATGGATGAGACAATATATGCTCTCTTCTGAACAAATTATAAGACCTCAGTGATGTAAGCATTTCTCTTTCCTTTTCTGGAAAGACTGATAGACCGATGCTACTCTGAGATTTTATAATGATGAAACTGAGGTTATACATGGTCAAATTCCCAGTTACAGTGGTAGGTAGGGGAAACTCTTGAACCCTTCCATGCTATCTGAATTGGACCACACTGGACAGGAGTAGTGCCAGGAATAAGTGAAACCTGTTCCAAGAGCAAAAGGAAGGATACTGGTAAAATAGAACTACCTATCTCCTCAGCCTAAGGCAAGACATTTCTGTGAGTAAAGAGTATGAGTCAGGACCAACCTGAGTACACTTATGGGGCAACTGACATATTTCTTGGGTATGATCCTCACCTCCTAGCAATTCTCCCTCATCCTTTATTTGCACTATCCAGTGACCTGAAATCAGCCTTCCTCTAAGACCATCTGTTTAAAAATATTAGTGTTTTAATCATCATCTTCTAGAGATTTTAAAAAACTGCTGAAATGAACATGCTGATCTTTTAAGTACTGCAGCATTTGGAGAAATGATAATTTGACCCAAGAACAGTTTCCATACATTCTTCAATTCAGATACTGTGAGCAACTATTTACTCCTATTTGTGTATATGCCTGACCAAAAAAAGGTGATAAAAATATTTAGAAGAACAGTTATAATATGAATACTACATATTTATTTAAAGACTATCTAACTTTGAAATGCCCAACAATGGTCATATTTTAAAATTAAAACCATCTCTATCTTAGATTGTTATCCAATATGATAGCCCCTTACTGCTCTGAATTGTTGGAGATGAAACGGACAAATGAGGAAGTTATTTTCCAGGAATAAAATAAAGACAAACTTGGAAACTCCCTGGTTTCCACTTGCATGGTCCATTATGACAAATTATTTAGTAATAATTGCATGGATGGGAGTATAGGCAGGAAATATATTATGCTTTGATTTCAGTCCAATGCAATTGAGTTTGTAGATTTCTAGACTAGTCTGATTAAATACTAATTTTGCAGGTTCTTTTTCTTCAAAATAAGTGAATTTTCAAGTGGAGAACACAGATATATGAGCAGATTTTTTTTCATCCCTTTCTGTCTTCCCTCAACTCAGTGAAGAAGAAAATAGGAGATTCCTATCCAAAGAGAAAAGGAATAGGAATAAGGTTGGCAGATTTAGAAAAGGAAAATATAGCACTCGCAGTTACACTTGAATTTCAAATGAGGAAATTGCACTAAAGAATTTTCTAAAGTGAAAGAAGATTCCATGAAATATTTGGGTGTCCTGGGTTTTATCCAGCTATTCTCCTTGGGAAGAATTCTCAGTTTGCTCCTGGTAGAAAAAGGAGTGTGGGCATTGTTCCAGCAACCTGTGGATCCTTGTGGAAACTGCCACCTCATTAGGGTAGTAGAACATCACTTCTGCCAACAGATCGTAGTATATGCAAGAGTAGTGGCATTGTTTCAGTGTGTCTCCTATTGTTTCAGGCTTCACTAGAGATATGGCCTTTGGGTCTTCTCCATTTATGGGGCCAAATTGATGTCCAGAAAGTAAAGAAGCATTCAGGTGTGGGGTCACTAAAGCAAATGTTATTCATTAATCCTTTTATACTACATTGATGGAAGTCACTCATATTTTAAGCATGATATTGATGACAATGTTCAAACTGCTGCATTGTAATCCAGTTGCATGTTGAATTATAATTAAAGTCTGCAGGTTTTATCTAATTTAGTGCATGGTTTGCTGACCTCAGAACTTAATTTTATTACAAAAAGACATTTGTTTGGGAGTCCCCTACATAGTCCCTAAAAGGAATTTATAATAATTTTAAATGTACAATGTGTGTGTGTGTGTGTGTGTGTGTGTGTGTGTAGGGGGGGACAACACTCAAAGCATCACTCTTATTTGTTTTTTAAAAAAATCTGGTGAGTTATTATAGCCAAGTAAAAGAGATTAGTACAAATTGCATTGAATACTCTAAAACCATAGAATGAAGAGACTGAAAAATCAATACAGTAAAATGCACATTAGGGGCATTAAACAAAGGAGAACAGCTAAAGAACTATGTTGAAAGGAGTAGTTTTCAATGTAGCTGTTTTAAATTGCTAAGTGTTCATCTCTTGCAGCATATGAAGGGCACCTAGTGACCCCTAGCTGAGAAATCTATATAGCTCGGCACCCTCCCCCACCTAACAGAGAGCTGATGTCTTGGGCACCTCTGTCCTGAATGGTTCTCTATACAGCAAAGCACATTGCTGCATATTCTCTCTCTGTCAGTAGTCCATGTTTTTTGCATGTTTAGTTATCAGACCTCACATCTGCTTCTGTCTCTCTATGTCCTCTCCCCTCCCTTCCCCTGCTTTCTCTCCAGTATTTATATCTACATGAAAGTTGCCAAGAGTGATATTTAAAGAGGTTCACAGCCTCCAATGACACAGTGATGTGGCAAGGAGCATTCATCACTCCCTGGAAATCAACTGCATTGAGAGTTGAGAGCTGTAAGAATAGCCCAGGGTATAATAACTGTAGGTTTTCTCTCCAGTGGCTTTCCACTAGGCCACTTTTCTACTAAATTTATTTTGGAGATTGTGAGGTCCTTGCTTAGCATCTGGATGGCCATCTTAAGTGACAGCCACCATCTTAAGAAAAAGTTTCACTTTCCTGCCCCAGCCAGGGCCTATCTGAGAAAGAATCACCACTCCCTCACACCAACACCACCCTTCACTGACCACATTAGGAACTGCCAGGCTCTAATCCCTGAGCCGGCCCCATAAAAGTCTCAGAACTCAATCCTGTGTTGCCTCTCTCTGTCTGTGGAAAAATGTGCCTTTATTTGTCCTTTCTGACAAATAAACTCTTGTGTGTGTATCTCTGCCTGTTCTCTATCTTTCATTTCTCAGTCGTCCATCTCCCAGTTCCTCACTTTCCTTTCAGAGATTAAGAAAAATATAAATGAGAAAGGCTTTCTTTTAAATCTTGCAAGAAAATGCACCAATATGGATATATTCTGGGTGAGAGACTATGGCTGATTTTTTTTTAAATGGTGTTTGCTATAGTTTGAAAATGTCTAAAACATATATAACTTTGTAGGTAAAAAATAATCAGGTGAATGTATTAGTCAGATTTTTGCGACTGTGACCAAAATACCTGAAAAAATAACTTAGAGGAGGCAAAGTTCATTTTGGCTCATGCCTTCAAGATTTAGTCCACACAGCTGACTCCATTGCTTTGGACCCAAGGTGAGACAGAACATCACCACAGAAGGGCATAGCAGAGGGGTGCTGCTCCATTCATAATGAACAAGAAGGAGAGACATCAAGGGGAAGGAGCCCCAGAGAAGATGAACCCTTCCAGGGCATACCCGCAGTGAATTAGCTCTTCCAGCCACAACCGACTACCTAACAGTTGCAGACGGGCCAGTTAATCCATTCAAGCTAGGACAGACTGATGGACAGTTCTCATAATCTAATCATTTACCTCTGACTATTCCTGCATTAACACAGAATCCTTATGGGGACACCTCATATTCAAACCATAACATTCTTTCATGGCCCTCAAAAATTTAAGTCTATTACACAATGCAGAATGCATTTGGTCAATTTCCAAGAATCCTCATAGTCTTAATAGTTTTAGCATTGCTCAAAGGTCCAAGTCCAAAGTCTCATTTGAGACGCAAGGCAAACTCTTGACCATGAGCCCCAGCAAAACTCAAAAGCAAATTACATGTATCCAATATACAATTGTACAGAGTAAACATTTCTATTGCAAATGGGAGGAACAGGGGCACACAAAGAAGGAATTGGATCAAAACAAGACAGAAACCCAGCTGGGTCAACAGGACCCATAACTCTGAATACAGCATCTAGGTCACAAGGCAGTGAGATGCACATTCCAAAGGACCTAAGCAGTAGGGACTTTGATTGCAGCCCACATGGCCTCTCTTTTAGCCTGGCTATCTCTGTAACCAGCAGATTTTCTTGGCAGGCAGTCCACATTACTTGAATCTCTTAATTCCTGGGGCCTCCTTTCTGGTTTTGGCTTCACTTTTACAGCTTTGTGTATCATCCTCTTCTCAGGGGCAATCTACAGAAATTCTGAACCTGCTACATTTTGCTTGGACCAGAACTTCTTCTGAGATCTCAGTGGAAGTATCCGTGACCTCTTAACTCTAGCATCTTGCATTTCTGCAAAACCAGAACCATATGGAAAACACCAAGTTCTGCTGCTGCTCACCCAGTAGCTGGGCCCCCTGAGATCATGGCTACAGCAGATTCTGAGTGTTGTGTGGCTGAGCCTGGTGAAACCACTTTCTAGCCCCCTGCCCGCCCCCACCCCCACCTGTGTGCAAACAGGGTGCCTTCTCAAAGGAGTGTTCCCTTCTACACCCTTGAACCTACTGCCTGAACACTGCCTTGAAATTTCATATGCCAGATTAATTAGTCCACCATCTTTAAATTCAGCCTCATACAGAATCAGGACATGAGGAAAATGTCGTCAACATGAGTGGCCTCCAGTTCAATTCCTAAAAGGATTCCTGTTCCCCTGAAGCCACGTGTGCATGGTCATTACAGTCTGTATTCTGGTCTTTGAGGTCCCATCAGGACCTCAAAGAATCACTGCTTACAATATTCTAAAGTTTCTCCAGCCTGAATGTTTTAGTCGAGTTTTTCATTGCTGTAACCAAAAGACCTAACAAGAACAATTTTAGAGGAGGAAAAGTTTATTTGGTCCTCATAGTTTCAGAAATCACTGCCTCAGTAAATTACAAGCACCTGAATTCCTACTTCAGATTTTGCTTCCAGAGACCTGACCTAAGGATACCCATCATTCAGAGATCACTTTCACATCTCTCCTGAGTAGGCTATCTTATTTTCTAGATTTTTGCTTTCTTCCTTCTTGGTCCATATTTTTAAATAAAAGATATTCTTCTGTAACTTGCTTAGAAAAGTTTCATGGGAGATCAATTTTTCGTTATGAATTTACTTAAAATATTTTACTTTATTTTCACCTATGATCAGTACTTTGACTTGGTGTTAAATTTTATATTGAAAATAACTTTCTATTAGCATTTTGGAGGCCAGAATCAATTACTTCTGGTTTCTAGTGCTGGTGACTTTCTGATTCCAGACCTTTCTTTCTGTTACCTTTTTTCTTTCTTTTTTTTTTTTTTTGTTCCCTCTCCTTGTGGATTCTTAGGACTTGTTCTCTTATCTAGTATTCTACAACTTCTCAGAGATATGAATTGTGTGGGTCTGTTTTGATATATTGTGTTG
Source organism: Marmota marmota marmota (assembly GCF_001458135.2). Lineage (NCBI taxonomy): Eukaryota > Metazoa > Chordata > Mammalia > Rodentia > Sciuridae > Marmota > Marmota marmota. The sequence continues at coordinate 20,334,531 of NW_025999842.1, read as the reverse complement.
AACACATTATGGACTCTTTTAATACAGCAGCTTATATACCTCACTTCTGAGAGAGTTCCTTGACTTATTTTCTAGGAGGGTCGACACACTCAGTTTTATCTATACTCTCTGCAATCTTTATTATTTAGAATTTGGAATTCTTGGATCAAAAAAATATTTCTCTTAGTTATTATCTTTTTGCTTTTTATACTCTTCTTTCTGGGAGATATTTTTCAATTTTATCCTCCAACCCTCACTGGACTTTTTTATAATTTCTGTGATTATATTTTTTAATTTTTAATTTTATTTTATAATATTTTTAATTTTTAAAATCTATAATTATTTGTTTTATTTTTTAAGGTATGCTTCTCTTGTTCCAAAGATTCAGTAGTTTTGTTTCATTTATCTGAAGGTTTAATAAATTCTTGAATTTTTAAATCATTCAGAAACTTTTCAGTTTCTGTTTCTCCAAGTTATTTTCTTGCTATCATTATTGTTGCTGTTGACTTTGTCTTTTTTGACCAAGTTGACCTCTCAACTTGACAAATGGTTCAGTACATGCTGTTTCATAAATTCATGGCTTGGACAAGGTTCTTCAATTCTGTGCTTATCTGTGTGATTATTGGACAATACAGTTTCCTTGGGGAAACATCTTACATTTTTATATTGATGAAAGTATACATTTAGCTATAGGTAATGGAACGTTGAAAGAAAAAGAGTTGAAACAAGGAAGATGTTCATTTACATGAATGCAAATCTGAGCTAGAATAGTGCTCTGGAGTTTTCCAGGACCCAGACACCATCTACCTTGCTATTCTAACATCTGTAGGATGTTGCACTTCCTGGCCTAAGAAGGTTCAGCACTGTGTCTATATTTTAGTCAATTAAAAAAGGGAAAAAGAAGAAAAGATACATATTTTAAAATTTTTTATTATTGTTTTTACTTATATATGACAGCAGAATGTGTTACAATTCATATTACACATATAGAGCACAATTTTTTGATCAAATTTTTTGATCAAATTTTCCATAGCTCTGATTGTATACAAAGTATATTCATAACAATTCATGTCTTTATATATGTACTTTGGATAATGATGTTCATCACATTCTGCCATCATTTCTAACCCCACGCCCCCTCCCTTCCCCTCTCACCCCTCTGTCCTGAGTTTGTCTATTCCTAAAATGCTCCCCCTCTCCACCCCACTATGAATCAGCCTCCTTATATCAGAGAAAACATTCGGCATTTGGTTTTTTGGGATTGGCTAACTTCACTTAGCATTATCTTCTCTAACTCCATCCATTTATCTGCAAATGCCATGATTTTATTCTCTTTTATTGCTGAGTAATATTACATTGTGTATATATGCCACATTTTTTTTATCCATTCATCTACTGAAGGACATTTTGGTTGGTTCCACAGTTTAGCTATTGTGAATTGTGCTGCTATAAACATTGATGTGTCCCTGTAGTATGCTGTTTTTAAGTCCTTTGGGTATAGATTGAGAAGGGGGATAGCTGGGTGAAATGGAGGTTCCATTCCCAATTTTCCAAGGAATCTCCATACCGCTTTCCGTATTGGCTGCAAAGATATATATTTGACAAAAACATTTGGCTCTATCCCATTGGCTGAGAATATCAGCCTTATCTCATGGCAAGGGAAGTTGGGAAGAGTGAGTGAGAGAGAAAAAAAGAGAGTGCCAGAGAGAAAGTGTGTGTGTGTGTGTGTGTGTGTGTATTATGTTCACCATACACGTGTAGCAATCTGCTAGTAAAATATTATATTATTGTGGGAGAAGAGAAGAGTGGATATTGGGAGACACCTAGAAAACTCTGCGACAGTCAGTAACTATATAGTAGTTCTCTTAGGCTGATCAAATATCAAATCCTCCATTAAAAATTCTTACAAATACTGAGCAGAATGCTATAAACCTGGTTCCTGAGCTCTGGAAATTGAATGGGGCAGAAAACCTGGGTTAGTGGTAGTGGTTGTAGTAGGAACTGGACCTCATTTTTTAGTTGGACACTTTTACTTTATTATGCCATGTTTTCACTAATCCAAAGACCCGCTCTCCAGAAATAAGCTTCCAGTCTTCTGTTAGGGGTTGAAGTTTAGGAGTTGAGTTTCCTGTTAAGGGTGAAATGATTGGAATATTGAATAATCAGTCACCTTTCTGGAGTGGAGAATAGGTCTGGGAAACTAATTTTCAACAAGTCTTCTTAATTTGGTCCCTTCTTCACTCTTAGTTCCCAAGGTATTTACTCCTAACTCCTGAGCACAGCAGAAATTGGATTGCTTTTCAAATTTCCCTGCTCTGGACTCAGAATTCAGCTTTCTCAAGTCTCTTAAGCCATTACCCATTCAACTATCTGCCTTAGTGCTTCTAAGACTTTATTTTTGTTGGCTCTCCAAGGATTCTAAATCCTCTTACTTTTGATTTAGTGAGAGGTAATGGAGATTGATGCTTAGGTTCTACCCATCATCTTTAACCTAAACCCTGAATTGTTTTCTTTAAAGCCATTTGACTAAGTACCTCACTTCTTTTATTTTTGGAACACTTGTAAGCATTTCCCATGGAAAATATAACAGTGTACATGATGTGATGATCTTGATGGCAATAATAATAAGAGCCAATGTATATTGAGTTCTTAATGAATTGTTATTTGTAGAACTGACATGAAAACCAGTTATACATGTGTTACTGCCCTTAGATGGAGGTTTCTGCACGGGGCCCCAAACTCAAGGATTCTTGCATTTTAGGAATTCCCCCTTTGACAATTTCTGTGATAATTACTTTTATGAGTTGTTATGGTTTTGGATTTGAGCTGTCCCCTGAAAAGCTCATGTGGCAATGTAGAAATATGCAGAAGTAAAATGATTAGATTATGAGAACTGTAACCTAATTAGTGGATTAATCCATTTGATGTGTTAATTATGGGAATAGATTATTGGGTGGTAACTGCAGGCAAGTGGGGCATGGCCAGAGGAGGTAGGTCACTGGGGGAGGAGTGTGCACTTGGGGATTACATGTGTCTTGGTTCTTGCTCTTACTCTCTCTACTTCTCAGCTGCCATGAGGTGTAAAACATTATTTTTAGGTATATTTGTGAGAGCATTTTGGAGGAGATTCATTTGAATCACTAGACTGAATAGTGATTCAAAGAAAGAAGATCAACTCTCATCGATGTGGACTGGCATCATCTAAGTCATTGAGAAGTCAGATTAAGAAAGGTCAAGGAAAGGCAGATTCATTTTCTTTTCTGGAGCTGGAGTATCCATCTTCACTTGCCTTCAGATATCAGAGCTCCCCTGGTTCTTAAGTCTTTAGGTGAAGAATGAATTACACTTTCCTGGATATCCAGTTTGCATATGGCACATTGTAGGACTTCTTGAACTATGTAATCACATGAGTTGATTTCCATGATAAATCACTTTAGATTATCTATTTATCTATCTATCTATCTATCTATCTATCTATCTATCTATCTATCTATCACATGTTCTATTTCTCTTGAAAACCCCAATAAAATTCATTCATTCATTCATTCATTCCTACTGGGGACTTAACCCAGGGGCTCTTTACCACTGAACTACATCCCCAGCTCCTATTTATTTATTTATTTATTTTTTCCTTTTGAGATAACATCTCGATAAGTTGCTCAGGGGCCTTGATAAGTTGTTGTCGCTGGTCTCTGATTTTCAACTCTCCTGTCTCAGCCTCACAAGTTGGTGGGATACAGTGCACCTCTGCACCCAGCTATGACTAATACAATGTCTAAGGCCTCCTCTGAAGCTTGGCACCAATCAGGACTGACAATGCCAACTGAGCAGGGTATCCCAATCCCTCATTATGACCCCTATGAGCTCTGGTTCTTGTTTCTTCCATTCAGACCACTATCCAATCCTCTTCTTCTTGTGTGGTATTGACCAGATGCCTTTAGGAGTTCTAGCACTCACACTGGCATGGTCATCCCAGGTCTTAAGGGCCACTCTACAGGTTCCAGTCAACTGTCATGGTGAACTTATCCCTCTTGCTGGCTGAAGCAACATTCTTTAACAAAAATAGAGGATATTAGACTGTATTAGATATTAGATTTTAAAAAAATAAGGCTGACATGCTAATTTGGGGTGACTCTCATTTAGTCAGACATAAACAAGAATCTTGATGTGTACTGACTGGGTAATACCCAAATATAAAAGTTCTTTTTCTCAGCCATTAGTAAATTTTATTGATAAATCACAGAACCTCACATGGATCCTGTGCTTCATCCTGTGTGTAAGAGCCATCCCAAATGTCTTACCCAGAATACATGAGAAAATGTGATAATTCACTTATGGCTATGTTGTTCATACTATTCCGAATTGTGTAGTTTAAAAGCAGAATAACACATCTTTCCCATTGTCTCCTCTTTAACTCTTTAGGTTATTATCACTGCTTTGCTAGAATGTGATCCATCTATCTATCTCAGTATCAACAGTCCTGCTAATTCACACACTGCTACCACCTGAGAAGATAAGCAAAGGTTTCTATACACATACTGGGTCATACTGTGGTTTCAGCTGGTTCTGATCATTGGGTGCCCTGTTTTGTACCAGTCATTATATATTTTGGTATCAACCCATTACTTAATTTATTTTTTCTCTTGTATTTGTTGCACTAATAAAAGTGAAAGTAAAATAGATGTAGTGCTTTGTCTAAATTTGCATGATAAAAAGTAAATGGCAGAGCAGGTGTTACCCCACAGCTGTCTGACACTAGAGCCTGTTTCCCAGGCTATACTCTACCACCTCTAAGAATGTGAAAAACTGATGCAGGGGTTAGGCATTCTCTCACACCCAAGAATCCATTGCATTTTTTGGTATTCTCCACTCTGATTAATTAGTAAGCTTATTTTATTATATTTGTATTATAAGTATCCTGATAATTTCATGTAACTCCAATCTCTAAAAGAGGGAATGAACTGGATTCATATGAAATGGTAAAAGTGTCAAAATGTGGGTCAGTGAAAAAGTGCTTGGGCTTTTTTTTTTGCAAACTCTTAAAATTTGTTCTAATTAGTTATATATGATAGTAGATTATGTTTTGACATATTATACATATATAGAATATAACTTCTTATTCTTCTAGTTGTAATCATGTAGAATTACCTTGGTCATGTAATCATATATTCCCATACGATAGTAATGTCCGATTCATTAGTAGAATGACATGTACTTGGACTTTGATTCAAACTAAACTGAGCACAAATTCCAGAAAGTTACCTTCACTTTCCAAGTGTCAGTTTCTTCATTTGTAAAAGGAGAATACTAATATCTGCCTCAGTAATTATGAGTCTTAAAAAAAGATTACGTAGCAAACCAGAGTGACTGTATATAGTAGGCACTAAATGAATATATCTTATCTTTGCCAGCTCCCAACACTCACTGTTTTTGTTGTTGTTGTTTTTGTTTGTTTGTTTGTTTGTTTGTACCAAGGATTGAACTGAGCTACATCCCCAGTCCTATTTTGTATTTTATTTAGAGATAGGGTCTCACTGGTTTGCTTAGTGCCTTGCTGTTGCTGAAGCTGGCTTTGAACTCTTGATCCTTCTGCCTCAGTCTCCTGAGCCATTGGGATTACAGGCTGTGCCCCTGAGCCCAGCCCAACACTCACATTTGAGGTATGGATAATTTTGTTGTACAGATCTCATTAGAACAAACTGACAACACACTCTTAAGTTCTACCAAAAAGATATAAAGAAAGAACTAGGGACACACTAAATGTACGTCGCAAATTCTCATCTTTGATGACTTAATTTTAAAAAATGATTAATCCCCAAATCTCAATGTTATAGGAAAACAAGTTAAGTAAAACCTGTGCTTAAGTCACTGTGTTTCAATCCTCAGGGCTTGGAACAAGCAAGAGAAATATCCCACAAAGTATTTGTTAAAGGTAATCTCAAGACTTGAAGAAATAAAGAAAAAAAAGATGAGTTCTAAAAACACATATAACGTTTTAGATACGCTTTGGGAGATATTTTGAACATGAAACACGCAGAGGAGTAAAAGTTATTTTTATGGTAATTTAGCTTTTTGTGAGTTTACAAAAGCAAAGTTGGAGAGTTTTTTTTTTTTTCCTGAAATTCAAGTGCCAAGATTTGTAGACAGCAGCTGGCTGGCATTATCCTCATATTTCCAAGCACCACAGACATATAGAAGGGAGCTGCCTTCTGAACACTGTTTGGGAGAAAAACCAATGAGAAACGCTCATGGCACTGGCATTGTCCTCCTTCCTTCCTGCCACAGCTCCTCCTTTGTAGGACTCACTATGTTGTACCCTTAGGGTAGGCTGGACAATTTCATGTCCCACTGCTTTCCACATTCTATATGAGGGTTCTTCACAGGGTGTTCCGCCACCTGTGGGGAGAGGGGCAGAGTGACAACTGTGTGACCCCAACTGGAAAAATTCTTTTGTTTAATGTTTACTTTATAAAAAATAGTGTCTTAGCGCTGATGGACAAAACTCGGGAAAGGCCATTTTTTGGCTATTGTAAGAACAAAATTACATGAATCCTCAGCACAATTTTCCATGGAAAATTACTGGAATTTTTGCATTTGTTCTCATTTTTTTGTGTGTGTATGTGTATTGTGCTGGGGATTGAACTCAGAGACTCAAGCATGCTAAGCAAGTGGTACACACACCCAGCCCTGTTAACATCCTTAAAATGGAATGCTTCAGAGTAGTCGTGGCCACCCTATTACACCTCCAGAGGCAAAAGCATTTCCATATTTATATTCACAATGATTAAATTCAGGCTTAAATTCAACGAACCAAAAGATACTCTGAAGACAAAAACGTAGCATTTTGTAATGCCTCTGATGTAAGCGTTGCCAAAATAGAATTTTGTGTGACTTTGTGACTAACACATGCTTTTCCTGTAGAGCAAACAAGTCCTGCAGAGGCAGCTCAGTGACCTAAAAGTAGTACCATATCTTTGATGTAAGTAGAATATTAGTAGACTAATGGGATTATATAAAAATGAAAAGTATCTGCATGGAAAAGGAAACAATCAACAAAGTAAAGAGACAATTGTTGAATGGGAGAAAATATTTGTGAATTATCCATCTGATAAAGGATTAATATCAAAAATGTTTAAGGAACTAAAATAATCCAGTATCAATAAGCCAAGAAATCCCATTTAGAAATATGTGAGTGATCCAAATAGACATTTCTTAAAAGATGTATAGTTGACCAACAGGTATATGCTAAAAATACTCAATGTCATCAATGATCATAGAAATGTAAACCAAAACCCAGAGATAATATCCCACTCCAGGTAGATTGGCTATCATTAAACAAGCAAAAAATAACATGCTGATAAGGACACAGAGAAAGGGGGAAATGTTTACACTGTTGCTGGGAATGTAAATTAGTATTATGTTATTATGGAAAAGAGTATGGAGTTTCCTTAAAAAACTAAGCAGTGTATGATCCAGAAATCTCACTATTCAGTATATATCCAAAGGAAATGAAATCAGTATGTTGAAGGGACATAAAACTTTGTGTTTATTGAAGCACTTATTCACAATAGTCAAGATATAGAGTTAACCTAAATGTCCATCAATGAATCAATTAATGAATACAGAAAATGTCACACACACACACACACACACACACATTATTCGGCCATAAAAATATTCTATCATTTGCAGCCACTGATGAGCCTGAAAAATTAATTAAGTGAAATAATTCAGGAACAGAAAGACAAGCACTGCATAATTCTACTCATATACAGAAGTTAAAAAAAATTGATCTCACAGAACTATAGAACACCATAATAGTTACCAGAGGCTGGGAAAGGTAGGGGGAAGGAAAACAGAGAGAGGTTAGTTATAGTTAGATAGGTGCAATGAGTTCTAGTTTTCTATAGCACAGTACAATAATTATAGTGAACAGAAATTTATTGTATATTTCAAAATAGAAGAGAGGATTTGGGAGTTTTCATCAAAAAGAAGTGATAAATGCTTGATGTGATAGATATGCTAATTACCCTGAGTTGAAGATTGCACTTTGTACACATATATAAAAATATCACACTGTATCCCAAGAACAAATACAAATATTAGATATCAATTTAAAATAACATAAAAAGATTATGAGTACCCAAAGATTAAAATATAAAAATGTGGGACACTGAGGAGGATTGTGAGTTCAAAGCTAGCCTCAGCAAAAACAAGGCTCTAAGCAACACAGTGAGACCCTGTCTCTAATTTTAAAAAATATAAAAATAGGGCTGGAGGTGTGGCTCAGTAGTCAAGTGCCCCTGAGTTCAATTCCCAGTAGCCTTCCCCCAAAATACATATGTATATATAATGGTTCTACATTTTCCCATTTATCTTTTCATAAGGGAAATATAGAATTTAATATTAGAATCTTACTAACAAGGTGTTAATTATTGATGTGTATCTTTTGAAAAAATAAGATAAATAATAAATAAAATCAATTTTTAAAATTATACTGGAATTATACTTGGATGAAATGTATGCACGGGTTTAATAAACTGCCAAAATCCTTATCTAGCAAAGACAAGAATCAAAGAAAAAACTGAAAATTGTTTACTGTGTGGAGTCACTGAACATGTATGTACTTCAAACCAGGACAAACAGGTGTGGAACAACTACTCATTACCCATGTCAGAAAGAAGAGTCTGTCTTTGAAATTAAACATAACTTGCCTCATGATTAGTTCTAATATTTTTATTTTGGGTAAACAAAACTAAGAATTCATGAATCTAATTATAAAATAAATGTTGATCTCCAACAACAACAACAACACACACACACACACACACACACACATATATATGTGTGTGTGTGTGTCAAAATGCCTCACACTTCAATGCAAATTCATAGCGATATTCATGAATGTCATGTTCCCTGTACTAAACACCTACCCAATGCTTACTACAACCCAGGCATCCCTCTAAGTGTTTTAACTCATTTTATTTTTACAAATTCTTTAAGAAATGAGAAATAAATAAAGCGTGCACAAGTTATTAACTTGCTTAATATCACACAGCTAGTAAGTGGTGTTACCAGGATTCAAACACCAGCCTTCTGACTCCAGGCTCCAGACTTGAAAAAACCACCACATCATATACTATTGTTCATAAAATGAAATACAGACTTTTTCAGGTGTGTGCTGAAATTGTTACCTAGAAGAGAAACTTCCTGAGCAATGGTATTATTATTCAGGATAGACTTTATTAAACTGTGGAAATAAAATGGCACAAATAACATTACATGTCCAAGGTGGGTCAGCAGGGAGCACTGCTCTCTACAATTACTTAGGGACCTAGACTTCATTTTTCTCTGGCAGATGAAGAAAGGATGTGGAAGTGGCACAGCAGCCCTTAAAAAATGCCTCAGCACAGAACTCTCACATTTCACTTATATTCCATTTCATTGGGTGGAAATAGTTATTGGCCTCACCTAACCACAAAGCTGCTCAGAAATGTAAACAAAGGGAAAAATATTAGGAAAAAATAATGAAGAATAAAAATATTGTGAGGAAGCATACAGCTACTCCAAATGTATATGTGTATGTCACAAACTCTTAGATTATAGAAATTTGGTAGACGGAGTATGTTTAAACTTTAACAAAACATTTGATAGTAGTGTTGGGTGGACTTCACAGGGAGACAATGATTGGAAAGTAGTGACTGAAGAAAAAGATGACCATAGGTGATCAGCTAGATACTTGAAATCCCCTTCTAGGGATATCAGCCTGATCCTTAGTTCCTACATCCAGACACAATGGACACATATTTGAAAATTCAGGTCTCTTAGAGAAAAACTAAATACAAACACATGGACAAGAGTGGTGTTTAGATGAGGTTGCCAAGTTATTAATTTATAATGAGAATGATAAAGGTGAAGTACTGCTTCTTTGGCTCATATAGACATTCTGTTTTTGTGGGGGAAATCTATGGGACATCCAAGTATACGTTATAAGATTAAAACAACATGAGTTAGATGAGTTTAAGTACCACGGGCTTGAAGCTAGGAGAGTTCTGAGCTTTGCTGGGTTTGAGGTGTGGGAACTGGGGAGAATGACATGAACTCTGTCAAGCCTATTTGCACATAACCTGCCATCACTTCAGTTAGCAAGCAGAGCAAAGGACACACCAGATCAAGGATTCACGTAGGGACAAGTAGATATGGCTCTCCAGCAGAGGCACAGCAGTTGTCCTCCTCAGTTAAGGAGTAAGAGAATGCTCCCAGGCTGGAGAAAGCCAGAAGTTTGAGCTCTCTACCTTCATGTTGTTTGGGGCTGGAGAAAAGGGGTGGCAGACATGGGGGCATGTCAACTGTGTCATCAGGACTTAGTATCAGTTCTCCAGGCTCACAATCCCCCTTTGCTTATAGTGGTGAAATATAAATTGAATAAACTTTATCATTTTAACTACAAATGGATCATTCTGAGGCATAGATACATTCACATTATTGTGCAACCATCAGTACTATCCATCTCCAAAGCTTTTTTATCATCCCCAACTGAAAGAGATCATAATTTGTTTTTTAAATTTAAATTAAAATGTTTAACTGATATATAAATTCATAAATTATATGAATTTATGGGTTATCATGTGATGTTTTGATACATGTACACATTGCACAATGTTAAATCAAGCTAAATGTATCTATGTCTTCAAAAGTTTAGCATTTCTTTACCATAAAAACATTCAAAAATCCTTTCTTTTAGTTTTTAAATTATACAGTACATTACTGTTTTCTTTAGTTTCCCTATGGTGCAATAACACCCCATAACATCTGTCTTTCTCCTACTAAACGTAACTTAGCACCCATTAATCCACCTTTTCCCATCCTCCACCGCACCCCCCCCCACTCTCCCTAGCCTCTGGTAACCACCATTTTACATTCAATGCTATGAGATCAACTGTTCTTTTTTCAATATTCTGCATGAGTAAGATTATGTGGAGACTATAATGTCTTGATGCAGCATAGCTATAAGGACTCAGGACCTCTGTGTTTTATTTATTGTCTGTCTGCTATCTGCCATAGGGCTATACTCATTTGTATGAGGATAAGCCTAGAGAACTGAATGCTCATGTCTCCTGGTGAAGGCTGGAGACACACAGAACAAATTTCTATGCTCCTCTTCCTTTTTCTACTCTATATGAATACCTTCTCCTCCTATGTCCACAATGGTTCTTTTGGTGAAGTAATAATAAAAAATTTAGAAAGTAATTGCATTCATTCTTTATAGAGTCATACACCCTGATTACAGTGATTATAATTAAAGTTTTCCTCATGATACTTCAAGCATTTATTTTTAGGTTACTAGTACCGAAGAACAATCTTAATTCTTATATGTATATTATAATTTTTATAATGTTTTATAATTTTATTCTGAGAGATATCTTAACTTGGATTTAGGGAACTACTCTGTTTTTCCTTCCACTTACTATCTACAGATACTAGTTCAGTTAGGTGCTCTGTCACTTTTTGAACAGCACCAGAAGATGTTAGGCAGGTTGAAACCAGCATGGAGAACAACCTCAGGAGGACTGCTCCAGGTTTCTGTTATTGGCTTTGTTCACTGTAAAGTTTTTATCCTTTATTCAGATAGAGCTAGAAAATGAATGATTATCTCGATGAAAAACTTCAAGTTAGGAAGCAAGCCACAGGTTTCAGAATCAGGGTTAAAAAGGTCTTATGGGATGAAATAATGGTTTTCCTCCAAAGCTGTGGGTTCTAAGTTCAAGATCCTATATGTGGGCTCTAAATTTCACCTACATAAAGGCAGGACAGGGTTGTGTAGAGATTGTAAATGCTCATGAGTATGCCTTTGTTGGTTTTCATTTCCCAGCCTGTCTTGTGGTTGAGTTTTCCATTGACTGCTTCTGACAATGAGATATGAATGGAAGTGACATGCCACTTCTGGGACAAGGTGTTCAAAAATCAAGTGTAACTTTCCCCCACATTCTCTTTCTCCTTTTTGACAGTAGGAGGATGCCAAGGAAACCGAAATGACAAGATGGTGAGGGTGGGGCTTCAGGATTAAATCAGTGTGGTTCTCAGTTGCCTCTTAGAAGTGAGCAGCCCAAATCTCATCAGACTGGAATACAAGCAAGAATAAACCTTGACTCTATTAATCCATCGAGATGTTGGAATTGTTTGTTTATGTATAAAAAACATTTAGGGATTTTAGTTGGTATTCGATCTCCAGCCAATAGAAGCTCTAGCTGACAGAAGCTCATTTTCTTTGGCTTCTGTGGCCCAATATCCTCTAGGTTTTCCTCCCATCTTGCTAGCTTTCTTTGCATCTTCTTTCCAAGGGCTACTAATTGTTGAGTTTCTCTGCATTTAGTCCTCTAGTCTTTCCTCTTTTCTTCTGATATTTTTCTATATTGTTTCAATCATTATATATATATATATATATATATATATATATATATATATATATATATATATATAT